>NC_000071.6:44068284-44425784 GCF_000001635.26 Mus musculus
CTTGGTAGGTGATTGGAGCCATGCAGCAAGGTATATATATCCCCTCTGTTCCTCCCTTTCCTCTAAGACCTCCCAGGGAGTTAGAATTGAAGGAGTTAATCCCTTAGCACAGGTCCTTGGGCACACAAGGACAGGTTCTTGCAATCCTCAGAACATTTCAAGTGGTCTGATGTATGGTCAAAATAACCCCCTCTCTTTCGTTCCCTCCTTCCCTCCCCCCATCTCTTTCTATATATGGATTGCTTTAAAGAGCATAAATACCCCTTAGTCAGCACAGCTGTGGGTATCATTGGCACTTGCTTATATCTCGTGGCAAATGGCGTACTTCAGGCTGAGATACCGTGAAGATTGCTCCAGGTCATTTATCCTGCACAGATAGGGTAAAATATGATTTTACATGTACAGGAACCAGAATATCAGCCATATTTTGTCCAGAGTTATATTATTTTGTTTTCAGTTTGAAGTTGGACTGCATATAGAAGAATAAATATGCCAATAGAATTATCTTAAAAATCAAAACCTAAAGTATCTTTTCACATGACCTGAAGTATGTACAGACCCTCAACTCTTCTCCCACCATGACACACTCTGTTTCCAGGAGGCCAGTCTTACTTCCAGGCCTTTGTTGCATATAACAAAATGGATTTACTTGATCCACACATCGTCCCACAGCCTTATCATTAAGATCCTATGGTCTCCAGTGCAGATCAAACACATAACTGGAACCATATGTCTTTCAAAGGTCCTCTAGACAATTTTTTTTCTTCCATGAAGAGCAAAGGCTGGAAGTGGAATTATCCTCTCTGGAATGTTTTAGAGGAGGATGCACACATGGGGATCCATGGGGACATTTGCAGTGGTCCTTAACTTCCTCAACCTGGCCTCACCCTGGGCTACCATGCTAGAGCCCCAGACAGCGACAAGAAAGAGGAGCCAGCTCCTTCATAAATCACAGAGGCCCCCCAGTCCTTTGTGCTTATCTGAGAATTGGCCTTGGTAAGGATTTCCCAGCTCCAGGAGACAGCAGAAACCTTCCCTAGGCCTGTGCCGCTTCATAGCTTCCTTTGAAGAAGGTAGAAATGACTGAAAGGTAGCCCAGTAACAACCTGGCTTGGGTCAAACAGCATGCAGAGTGGGTCCAGGAACAGTGAATGAATTAGTGTGAACACATGGTTGGCAGAAGCTAAAAGCGCCAGATTCATCCCAGATGATTTCACAAGCAAAACTTCCTCTGGAACTAGTTTTCTTCATTGTTCATTGTACTGCCTAGTTTCATGTCAACTTGAGATGAGGGAATCTCAGCTGACAAAAGGCCTCCATAAAAGATCTGGCTATAGACAAGCAAGCCAGTAGGGCATTTTCGTAATTAGTGATTGATGAGGAGAGTCTAGCCTATTGTGGGGCTAGGTACCACTGCTGGACTGGTGGTTCTGGGTTCTGTTTAAAAAAAAAAAAAGCTGGTTCAGCAAGCCATGGGGAGCAAGCCAGTAAGCAGCACTCCTCTGAGGCCTCTGTATCAGCTCCTGCCTCCAGGATTGTACCTAGTTTGAGTTCCTGCCTTGGCTTTGCTCTATGCACTGTAAGCAGGATATGTAAGCTCTTTTCTCCTCAACTTGCTTTTGATCGTGGTGTTTGACTGCAGCAAGAGTAACCTGGACATATTCATCCAGAGAGCAAGTGAGCATCTTGGCTAATGTAGTAAAAAGTCAGTATGCATGGAGAAGCACTCCAGCCAGTGAAAGATGAAGAATTAAATATGGTCATGAGAAGAAATTAAATATAGAGAATTAAATTAAAGGAGCAGAATGCAATAGGACAAGAGGAGAAAAATAATCAAGAGCTCTTGATGTACTCTCATTCTCTGGTTCCATTGTTTATCTGCTTCTGTCCTGAGCTGAAATACTGTTCCTTCCTCAACCTCCTGAGAGCCAGGGCCACCGGCATGCATTGCTACACTCCGCTGAATTGTAAAGAAAAGGAGGCACACACTGACCAATTCCACCCGGACTTAGAAGTGGGAGCAAACACTTGCTAAGCCTGATAAACCAGACTTAGCTTCTCACCATCTGAAGCATCAATCTCTTTATTAAAAAGCAAACCAGAGGTTTTAATTAGGTTGATGTTGGGATTTGATTGGTCTCCTTTCTGTTACATTAAACTGCAAATTCTAGCGGGGCTGCAGCAGGGATTTAGACTGGCTCACGTCAGCCATACCAGCCACAGGAACCAGCCATACCAGCCATAGGAACCAGGCCATACCAGCCACAGGAACCAGGCCATACCAGCCATAGGAACCAGCCATACCAGCCATAGGAACCAGCCATACCAGCCATAGGAACCAGCCATACCAGCCATAGGAACCAGGAGTTCAGTAGCAGACACATACATCACGGTACATCATGGCAGACATGTTTAACTTATCAGAGCTGCTGGAAGACGACATTGGCATTCCCCTACTTCTCAAAATAACACTTGACATTTCCAGCAACACATTTCCTTAGCTCTGTCATTTCCAATGGAAATCATCTCAGAAGCCTTAAAAATCACGGCCCCCTGGAGAGCAACATCATCGTCATCAAATTCAACTCACTTTCAGAGTTGAGTGCCGACTCCCACCCTTGCGCTGCCTGAGACCCAGCTTGCCATGGAGAAATCACATTGTTGAGAGATCAGCTGTTAAAAGCACCTGGCTGCCTTCCAGAGGCCCCTCATTTGCTTCCCAGCACTTAAATGGCCGCTTACAGCACTAACTGCACTATCTAACTGCACTTCCAGGGGATTCAATGCCTTTTTTTGGCTAATATGGGTGCTGCTTGCACACAGTTTATATGCATTGATAGATAGATAGATAGATAGATAGATAGATAGATAGATAGATAGATAGATGATAGATAGATAGAGATATACACATACACACATGCATACACACACACAACCAGATGGGCACAAGCAATTCTTCACAGTGCTTGGAAATTAAGGTAGACGAATACAGGGTTCTATAAAAGCCTGGTCCTCTCAAGTCAGAATCAAATGACTCTGTCCCTTGATTCTCAGGCATGGGTGGGGAAGGCTCCTGAAGCTCCCACACTGTTTGGGCCCAGCAGCTCCGTGAACCTGCAAGGTCATGCTTAGCCCCCTTGTCTCTATGGTTTGAGGTAGGGTGGGTGGCCATAAGTCTGCCTTTATTTTTATACTTAACCTTTTAGGTCCTAGGGATTAAACATGCTCTTACAAGCATTTTTTCCTATGAACATCCACAGCCCATTCCCTAAACTACCTTTGCCAAAGATGTTATCCTGTGTGTGTGTCTGTGTCTGAGCACTCGTGTTCGAGTGATATGGGACTTGTACAGAGGTCAGCGGGCAGCCTCAGGTGTTGGCCTCCGCTGTTTACTCTGGTAAACACCGGCCTCGATGGTTAATGAATGAGCTTCTAGGATTTTCCTGCTTGCTGCTTCCATCTCAGTATAGGAGTACTGAGATTACAGATGCACTACTGTGTCAGGCTTGAATTGTGGACTATAGGGATCCAAAGTGCTTTACCCACTGAGATTTCTCCATATTCTCATAGCTGCTTCTTACCTCAACTCTAGTGATTTATTCGAAAAAGGATTCGGTTCACCACGTCACATGCTGGGCAATGCATGTGCATACATACATATATACATGCCTTAAGTTAAAATGGTAGGGTGTGATTCACTTCTTTGTTAATGAGCCCATCGGTTTTACCAGAACAAATCTTGCCTATACTGACTGTCTTAGGGTTTTACTGCTGTGAGCAGACACCATGAGCAAGGCAACTTGTATGAGGACAACATTTAACTGGGGCTGGCTTACAGGTTCAGAGGTTCAGTCCGCTATCATCAAGGCGGGGAGCATGGCAGCATCCAGGCAGGCATGGTGCAGGAGGAGCTGAGAGTTCTAGAACTTCATCTGAAGGCTGCTAGGAAAAGACTGGCTTCCAGGCAGCTGGGATGAGGGTCTTAAAGCCCCATGCTCATAGTGGCGCACCTGCTCCAACAAGGCCACAGCTTCCAAAAGTGCCACTCCCTCGGCCAAAAATATTCAAACTACCACACTGATTCAATGAAAATGAAAAGATTTTCAAAGAGTTTTTAAACTTTTTAAAAATAGTAAACTGAATCAGTCTGTTCAACTATGGGAAGATAAAACCATGCCAGGAAGCTTGCTAAGGTAGAGCAGGTTGAGGCCTGGAGACTTGGTAGGCACACACCTGAGATTTAGGCCACTCCAAGCTGCCTGCCAGATTCCTGGTCTGGAACACGTGCCACACGCCTCACATAAGGTCACCTGAGGTCACCTGGGCCCAGAACAGAGCTCTCCATGCTAATGAGGTACCTACAGGTCCTGAGGTTTTAAGCCCATAAGCTACCCTTCCCAGACATTCCTCCCTGCAAAAGGTATTTAGTCTCTGGTCCACCCTGAGAAGTGGGTTCAGTTAGGTGTCTTAGTCAGGGTTTCTATTCCTGCACAAACATCATAACCAAGAAGCAAGTTGGGGAGGAAAGGGTTTATTCACCTTATACTTCCACATTGCTGTTCATCACCAAAGAAAATCAGGTCTGGGACTCAAGCAGGTCAGGAAGCAGGAGCTGATGCAGAGGCCGTGGAGAGATGTTACTAACTGGCTTGCTTTCTTATAGAACCAAAGACTACCAGCCGATTGATGGCACCACCCACAATGGGCCCTCCCACCCTTGATCACTAATTGAGAAAATGGCTTACAGCTGGATCTCATGGAGGCATTTCCTCAAGGGAGGCTCCTTTCTCTGTGATAACTCCAGCTTGTGTCAAGTTGACACACAAAACCAGCCACAGTACAGTTAGTTATGCATCCATTTTCTGCCATGAACAGTCAATAAACAGTTTAGAACCATGGGCTGACTGTCTCATCTACCACCAGCACCGGGAACATGCAGAAGGTCTTCACCTACAAAGTAGCAGCTAAATCTCTCTGCACATCCAGCCTGCCTCCCTCCACCAAGCTAAGAACAACAGTCACTGCCAAGACAAGCTGGAACTCTCCCCTCCACGCCCTCCTGGCTCCCCTGCCCCAGGCTAGACGCTGTCCCCCAGCCTTTGGGCTCTTCCACGACTCCCAACAGAGTATGGATGTCCAAGAACCAGAGAACCCCACAGCCCCAGCTTTGTCACAGGTCCAGGGACCCACCCCTTATCCCACTCCCCATCCCCCCGCCCCCGAACCAGCTCTGGTGTTCCCAATTCTCAGACTGTGCAGTGGCTCGGTGCTTCTTTACAGCCCAGCACCCGCCCCAGCAGCGTGGGCAGGCTGGACACAGACCCACATTCAACTAATCAGACACTTCTGTATTTGTTTGAAATAATGAGATATTTACCTGTTGGAAGTTTTCATTCTGGAATTCTGACTCAGGAAGAGCACCAATTAACATAAACATAGAACCTAACAAGCTCTGGCCTCTAGTGAGAAGACAGGAGAGAACTACATTGAACTACATTTGCAGTCCAAGATCCTTCCTCCTAGGGAGGCTCTGCAGGAAATGCTGGCGACCTTGCATAAGCAACCAAGGGGTTTGCGTTTGCACCAGCAGGTCCAGTGTCTTAATTTCAACCAGCAATTTCCTTAAGAAAGAGCCACGTGGGTCTTTAAGCTGGTCTTCATAACCCATTTATTTTATGGACCACTTGGTGCATGTAACTCTTAAGGACAGAATCAGAACCCCATTAGCCTCAGCTGCCATCTAAAGGGTTAAATATTTTAGCAGTACAGGTGTTCTTGAACCAGTGGTTTACACTAGTTATGAGCATGCGCTTTGGAGATTAGGAAAATCTAGAAGGCTTATGCATGTATAGAGTCTGGGGTGAGACTGCTTGGAGCTTTGAAGATGACGAGGATGATAATCAGGTAGAACATTATAACCACAGTTTAAAGTAATTTGTATGGTTTTCAATGGATTCTTTTAGGCATTCTATTTTATGATTCCATGAGTTCAGATCCTGAATGAAGATGACTTTTGAAGACTTGGTTTTTACATTTGAGCTGATCTGTTGGCAGCGGCACAGTCTCTATGTGGCACATCTGCACATATCATCTTCCAGGGAAAATGAGGATTTTTCTCATTTTTTGCTTGGTCAGAACTCGAAGAAAAGTTACAGATAGAGGAGGTGTCTTAGAGCTAACGATACAGCATGACAATATGGATAACTTATTAAGGAAATAAGTTTATTTTGATTCCCAGTTCTCATCCAAGGTTAAGGAACCCCAGCTGGTGCTGGCCTTCCGGCTGGCCAGAGTATGGACTTGAGGCAAGCAAGATGGCCCATGGCGAGGCACAGGTCTTGCACTTGAGAGCTGAGTCCCAATCACTGCTTAAAGGCCCTTCATCCTAGTACTGCATGATGCAGTCAGCTTCAACACAGATTGGGAAGGAGACGGATCCTATTCAAACTGTGTTAAGAAGCACACTGGAAGGAAGGCTTATCAGGGTATAGCTTGTTTTAGTAAAAGGCTGAGTAATTCCATTTACCACTATCTCCGAGTTTAGTGATTTCAGCGGTGTTCTTTTTAAAATTACTTATGCTGAGACAGAGAGAGGGGGACAGACAGAGAGACAGAGACAGAGAGACAGACAGAGAGCATGTTTGTATACCATATTCTGCTTGTGCAGGTCATAGAATAACTCGTGAGATTTGCTTTCCTCCCTCTGCCATGTGGGCCACAGAGCTCAAACTCATGCCTGAAGGTACGGTGGTAAGCACAGTTGTCGACTGAGCCATCCTGTTATCACCTCTCTTCTCCCTTTAGAGACATGCTCATACTCTTTAGCCCAGGCAGCCACACAATTCATTGCTTAGCTCTGGATAGCATCAGTTGTCTGGCCTCAGCCTCCTGATTGTTGTGATTACAGGCATGAGCCGTTGTCTGGCTCGGTAAAAAATCATTTCCTTCTGTAGACAGCCTCAAGTCCAGGGTGCACGAAAAGCGGTCTGGGGATTCGGGTTTGTCTCCCCGTGGTGCTGGTTCAGATGTTTCTGTGGATCTACCATACTTGACAGAGGAGGAGACTGTGGGCAAGGATGGCCGCTGTGGAAGGCTATGGAGGCCAGGCCTGGAAATGGTTCTCACAGACGTACAGCTTTTCACATTCTACACTCACAAGCTGCTACCAGATGACAAGGGACCTGGGATACAGAGTTGGGATGTGGGCTAGGGAGAAGAGGCCACATAGTGATGCTGCCATGCTGCTGGGCGCTCATGCTCTGTCTCTCTCCCTGAAGAGCCAGGGAAGGAAGAGGAGACTGCTGAAGGTATCTGTGGATGGTGAAAGATGCTGACATGCTGATGCAATGTAACACCAGGCTACACTGACTGTGTCTGGGGCAAAATGCTCTTCCCCTTTTGCACAATAGCAGCACTTCTGGGAAGTTAACTTTTGGGAGCTGGGGCATTATTGGTCACTAAACAGCCTTGTGCATGCTAGAAAGATGTTCTACCACTGAGCTGTACCCTCAGTCCCTTTGTATGTTTTACTTTGGGACAATGTCTCTGAAAATTTCCTAGGCTAGCTTTGAATTGGCTTAGTAATCTAAGGGGGTTTTGAACTTGCGATTCTCCTGCCTCAGTTTCTTGAGCAGCTGGTATTGCTGTTCAGACTTGTGTCATAAAGCATGGCCCATTAACTTATTATACATTTACAAATCTGTTGGGTCTTTACATTGTACTTATTGTTATATTCTCTTTATAAAATGGATAGTTATAGAAAAGACGAAATAAGGCTTTTTCCTTTGAACAGTGATGACTTTTGCCGGGGTGCGGTGCTTTTGAGACAGGGTTTTTCTGTGTAGCCCTGGCTGTTCTGGAACTCACTCTGTAGACCAGGATGTCCTTGAAATCCACCTGCCTCTGCCTCCCAAGTGCTGAGATTAAAGGAGTGCACCACCACCACCCAGCCAATCAGTGATGACTTAACACACAAGTTAACACCGCAGTTTCATAGCTTAGAGCCATGAGGGGGACCCTTGAACCATGCCTGGTTAAGACAGTGGCACTGAATGTGAACAAGTACTCCAGTCCTTCCACAGATGTGTCAACACCACAAGAGTCCAAGAGTGTTGATTTATAGATCCCACCTGCAAAACCTAAGAGCACTTAGGCTCAGCACAAGTCTGAGGCATCAATAGCACAGTAGCCTCTGAAGTCCCCATGCACATTGCATGGGAATGATCCACTTACAGGGGAGTGGTGCAGGGCTCACTGGGCCCAGCTTGAGACAGAACCCAACTTTTCATACATAACAATTAAAAAGTGAGAAGGATGGTGTTTGTTTCTACATTTTTGGAAATCTCTTTTACGTCTGGCTTAGTGGGAGTCAGCCACTTTCTTCTATGTCACAGTAACAAGCTTGGGCTGCAGATAGTATGGACATCTGAGCATGCAGAGACAGGTAATAAAAGTCTCTCAGTCCTTTCCGTAACTCTGGGTTGTTTTGATTTGACCCAAACTGGGTAAGTGCTCATCTTTTAAGGCTGTTTTCTTTGTTCTTTCCTTTTTTTGAGGCAGGGTTTTTTTGTATAGCCCTGGCTGCCCTGGAAGTTGCTCTGTAGACCAGGCTGGCCTCGAACTCAGAGATCTGCACCTGCCTCTCTCTGCCTCCCAAGTGCTGGGATTAAAGGCCTGTGTAGGCGCCACCACTGCCCCCTGGCTTTTCAGTTTGTTCGATGTGGGATGTGAATGAAGTTTTCCTAGTTTGATGTATTTGATGAATGATCCATTGGTCCATTTCCCATGTTGCCATGGAAGCCTTCATGCCCACTTATATTCTCATCAGAAAAGGGATTCACCGAGCTTTACAAGTCTCTCCGTGCTGGCATAGCTCCTTTTAAAAGGGTTATGTTTGTTTTATAGTTATGCATGTATATGCAAGTATGTCTGTGCACTGTTCATGTACCCATGGATGCCTCCACTTACAGACACGGAGGCACTGGATCCCTGGAACTGAGTAATAGCTGTGAAGCACCCTTGTAGGCTCAGCTGACTCCTCTAACATCGAGTGCTTATAACTCATTACCCAGTTGTGCCACTTAACCATCCCCTGTCTTACATCGACCACTTAGTCAGCATCGACACATCTTCTTTCCACCATCAATGAAGTTGTTCATTCCTTAAGGAAAAAGATGCTCTCTCTCCCGTGTAAATCCCAGAGCCCCAACCCAGAGCTGTGCATCGGTGCAAAGCGTGCCGTAAAGCTTGCATGCCCTAGACAATACATGGAAATGAGATCCAGGAGGGCAGCTTTTGTCTAAGTGGGTGTGTTTTCCTTGAGAACAACAATCTAGAAATATAAGCATGTACTGAAACATTAAGTTTTCGCTCATGTTGTTTCTTTCCCTTTGGCTTCCTTATTGAGCCGCAAAGAGGGATGGGATAGATAATCCAAAGCCTCTTCTATACTTAAAACACAATCGCAAAACACCACGGAACGCGAAGACCCAAAGCACTCAACACTAGCTAAAGTCTGAATTCCTTACACCTCTAAGTGTGTGCTTTCAGGCGGGCTTTAACTTTTTTTTTTTTTTTCTTTTTTAAGTTTCATGGATGATAATGATGATGGTCATTGGGGAAGGATTGTGGGAGGGGATGACCGGGAGGGAGGCAGTGATCAGAATGTAAAGTGAATAGGTAAAAACAAAAAATTAAATTAAATTTAAATTAAAATTAAATCAATCAATCAATCAATCAATAATTGAATCCCCAAGTGTAGACAGTTCTAGATACATACAGGGAGACCTGTGGGTAAATGTATTAACCTGATGAATTTAGATATCTGCATTTTTTTTTCTACATCATATCTTGATTTACATTCATTCTATCTAGGAATATGGTCTGATTCAAACTTTTTTCTACCAACAACACAGTAGTTTAGCAACAGCAGCCCAAATGTACACAGTTATCTACAGGTGAACATATACCCTTTCTTTCTTGTTTCCGTATATCGTATAGGAACATACACTTTCTATAAAATAGAAAGTCTACAGTAGGCAGGTCTGCTGCGCTTGTGATGAGTAACACTGCAAGCAAAAAATCAGCAGTGGGCTTCTGTAGCCAGCAATTCCACTGTATCCCAAGCAGCAGGAATTCATTTTGGACGGACACAGAAGACACTGCCTCTGTGTGCATAGTCCTCCCGAGACAAACATCCCTCACCCACACCCCCTCCCACTTCTGGTCCACTCTCCTGCTAGCTTGTCCTTTTAGCTTACATTGATAGTGTGGTCCTAAGTAAGCAAGTGTCCTGTCCCAGAGCCTTAGTAAAAGCCTCTGTAAAAGAAAGCAACCTTATGTTTATGATCTCCCTTGAACGACAATTTCCCTCACACCAAGTGGCCGAATTAGTGCCAATTCCCAGTGGCCAGGTGAGCCACAGAGTTCTATAGAAGGTTCTGCTGTTGCAGAAACATGAGTAAATTTTAAAAAAAATTAAAAAGAAAACATAACCCTTTCACAGACAAACCCCTCAAAAAGAGAAACTAAGAACTAAGAAGTGCCCGTCCCTCAACAGTTATCAGAAATCATGTCTTAACTATCAGTGCACACAGTTTATAGTTCACCTTACCACACTTCCTCAGGTCAGGGGTAGCATGAAGCATGACAGACCTTCTGATGAACTTGAAATCTTTCAAGACCATTGAAAATGACATCTCATGACTAGTAACCCTACTGGGGGCAAATATCTAAAGGGCAGAGAAAAGCTAAATGCAAGCATAACCCTAGTTGAGACGGGAATGAGTTCTGTTCATGCGCGTCAGTTTTCGTGCGATCCCCGGCTTGTCCTCTGAGATTCGGGAGAATACGAGTAAGGGGAGAGACACTTGCTGCTGGAGAATCTGCTTTGGGGTTCTGGGGTACTCTGTTTCTCCTAATTACATTCAACAGCTGGCCACTCTCAGAACAAACCACAGCTCCACCACCTGGACCCGCTTTACCTGCTACCCCAGCTCTGCAGGAAAATACCCACCACGAAGGGGATGCATGTGGACAGAAGGCTGGGCTCATGCCAAGGCCCCCAATGTCAGGAGGGAGCTTGCACAGTTTCTAGAAACTAAAAGGCAGGAGTGACTGCAGCCCAGACAGCCAGGACAGAACGGCTGGAGACCCTCAGCAGTGAGCCGAAGCCAGCATGGGGCTGGGGATAGGACTCACACAGCCAGCAATATGTTTACTGCACACTCAATAAATTCCAGCTCTCAATAAATACCATTCCAGGCCCTGGGGATACGGAACTATGAAGTTAAGTGAACAGGGTTAGTTGAACTCTTCCAGTAAGATGCTTTGATTCTGAGACATGAAATGGGCAAATACTGTACAGGCATTATCCTTTTTTGGAGGGGAAGGGATATGTTTCAAAACCCCCAGTGGATGCCTAACATTGCATATAGTTCCAAACCCTAGATAAACTGTTGTATTTTGTTTTTTTTTTTTACTACATGCAATCTAGTTATAAATTAGACATAGCGAGAGATGAACAGTAACAAATTATACAATTAGAACTATTATACATTGCTGAAATAAAACCACTAGTATACCTTCTCTTGTGTTTCAGGAATTATTTAGGAAAACAAGAGTTCCTTGACATAAGCAGTGTCCAGCACCACACCACTGAATGTGACAGCAGAGATAGGTAACAGGCAGGGAGCATATAGAACATGGAGCCTCTGGATAAGGAGATGGTTCACGACATGGACAGAATGGATCGGGAAGACAGAGATTTTATCACACTGCTCTGAACAACACACAACCTGAAAGTTTATGAATTGCTTATATCTGAAAGTTTCAATTAAAAATTTTAGATCATGGGTTACTGAACCCACAGAAGATAAAACCCCAGAGGAAGAGGGTACCCCTGGAATGTTGGAGTATATGAAATGAAGAAAAATGGAGAGCAGGGTGATGGTCTGAAGAGATAAAATCCAAACAAAGACTGGAGGGAAATGAGAGATAAGCCATCCAATAGAATGGTTCAAAAGGAAATACAGAGACACCAGAGGCAGGAGGATGCTCTAAGTTTCAGGAACAGTGGGGATGCCAGATGGCATAACCATCATAGTCTTTGTCCAGATGGCATAACCAGATGGCATAACCATCTTAGTCTTTGTCCTTGCTACATGTACTGAGGGCCCACCTAAGCTGGGATCCAGGTGAGTGACAGCCTCAGCTCAGGAAGACAGTTCTGCCGAAAAGAAGGGGACAGATCTGACACAAGATCTGACACAAGCTTCTTACACAGTTTCAGTTTCCATGTGATGAACAAGCCTGCAACAAGGAGCCTACAGCAAAAAGGAGCAGCCCTACTGCTGCTGTATTACGGACTCAGGAGTCTCCTACTTCCAAAGTCAGAGGAACTTGACTTGGCTTCAATGTCAGAAGCACGTAGTCACTTCTGCTCAGCTTTATTTTCCGGCACAAGGTGTATCTGGAGTGGCTCTTTAAAGAAATGCGAGACAGTGTCAGTAAGCCAGGAACATCACCCTCCACATGTCTCACTCAATTACCCTCCAGATGCTCATGTCCAAATCTCATTAGGCTGAGCTTCTGGGTCAGCCAATTCCTAAGAGGATATTAAAGCATACACAACCTCCTCTCCCCGCAACACCCAGACCATACAAAGAGAGCCTTTGACTCGATTAATATAACTGTCATATTTAATAAGTAAACATCCAACTGAGAAACTGTAAAGCCATGAACGGGAATTTTGAGATTCCTGCTAGAGAAAGATCAAATAGGAATAGACTTATCACATCATCTTTGAGATCCCAGTGTCAACTACCCATGTAGGCAGAAACTACCCCACCTCAGAGCACCCATTCATGTAAACCAACTGGAAAAGAAATACATGAAGAAAATCCCCAGTAGAAAGCCTTCCCCTGGTGGTTAAGGGGACAGACACTGCCCTCCAGTTTCCCAGCACCAGACACCTGGAACTACTCAGAGTAATTGGGTAAGAAAGACTAAAGACTGGAAAGAGGCCACTTTTGTTTTCTTGGCTTGTTTTCTTCTGAAACACACCCAGCAAGTGCTCAACAACATCCTAAGAGGACAAGCGTCACAGAGAATTACAAAGAACAGCAGGGAGAGACAATGCAAAGAGGGGCATGTGAGTCCACACATTGCTCATGGCTCAGGACAAAGCCTGTGTGTACTCCAGGACATGCTGTTGAAGATACCAACATTTTCAGATAAACAGACCCTACCAACTTTTTCACAACTTTTTAATAGGGTAAGAGTTCCTCAGATGGCACTAGTCATACTAGGCAAAAGGGATGATCAAAACCGAAATTATAAACTACTAGGAAAACAAAACCAACTTAATTGTAGTTGTTAAGAAATAAGAATCAGCCGGGCAGTGGTGGCGCATGCCTTTAATCCCAGTACTCGGCAGATCTCTGAGTTCGAGGCCAACCTGGTCTACAGAGTGAGTTCCAGGACAGCCAGGATTACACTGAGAAACTCTGTCTTGGGAAAAAAAATTAAGAAGAATCAGGCTGGAGAGTTGGCTCCATTAAAAGCGTTGACTGCTCTTCCAGAGGTCTTGTGTTCAATTCCCAACAACCACATGGTGGCTTGCAACCATCTGTAATGGGATCTGATGCCCTCTTTTGGTGAAGTCAGCTACAGTATACTCATATACATTAAATAAATAAATACATAAATAAATAAATAAATAAATAAGGAAATAAGAATCAAGTTTAAAGAGATACAATTCAAAAGTTGTACCAGTGGGTGGAACTGACTGGGAAGGACTAGGAGGTGTGGCTTTGTTGGAGGAGGTGTGTCAATAGGGATGGACCTTTTCATTTCAAAAGGTTTGTGCCATTCCTAGTGCTTTATTCTTTGCCTCCTGCTTGTGATCACATGTGAGCTCTCAGCTGTTTTTGCTGCCGTGAATTTGCTTCACCACCATGGACTCTAACCCTCTGGAACTATAAGCCCAACTATATGCTTTCTTCTACAAGTTGTCGTGACCATGGTATTTTATTACAGCATTAAAAACGGAACTAAGACAGAAGTGAATTTAAGACCAGCCTGGAAGACACTATCTCATAATATTAAATTTTTTAAAAAGACTGAATAAAAAATATTAATTTTTCAGTTAAAGTTATCACTGTCATTGGGGCTACTAAGGTCAGAGCCTAGGTCCTAGCATCCCTCAACAAGCGAGGCTTGGCTGCTCATCCTAAGTACTCCAACAGACAAGTCATAGCAAAAAGGCAGAGAAAGGAGATTCACTCAGTGTAATGACAATGGAAAAGAAGGGGGACAAAGAGATCCAGTGACACCCCACCCACAAGTACAGCTTTGGTCCTGACATGGGATTTGGTTTTACACAGAAAGGAGAACATAATTGCTCAATCCTGGTCAAGGTGTGGTTCTGCCAGCCACTGACCCATCTGTCTGGCCAGGTCTCTACTGTAAAGTATCCGCCATGTTATCAGCCTGTGCGCATCTCTTCCTAGGAGACAAGTTCCTCCTCGGAAGACTCTGAGCTTCAGCCTCTTCCTCCTCCCAGGTTGAGGTACCTGGGGAGATTGCAGTTTCTTTAGGTTCATTGTTTCAATGGTTTGATGGTCAAAGAGAGGGGCAATAAGTGTCTAATATCTTCATTCCTGCCAGGATGGTTACATCCCAGGAGCTAGCAATGGCCAGCTGTAAGTGCTAGGTCTGTTCCTGTTTAGCAACCTAGGTATAGCATTTTCCCTGGCTGGCTGTCTCCAGATTTCCTCTTCTGAAAGGACAGACACCTCATGCTAAGGAAATGGCTTAGTGCAAGGATGAAAACCTGAGACCCGGAGTATCCAAATAAGAGCTGGGCACTGCACTCATCTTCGACACTAGCACCAGTGAGGCCGAGACAGGAGAATCCTGAGGGCTCACTGGTCAAGCAGTCTAGCCTAAATAACAAGCTCTATGTTCAGTGGGAAAAGGTGGAGAAAGATGGAGAAAGGCACCTGATATGTATCTCTGGCTTTCACACTCACAGATATGAGCACCCACATACACACAAGCACACACACACACACACACACACACACACTCACTCACTCAACTCACACACAGAAACCCTCCTCACCACCAGCCTGCTCTGGTATGGCCTCAACTGTACGTTACATCCTCAATGACTCTAATTTGGCATTGAGGTTATCTTCTGAGGTACTTGGGGTTAGGACTTCCACATATGGATTGCAGTCAGGTAGGTAATTCAGCCCACGACTCTGAGTTTGCTGGCAAGCTGTTTTCTGCCTTTTCATATATAATAAGTACAGTTGTAAATGTGTTATGACTAAATGGCACATGAAGTGAAGAAACATGAATGTAAAGACACTGAGTGCAGAAAAACTAAGTCAAAGAGATTGTGATGCGGCTCCGTGGGGCGTGGCTCAGAGGGGGAGTCATGGCTCAGTGGGAGAGCAACGGTCTTACAAGTATAAGGAAGGCCCTAGGTCCAATTCCCCACACCACACACACACACACACACACACACACACACACACACAAATCAAATATAAAGCCCAGAAATTTTGATGTCTAAGGAAAAAATAAACTACAAATCTGGCACTCTAAACTGAAGCGTTTTCGCTTTTGCTATACTTCAAAGAAATCAAAACAAAGAAACCTAAAATTATAAAGGATGCATTGTGAGCATGATTTATATCAGAAACACTAATTTTGAAACTTCAATTAACTCAGAATAAAGGCAAGATTTAAGTCTTGGCCATATATCAAACAATGGGTCCATGGATGTTTTAAATTCCTTGATTAAAAGGAGCTATTTTTAACTTGAGAGACATTATCATAAGAATAAGCATGGAAAGATGCCCTGAAGTGAGAAAATATCAAGTCAGAAATTCCCCAGAGTATCACATTCTTTCTCAAAGTTGAAAACCTATTAGAGAACAGGTTGAACAGGTTAATAAGATCTGGACCATCAGGACGACCATAGGAGAAACATCTGAAAAAGACACAACCAAACATTATCTGACTTTTGGGTTGAATCGATGTAAATAGCTATAAATTGTTTTGCCTCAGATGTGAACTTTAATCTGACCTTTGTAAATACAGCCAAGCCACCTTATCCATAGATTCTGCATTACTACCTTGAGCCATCTGTGGATCAAATGATAAATTGGTTAGAATTTGTTTCCAAGTAAAGGGAAGAACATTGGGGAAAGGATAATCCAAGGAAAACGTTGTTGGAAAAGGGTGGGTCCCATTAGACTCTGCCCCTGCTCTCGTAGGCATCTCAAATGTTCCCTGGTGATTCTAATTCATGTGAACTGAGACATATATGTTACTGTGTGATGCACATGCACAGTATGTGCATGTGAAAGCCAGCGGCAGGCACCTGATGTCTTTTCTGCATTGCTTTGCCCTTCTTTATTTAAGGCAGAGCCTCTCAGTGAGCCTGGAGCTCACTGATTTAGCAGGTAAGGTTAAGGAATGTGTCTGTTGCTCTCACATTCCCAGTGCTCAGGTTACAAGCATGCCCCTTGCTTTATCTGAGTTGTGAGGATTTGAACTTAGGTCTCATGCTTGAAGGGCAGGCACTTCACGGAATGAACCAGCCAGAGCGCTTAGATTCAGTCTATCTTTTAAAACTGGTAGTATTGATGGGGGGGGGGGGGGGGGAACAACCAGAAATTCACATGAACAGAATTGTGTATGAAGTCACTGAAAGACATAGAAAAATGTTCAAAATGGTACATTGTATAATGACTCAACGGGAAACCCTTAAATACCAATTCAGTTGGCTGGATTAACAAGTTCGGGTATGTACACATAGCAGAATAGCATATAGTAAAGGAAGAATATTTACAGCTAGACATAGCAATATTCTCATAAATAGCGCATTCGGGGAGAGAAGCCAGAACCAAGACTACATCTGGGATGACTCTACCAGGAATACTAACTAGTCCTTATCACTGCAAGGTGGCAGGCCAGCTAGTTATTCTTGGCAGACTGTGACCAAGAAGCAAGACTAAGGTGTGGTCTTGAGGGAGACAGGTCTTCTCCTTGCTGTGGATGTGTGACATTTGTGACAGGTCAACTTGATAGCTAATTCATGTTGATCTGTGCACACATTTTTGCTTTGACCTTTTTTTTTTTCTTTTCTTTTTTAATGTTTTAAAACGTAAGAGATTAGTCTAAGAATGGTGTGGAAAGCCCAAGAACTCATGTTTCCATTAAACTCCCATGACACTTAAGTTAGAGTAACAGTGAGATAGCCCTACTCCAGACACACAAGGAATTTTCCAGAGACTGAGTAGTAGACCCCACGCATCTCTGTGGTCTCCTGCAGGTAGCGATCTGTGGTCAGGAATGTAGGTTTTCCTAGTTATTCCTTACTCCTTGTTGCCTACAGAACCTTATTGGGCATTCCACAGTCTATCTGACATCTGTCTACACACCCTGCCCTCACACCCTGCTCACCTGCTACCAGGGATCCTTTTCTGAGTCTGTGTTTCAGTTTGCATCATTAAGCTTCTCCCTGCTTCTGGGACTCAACCATATACTTTCACAGCTCAGGTCAAATGCGAGTCCCTTTATGGAGCTTCCTCGCCTTTCTCCACCACTATCAGAACAGCCATGAGCACACCATTCATATGGCCTGTGTCGAAGCCGACTGGAGTTCGGGTGAGGCGCTAATGAGTTTGTGAGACTGCTAGGAGGCAGGTACCTCAGGCAATGCTCTCAGCCAGGCTCAGCACCAGGCTCACACCGGGAAGGAAGGCTTTACAGGAGTGGGATGCCACTGCTTGGGTCAGACAAACCAGGTTACAATCTGCTTCACCTTCTAAGAATAGAACTTGAGTCTTAGCATCTCTGAGCTGCACGGGGTTATTCAGAGAGCCAAGGAAGAATGGGAAAGGTGGAGGAGGGTGAGGGGAGGCCATTAAAATGACATAGCAGAGTCCCAGCCCCAGAAGCTGCAAATCTTATTTGTGGAAAGTCTTTACATATGAGTGAACTGTGCCCAGATGAGTGTATCCTGGAGGAGCAGGATCCTAAAGAGAGGAAGACAGACAGATGGCAGTGACCCCAGATGGGCCAAAGGGCACAGCACCATCAGACTGGAGGAAGCAAGGAACATACTCTCTCCTAGGATTTAGGAGAGAGCAAAGCTATGCTTACACCTTAATTTTGGTACTTTTGGCTTCCAGTTTATTCCTAGCATAATGTAGGGCTTGTATAAGTGCCCCAAATTGTGACCATCTGTTGTTACCACTATGCTGCAAAGCCAGTATTCAAGGGCCACACAACTGCTTCTCTTGTCTCTGTGATCAAACCTGGGTTTAACCAATACAGATTATAATTATTCTTACATTATTTGCTAAACAATTAAATACCAATGAGTGTTACTATCAAGGGCTATTCTAAGTGCTTTATAAGTATTTACTTAATACTTACATACTGTGACACACACACACACACACGCACACGCAAACGCACACGCACGCGCACGCGCATGCGCAAGGTAGAGTCTGTGATCAACTGTCATCTTCCAGGGAAACAGAGAGGTTAAGTAACTTGCTCAACATCACAGAGCTAGTAAAATGAGGAGACTGATCCAGGACAGAGGCTCCTCCCTCTTTATCATCACTTGAAGCATGGTGATTTTCTAAATCTAAACCCCAGCCACCCAGTGGGGTTCTGATCTTTCTGCATTCATCCTACTTGGCAGCTCTGACCTGGCATAGCTCTATGATGACCATTCTTTACTCCAGAGTCTCTGGGCTGGTTCCCCACCAGCCTGGCTTCATCCTGCAGCTGCTTTGGTGCCTCCCATGTGTGCATTTACACTAATCTGCTTCCTACAGGGGCTAGAGGAAACTCGTGAGCCATTCCAGGGCAGGGCCCCACGGAGCAGGAAGCCCTGCTTCCAGAGTTTTTTGAAGGACTTTTCCTGAGGCTTGTCACAAGCTAAAGAAAGAAAGGATCACATTTCAACCAGAGGGACGCTGTGTACAAGGGAATGGTTGGCAGGATGTGCCTTGCAGTTCAGAGACATGGTGGTGCTATGAAGCTGGAGATACAGACACCGTAGGAGTGAGGTGCTTGTCATAACTTGGCACACCCATTTCTCATCTAAGCCGACACACACATAAGCACATGTGTGCAAGCTCACGTACAAGCAAACACACACACAAGCTCATGCAAGCACACAGGCACTCTCACATACACACACACATACACAAGCACAAGCACATGCACACACACAAGCACACATGCACACACGCGAACACACAAGCACATGCCAAGACACACAGATGCATGCTCACACACGTGTACACACACACAAGCACATATACTGAACACACACATAAGTGTCAAATAAGATGCTCAGTAGTGTTCTTTGGGCCATCCACACAAGGGACATTGCAGCCCTGTCTCTTGGGCCTTTTGAATCTCACTTCCCTTTTGTGCCTAAAAGCTGCAGCCCACTGCTTGGCTAGCTGCAGGACCTGGGCAATCCACTCAGTGCTCCGGCCCCAGTTTCTGTAGAATTGGATACTAAGAGGACCTAGTTCAGTCTGGCCAACTTGTCTAATCCTGGAAAGTTGCTGGGAAGAAAAAAAGAGGAGAAGGAGGAGGTACAGGCTGTCCATCAAAAAGACTGACACAGAAAAGAGAGAATGAGACACTTTTTTTTCCCTTTGTGACCTTATTTTTGGCAAAGTCCAGCACCAACGTGCGTCACATGATCTGCAAGAAGACGACGACTACTTTCTGTGAATTAGGTGAGAACACTCAGGTGCTGTCATCTACTGGCACCTAGATGTTAGTTGAGGCAAACCTGCTGGACCGTTCGCTCGGCCAGCAACTTTCCTGGGACATCCTCTCTCTGCTTCTGATGTTGTGGTGACAGCAATAGCTCACCGCAGCCCCAGGCTCACTCAGCACCACCCTAGCCATGGTTATTGAAAGGGTCCAACGTTGACTGTCTTCAATTGGGGATGGAAGAAAACAAATGAGCTGCTGGGCTTTCTTCAGAAAGCTAAATCTGAAGCCTGTAACATGGGCAGATAAATTCTATATAACCAAGACTGTGCCAGTTAAGAGTTGGAGCAAAAAGGCGGGGCCAGGAGGAGGCAGGAGATGCTAAGGTCTCTAGTTCCAATGGGAGGCAGAGGGAATCTCCACAGCAAGGCTATCTCATGCCTCACTGAGGGCCATGGCGCAACCCTCTGTCCTGATGTTCTACTCTCTTGATAGCCTCCGCTAATAAGTTTATTTAAGCCCAGGATAGAAGCATCTACACTCTAATGTCCTGAGGAGATCCCAAACTCATGGGAACCCAGCCTCACTCACCCTCCTGTTTCAGTTCTACCTCCTAGCCAACGCCATACCCACACGCGCCAGATCCCACATGCCCCAGATCCCAGGGGCAAATGACATTAGTCTGGAAATACTTTTTGAAATAGGTCAACCATCCTAAAATCTAATTTAAGAATATGCTCCATCCTAAAATCTAATTTAAGAATATGCTAAAGCAGGGTGAACAATTATTTTAGAATATTTCATAAAACTAAAAGCAGACATGTCTCCCCCCACCCACCCACCCCCCAAACCCCACCCCTTTGCATGCTTCCTCAGAATGTTACCTTAGAACAAATTCATGTTGCCACATAAAATTAGAAGAGGCACAATTTAACACCCGCAGTGGGCAGTCTGGAATGCCTACATGTCACATGCAAAGTCTTATCATTTTTCATATTGACTCGTGGTTATTTTAATTCTTTCATTTTTTAAATTCTGGCTGTTGTTCTTTTCATTTGTTGTTAGTTTTGTTTTTGTTGTAATGTCTAACTCCTGGTTATTTTATTAAAATAAAAGGAAAAAGAGATTACCTGCAGGAAACCAAGGTTTACTAGAGAAATAACTAGTCCCCCAAAACAAAGGTCTTTCTCAGTCCGCCTCTTTCTAGCAACTTGAATATGTACTCTTTCCGCCTCAGTCCCCCAACCAGCGAAGAGATATATGATTATAACTGACACTCCGCCTATGGCACCTATGACACTCCACCTACCTCCAAAAATTGTGACAATTTCAGTGAATTCACAGGTGGCAAAGCAGGCCTTATGGACTGATTACTGGGTCCTTAGTAAAGAAGAGAGCTGAGGAAACTTAAGCGCCTATAAGGCCACTGAGAATGGCAAGTGAGCCCTGGGTCTGCTCTCCTTTCTACTCTGATCTGCTCGGCACCCATTCTGCTACTGGGAAGCCTTCCAACCAGACATGACCTAAGACACTCTGTGAAGTCACAGAACTGCTTCCAACAGGCCAATTCTGTGTAGAATGTTCTGGAGGGAGTAGCAGCTAGGACATTTTAATGATGCCCAGGGAATCAGATTGTTCCATGTTCTCTCCCTACATCAACTTAAACATCATATTTGGCCAACTTTTCCTCTCAGATAATAAAGTTAATAGCAACGACAATTATTGATTCCTCCTGTGCCAATCAGCCATGGTTTTAAACATAGGCTTTATACACAACATCTCACAAATAAAGAGTTCTAAAGTAGGTTATAATTACAGTCAGACTCCATCTACAAGAAACAAAGATCTGAAAGTTAACAACTTGGCTTTGATCATTCCTGAAGGACATTGTAAAAGCTAAGATAGAAACACAGTCCTTTGGACACATAATGGATGCTACGTTCATTGCATGCATTTCCCCCCTATTTTCCTCGTTTGTTTGTGTGTGTGTGTGTGTGTGTGTGTGTGTGTGTGTGTGTGTGATGATATGTTCATAAGTTCATAGTTGTCCCTCTAGAACACTGTAGGAGCATCTACCGTCATGTAATCCAGAACCAACCAGATTCTTCCCCAAACCAAATTCCACTTAGACTCGCACGAAACACCTTTGGCTCTTTGGACCTTAGCCAAAGTATCCACTGTGGTGGTTTCAATAAGAATGGCCCCCATGAGCTCATATATTTGAATGCTTGCTGAGTCATCAGAGAATGGCACTGGTTGAGAAGGAGTAGGAGGTATAGCCTTGTTGGGATAGGTGTAGCCTTGTTAGAGGAAGTATGTCACTGGGGTAGAAGTTTCAAAAGCGCAAGCCAGGTCCATATATGGATCTGGATATAGAACTCTCAGCTACATCTCCAGCATCTGTCTTTGTGGCCCCTTCCTGTCATGATCATAATGAACTAAAGCTCTGAAACCATAAGCCAGCTCCAATTAAATGCTTATTTTATAAAAGTTGCCTTGGTTATGGTGTCCCTTCACAGCAACAGAACACAGAATGGAGCACCCACTTTCTTTGCTCCCCCCAAATTTATGAGGTGAGCTCCAATATGTTGGCATTTGGAGAATAACTAGGTTTAGGTGAAGCACATATGTAGTGTGTTCGTGGTGAGATTTCTTCTTGGTGAAAAAAGCAGAAGAGAGGGTGTACTGGATGGTTTTCTGTGTCAACTTGGCACTAGCTGGAGTTATCACAGAGAAAGGAACTTCAGTTGAGGAAATGCCTCCATGAGATCCAGCTGTCAGGCATTTTCTCAATTAGTGATCAAGAGGGGAGGGCCCACTGTGGTACCATCCCTAGGCTGGTAGACTTGGGTTCTATAAGAAAGCAAGCTGAGCAAGCCATGGGAAGCAAGCCAGTAAGTAACATCCCTCCATGGCCTCTGCATCAGCTCCTGCTTCCTGACCTGCTTGAGTTCCAGTCCTGACTTCTTTTGGTAGTGAACAGCAATGTGAACGTGTAAGCTGAATAAACCCTTTCCTCCACAAGTTGCTTCTTGGTAATGAAGTTTTGTACAGGAATAGAAACCCCTAACTAAGACAGTGGGAGATCACTGTGTGTCGAATGTCTGTTTCTATCTCTGAGCATGCACCACTGAAAGAGCATGCAAGAACCCAGCAAGAAAACAGCTGTTTACAACCAGGGTTGTAGGGCCTATCTGAGGCCAAATCTGATTCCACCTTGATTTCAGACTTCCCAGCCTTCAGCACAGTGCCATCCAAAGAGGGCTCTCTTCTCAGTGAGCCTCAGGCTAGCATGCAGTCTTACAGTCTCAGTAACTCCAAGCCAGGAAGATATTCATAAGATAGCCACATCAGGTTCTAGAACACATTGTACCGTGGCTCACTTACTCATAGTCTGATCAATTCATATCTCTTCTCTTCTGTCCAAAAAGTAAAACTATGTCCCAAGTACCATTCTATCAAGGTCATTCCATCTCAGCCCTCTTCAGGATGTAACATGGGCTTCTCATAAGAACAAATGATAAATTCAGTAAACTATGTTGGTGGAACATAAGACACATGGCAGTCAGAGAGAGCCCAGGCTCTGATGTCATTCCTTCCTTTACCAATCCTCAGTCTATACTAAACTCTTCATTTAAGACCCTCTACTTTCAAGCAGAAGCACAGACCCCACGGATAATTCCATCTGTCTTAGTTAAGATTTCTATTGCTGCAAAGAAACACCGTGACCAAAGCAAGTTGTGGAGGAAAGGGTTTCTTTGCCTTACCCTTCCATATCATAGTTCATCATGGAGGGAAGTCAGGGCAGGAGTCCAAACAAGACAGGAACTTGAAAGCAGAAGCTGATGCAGAGGCCATGAATGGGTACTGCTTACTGACTTGCTCTTCATAGCTTGCTCAGCCTACTTTCTAATGGAACCCAGGACCACCACCCTAAGGATGGTGCCACTCACAATAACTTGGGCCCTTCCCAGTCAATCACTAGTTAGGAAAATGCCTTACAGCTGGATGTAGAACCCAAGACCACCAGCCCAGGAATGGTGCCACTGACAATGGGCTGGGCCTTCCCCAGTCAATCACTAATTAAGAAAATGCCTGGGGATGAAGAGATGGCTCAGTGGTTAAGAGCACCGACTGCTTTTCCAGAGGACCTGAGTTCAATTCCCAGCAGGCATATTTATAGCTGGTAGAAAGCAGTAAAAGATATCCAACATCAGCCTCTACCTTTTACACACACAAGCAGCTTCACCCATATGCAAATGTGCATACACATACACTAGAGACACACACACACAAATACAAATTTTAAAGTGACCAGGAGGCAGAGGCAGGAAGATCTCTGTGAGTTTGAAGCCAGACTTATCTACAGAGCAAGATACAGGACAGCCAAGGCTATGCAGAGAAATCCTGTTGCTAAAATACAATAAAGTAACAATAAAAAATGACTAGGAACAATAGTAGTTATCTGTTTCTATAGTAACATTCCTAGTAAGTCTATAAAAAAAACAAGACAGCTATTCCAAATGAATAATACTTAATCAACACTAACAACTAACATCTCCTATTTTCCCTTGTCATCATTTGGATATCCAACTTTATTCTTCTAAGCAATAACAGAAACAGTGTTTAATTCAAGATTATCTTCAATGACACCAAAGGCCCAGACTGACTTATTTCTTAGAAGTGAAATTTGAACAGAGACCTGATAAGAGTACTTCAGACTATTTCAGGCTAATCTAAAACAGACAATAAAAAATGTCAATAAACATGCGCTTTTAATAAAACTATAAAAGTCCCTGTTCTCATTTCATTTCTGCTGCTGTGATAACACATCCTAACAAAAGAGCATCGTGGGGTGGGAAGGGTTTATTTGGCTTGCTATTCCAGGTTACAGTCCAGCACTTGAGGTAAGTCAGGGCAGAGTCTCAAGAACCCAGTGTCATGACATCCACAGTCAAGAGCAGACCACAAGAACACACACCCATGCTTGCTTACTCCTTCCTTTCTTCCCCAGCCTACAAGGCCATCTGTCCACCTTCTACCTTGGGTGGGTGGGGGTGGGGGGGTCTTTCGTCCCACCTCAATTAAAACAGTCAAGACAATTTCCCCCACAGACATGCCCACGCCCACAGGCTAACCTGATCTAGGCAATCCCTTATTCTTGATTGTGGCAAGTGCTATTTAAAATTTAACCAGTTGGGACTAGAAAGATGGTCAAGAGCAGTGGCTGCTCTTCTGGAAAACCCAGGTTCAATTCCCAGCACCAACATGATGGCTTACGATTGTCCATATCTCCAGTTCCAGGGTATCTGGTGCCCTCACAGGACAAACACACACACAGGAAAACCACCAAGGCACATAAAATAAAAATATATAAAAAATACTTACTAAAAACAACAACAACATAGCCCCATAATGTAAACAGTGAGGCTCAATAACTGCCCCCTTACACACACACACACACACACACACACACACACCTCTTAAGACATTAGCCCAGACCATCTAAGCGACCCTTATTTCAGTGTCTTCCACATTCATCTTTTGGACTGCCACCAACTGAATAACCAATACCAGTATTCAAATCTCTGTAGTTTAAAGACAGGCTTAGGAGAGGTCCAACTGAAGTTCATCAGAAATGCAGGCCAACTGGAGATTCGTCACAGGGACCACTGTCCTCTTCCCAGGACTGTCTTCGTGATCACACACACCAGAGGGCTTCCAGGTTAAAGAATTACAGACAGCGTCAAAGAAGCAGCAGTATTGTGTACAGAGAACAAGAACCCTGACCACAAAATGCCCTCTACCTGAGAATGACCAACCCTTCCCCACACGAATCTCTTGGCACAGTTAATTGTGGAAGTAACTCTAGACATGTCTGCCCTTGCCCTAAGGAGGGTATCAAAGCTGTTTTCATGGTGAGTAGAGAAGAGTTAAATTCTTAAGTGACATATAACCAGCAGTTGCCTGGTGATCATCAACCTCTCATTTCATGACAAGGAACTTGCATTTTTTTTATCCCAATTTTCACTTTGTGTGTATACACGCACACGCAATTTGAAGCAATGTGTTGCTCTAAGCAAAACAAAGCAAGATAAAATGGAAAAGCAACCAGGCAGAAAGATTCAATTTTGTTTCTCACTTGGCTTAAACAGACACACACACACACACACACACACACACACACACACATCTTTCTAAATTCTATATAAATATTTTTTTGCCCGTGTATAATCAGTGCTTCTGAACCTTGTAAAGTGCTGATTGCCTTCTGTCTGGATAGCGTGGTCATGAAGCAACCAAGAGTGGCAAATCAATGCTCCCCATGGTCAACACTCACCTAGAGGGAAGTCATTCGGCTGGACCACGTTGAGGAAGATGTGCACCATTTTGTAGAGAGGGCCAACAATCCCAGCATTGAAGGTATCTTGGGTCTCATATTTGGTGGTAGGCAATTCATAATTCATAGCCCCAGGAGTGTTATGGAATGCAGGCTGACCTTCTGAAGAGATCTTTCCACACAGCCCCAGTAACAGCAGGGCACTGAAGACGAGAGCCATAGTTGTTGGCCTGATCTCTCAAGCATGAGGTACTTTCTGGAAACTCAAGGGAAATGGGTCTTTCCTGGACCGGTGGACTCTTCTGCCTCCTGGCTGGTAACAAGGGAAACAGAAGAACGGTCTCCAAGGTGGTCATTCACTCAAAGTACCATCCCTGGGAGGGAGAGAAAGAACACTGATTACTCAGAGACAACCAGTTCCCCAGGAGCCCACCCCAGAGGAAGTGACATGGCTTAGAATTAAACACTTAGGCCTAACGAGGTGGAACCCAAGCTAACAGCCTGCTCCGGAGCTACAGGTAGGGACTAGGAAGAGGCTCCTTCCTCCAAGATAGGATGATTCAGAGGACAGTCCTTTCCAGGATCAAGAAACACCAGGCACGGTTCAGGAAGCTGTTTATTCTTGGAAACAGATGTTCATCACTCACTGAATTCCAGGTACATTCCACATGCTCTTAAGGCATAATCCCACCTTATAGATGACGGAACATGTGCAGAAGGGATTTTAGTACAGTCTGGCCAGAATTCAACTCAGTCTTTTCCCTTAGAGTCCATCTGACCAGCACAGCAGGGCTCTGATGCTCCGGCTTGTCCTCCCAAGCTCCGGCTGGTGCCAAAGAGGCCCCCAGCCACGGAATAGTGCTTAGTTTTTTAAAGTTTCCTGCTGTCCTTCTAACACTGACAGTACCCCTTCCTTACATCCTGTTTGCAAACAGATCACACTCCAGGCATCCATCATTCCATCTATCCTAAGCCCAAAGAGGAGAAGAACCTCAGGGTCATGGACAAACAGAAACTGAAATCTGCTTTTCTAATAAGCTCATCAGGTCATCCATCCTATGGGACACTTCCATTCCGAGTCACAGTCTCCATGACTAGGCACCCAGAAAGTGAGAGGCAGGGAGAAAAGAGGCTTCCTGGACTGGAAGAGATGGCAAGAAACAAGAATCCTAACGATGGTCACAACTGCCGTGTCTGGGGAGAGGGAGGGGAATAGCAGTGACGAGAGCAACATGGGCTCTTTCTATTCTAACAGAAGGCATCTCTACTCAGCAGATAAGTATATGGAAGAAAGAATCCAAAACACCTGACCTCTTAACACCATTTCTCGAGGGTAAATAAATCAGCCCGCAACCTAGGAGTACTAGCTCTAGATGTACACAGCCCACCAGTGTCTCGTGAGGAGACTTCACTGCAGCCTTGGTTCCAAACACATAACACACAAGCTTTGCTCTGTACATGCCTTCCCTCCTGCCACGTAACATGGATCAACACTGCCAGAAGTGCCTTAGTTCAGATTCCAGACTGCCGCACCTTCTGGAGTGCAGTGTTTGTACTAACACACACAGAGTTCTGTTCTCATAGACACAGGATGGCTTAATTACAGAAAACAAGGAACCTTGAGGATCTCCTTACCCCCATTCGTCAGCAGGCTCCACATTAGTGTATCTTTGCGCTGTACTGTATTAAACAAACCAACAGCCACATTCACCTTATTGGCATGCAAAATGGCTTTAAGTAAATGGTAAATTGTATAGATCAGTAAGCATTTGATATGTGTGCCTAGATTTCCAGATTTGCATTAAAAGGTTCTTGGGTAAAGGCGTCAACGTTCCTTGGTCTAGCAGACAGGCTTTCATGCTCTGTGCTAGATAACTTTCAGGGCAAGTACAAAGTTCACTGGAAAGGGAACGTGAGGACAGTCAAGAACTGCCTGGATCCTAAGTGAGATCGTGCGGAGGGAAGCTCAGCCAGAGCACAAAATGCAGGACAGGACGGACGCACTGTCAACGTTTAGAGCAAGTGCGCGTTCAAACCAGCCAAGAGGGTAGCCTTTCTCCAGCAGTCTGGAGGAAGAGGTGAATGCCTGTCTAATCCCTTCAGATATTGCTTCCTTTTGTAGCTCCCATCTAGCTCCCATTACTTCTGTACAGAGTTACAATAGAATGTCTCTTAAGTCTTTCTCCAGCAAACCACTGGCTGCCTTAGATCTCCAGGTGGCTCCTGGGATCAAACTCTGACACAGCCACAGTGTCCTGTAACCCTGATGATGGCTCCACAAGGTTTCCTCTGCTCCCCCCCACATACCACACCACACAAACACACACACACACAACATACATAATACACATATGTATACAACAAGCACATACACAAACCACACACATATACAACACACACATGCACACAAACATACCACATATACAAGCCACACATACACAACACACACATGCACACAAATACATATACAAACCACATACATACACAACACACACACATGCACACAAACATATATACAAACCATATACATACACAACACACATGCACAAAACACACATACACAAAACACACACACACCAAACACATACACAAACCACACACATACAAACCACATACATACACAAGCCACACACATATACAAACTACACACATATACAAACTACACACATCTACAACACACAATACAAACATACCACATACACAATACACATACACACACACACCCCCCTACTTTAGCCAGTTCTTTGCTTAAGGGCCTCAGAGCTGGTCGGATTAAAGGCTCAGGAACTAGGGAAGGCACACGTCCTGGTAATGAGACCAAGCCCCAGACACAGATAGGCTCTCCCCAGGTGCTATGAAGAAGCCCGCTTCAAAGCTCAAGCTGCTTTTATGGAGCATGGAAACCCCAAGTGAGGAATGAAGCAAGGGAATCCCCAAAGGAAAGAAACACCGCTGTCCACCAGGGCGGAGGCAGAGGTGCCCAATGCTTTAGAGGCCAGGTGGGATCCAAACACATACATTTCTCGTCATCCCCCTGCAAAAAGCTCAGAAACATCAAAGTAAGGAAGAGTCAAAGTCCGAAGAGTTAGGAAGCAGGCACTTAAAGAAACAGTTTCGTCTCAATTTTAGTGATATGAAAACCCCAGGGAGGTGTGGATCGCTGAGTTCCAGGCCAGCAAGGTCACTTTCAGGGCATTCAGAGCTATACAGGGAAACCTTGTCTCAAAAAAAACAGCAACAACCTAGGGAAAGAAAGCATTTCGTTTAAGACCCAGAGGTAAGAGCCTCTTCTGAGAGCAGCCCAAAGCACAAAATGTGCTCCATCTCCTTTAAACAGTCTTGGGGCTAGAGAGATGGATCAACCGTTAAGAGCGCTTGTTTACTTCTTGCTCTTGCAGAGGACCTGGGTTCAGTTCCCAACACCCACATGCTGGCTCACAACCACTCAAAAGCCCAGATCCAGGTGGTCCAGAGGCTTTGGGCCTCCACAGGCAACGGGCACACATACAAACCATATACATACACAACACACATGCACAAAACACACATACACAAAACACACACACACCAAACACATACACAAACCACACACATACAAACCACATACATACACAAGCCACACACATATACGAACTACACACATCTACAATGTACACATCTACATATGGTGCTCATTCTCGGATGCAGGCAAAACATTCATACACATAAAATATTTTTCTCAGTTTAAAAAACAAACAAACAAACGGTTCTTGACTTAAAATACCGATAACCAACCTAAGTACTGGGATGGGGTTTATTAAACTGCACTTTAATTTTTACTTATTGTAGGGCGGGGTGATATACACCGTGGGATCTAAGTCAGAGGACAATTTTCAGAAGTTTCGGGGGTTTGCGCTCTCCTAATGTGGGTTCTGGGATTGAACTTGTAGCTTTGACGGTTATTTGGTTTTTCCCCATTGAGCCACCTGGTCTGCCCTAATTTCAGTTTTAACCAGCATCCTTGAAGGTAGCCAAAGACTGAACCAACACTATTCTTAGCCCATTCCTGTCGCTTTCCAAGGACAAGGCAGGTTTCCTGGATACAGCTTCAGGACCACAGACCAAGGTACCAACAACCTGTTCCAGTTGCTTTGACCTGACCTGTCCCAGATGCAGTGTGAAGTGCTAGGTAGGGACTGACTCCTCCAGGTGTCCCCAGGGTCTGGTACATAGGAGATACCCAATACAGGACTGCCGAAGTAAAATGGGGATGAGGCTGGCACAAAGTCATCACCTTTACCTCTAAAGCTGAGCCAAGCATCTTCTTGCTGGCAGGCTTGCACTCCTGAGAAGGACAGATCCTAGCCTACCCCCAGGATTGCTGCGGCTGCGTCCTCAAATCAGGTAGAAGGCCATCTCTTCTGTGTCACCCAAGGCAGGATGAGTGACCCAACATTCAGGGTGGGAGCAGTCTCTTGAGACCCTCACCACTGCAAGCGTTGGAATCTGCTTCCTCCAGGTCTATCTCCTTAAGTGGGTCATAGTAGCAAAGTCCACCTGGCCATTTTCCTGGTTAACTGGGCATATTATGGGTTTCCACTCTAAATACACTCTATTCCAACAGGAAAAGAAGCCCACTAAAGTTAGTTTTAAACTAATATCTCACATGATTCTGAGACTGAAGTCCAGGGAGCTACATTTCTGCAAACACTGGTTTTAAAAGAGAGCAGGGTGGCCCATTAGCTTCATCTTCTTCATTTTCTTCTTTAGATGGGAAGTGCTCGCTCTTTATCTTACACGGGTCCCCGTGGTGGATGTAGGTTTCTGTCTTCTGGGGTGCTGCTTTGGGGATGAGGGTGTACTTGACTTCAGAGCCCACCTTTGTGAGCCCTGTGGGGAGCAGCCCTACCTCTCATTGTGAGGCCAGCTAGAGTGCCCAAAGAGGTCCTCGGGGTGAGCTGGTCTGAAGCTGAGTGTTCTAACTCATTTTAGAAAGACAGTGGCAAGACAGCAGCCATATCCACCAAAGTTATTCATCAGTCAGGGGGGCCTGACAACCTGTCTTGTGTTATTAAGACTGGCTATCCAACTTCTCTGCCACTTCCCCTTAGTCACTGTCCCCCAAGAACATCCATTGGTTACACTCATGCGGGGTTAGTGTTCTAATCATTTGTAATGAAGCTTCCTGGTCCTTAAAAACCAGGTTTTTGACAACTGACAAAACCTGTTTCTCTCAAATCGTAAACAAAATCAACCATACTTAAAGCGTTGTGATTTTCTTGTGTTAAAAGATTTATTTTATTCTAGTTTATGTGTATGGGTATTCTGCCTTCCTGGGTCTACATGTGCACCATGCACCCGTTGCCATGGATTCCCTGAAACCGGAGGTACACACAGTTGTGAGCTGACATGTGGATGCTGGGAGTTGAACCCAGGACCTCTAGTCTAGTGCTCCCAACAGCTGAGCCTTTTCTCCAGCTCCAAGTGTTGTCAATCCGTCCTTTGATCTGTTTACTTCACTGAACTAGAACACAGAGAAACAAACACTTCACCATAAAAACCATAAGGAAGTGCATAAAAAACTTTATGGAACACTTAAAAAGAAAAAAAAGTAAAATACCTTGCTAAATAGCAAAAATACTGTTTCAAACGGGACCAGGTCTCTGGACCCACTCACTAATCCTGTGACAGTGACAGTTGCTTCACTCTGTGAAGTGGGCTTTTGCATGGGGTTGACGGGTTAACATGCTAACAGGTAAAGAACTCAGCACAGTGTGTGCTGTTCATAAAGTTCTGATGCTCCAGACGAGCCACCGTGAACCTCTTAGGCTCCATGCAGACAGACGCCAGCTCCGTAGTGCTTCAAAGAGGTAAATTCACAAATGAATAAGAAAAATAAGTAGTCCGCCAAGCCGGACTGTATGAATTTGCCAATATTCAATTGGTCAATCAAAAAAGTTCTCACATGGCTCAAAGCAAATTCATTGTTCAAGTTGTTTGGGTCTCTAGTGAGTTAGGGTGGAGGGGTCCACAAAGGACTTTAACCGTTCGCTTGCTTAACAAAGGCCAGCAACCGCCCACAAGAAGCCGAGCAAACCATTCTCCGCCTGGGCATGAGAAAAGTCCACAACTGAACAAGAGAGCAACAGAGCGAGCTCCCGGAGGAAGCAGTAGCTGCAGGAAGCGCCGGTACCTTTGCTCCGCTGCCTTTCCCTACAAGCTGCCGCCAGACCCGGCGCCCTCCTGCCCACCTTCCCCCCTTCTCAGGGGCCTTTCCCGGGCTGCGGAACACAAAAGAACCGACTGCGAGGCGGCGCGCGAAGCTGGGAGCCTCCAGGAATCCGCCGTCGCCTGGGGGAGGGGATCGCCCCTGAGTCCTGTAGTCCGGAGCGCCACCAAGGCATTTCCCCACCCAGTCCTGTTTGAACGCCGGGTTGAGGATTGGAACCTCTCCGACCCATTCTCGGGAACTTAGCTCGAGCCCCGATCCTCCAGCAGCCACGAAGCTCTGCTCAGTCCACATTCCTCTTTGTTGTCCCTGGTCCCCGCATTCTGTCAAGGTATGCCCTGAGCGCTCCTGCTCTCCATCTCTAGGAAAGCTGAAATTCTCGGTGCTGTGTGACCCTAAGGGCTGACTGGAGCCAGGACTTCCAGCCCGGGTGCGTGCGCTTGGCAACGGCCGCAGGGAGGCGGTTTGCCCTTGCACCGGCATCGCCCTCCCGCTGCGGCCAGTAGCACTGTGAGCTGCACATAGGTAGCAGATGGTGGCTGGTGGCCGGGAGTCCCACGTCCTGTCCCCCTCCCCCAGCCTACCCCCCACCTTGGCCTTTCCTGGAGTTTTCCTTACCGCAAAAGAGTTCTCAAGACCCAGACCGAACCTCCTCTCGCCGCCCTTCCCGAAAGCGGGCCGGTGGCCTGAAAGTCTCACCGCCTCCTGCTCTTGTCTCCGGAACCCAGCGACCTCCACCCCTCCACAGGATGGAAGGAGTACCGGAGCGGAGCAATGTGCCGCGGAGAGGAGCCGGCCACCGCCGCGGGAAAAAGTTTGCACGCTCTATAACCAGTCCTCCAGACCCTGGGCTCGCCCACTGGCCGAGACCCACACCACCCTGCAGCCCCTCCAGCTTCGGGAAGACAAACTAGGTTCCCGCCACCTGCTGTGGAGGCAGAGGAAGACGTTGCTCGAGCTTCTCCACTCCTCATCCCTGCCCTGGGTGTTCTAGAAGAGGGGGAGCTCAGCGCCCCGCGCTGGGTCGGCACTCGGAGCAACTCACCTCTCCGGTCCAGCTCTCCTCCGGGTCTCGGAACCCTCCAGCCCCTCGCCTCTAAGCTGGGCTCCTTCCACTTAATTCATGAATTATTTAAGGTCCAGCCCCAGGGCACCACAAGAGTGATTGGGTGAGAGCCCGTCCCACTGCTCCGCCCCGGGTTGGCTAAGGGTGCCTGAGTCAGGACCACGGGACTCCAGGACTCTGGGAACCTGTTGCGTCCTCTAGGGTCTCTGGCAGAGGTTTGGGGATGGAACTAAAGGAACACCGACTCCTTCAGAAACGTACTTACTCAGGGCTGAGCTTAAGGCCAGGTGCCGGGGTCTCCACAAGGCTCGGTAATTTAAAGAGCAGGAGCCTAGGGCTCTGAGTCTGAGCGCACTGATTGGACCTTCTGAGAGGCTACAATGCCCTGGGGACACCCACGGGACAGAGCATTTATTTCCTGCTGAAATCCCTGCTCAGTCCCAGAACACCCTTCTCTATCACCTAATCCTAAATCGCTGCTTGGAAGGCCGCTAGCTCCTAAAATCTCTAACCTCCACACTTTCCTGGCTCTTTAGACACGATACCGGTACTCAGTGCATTTTATTTAAAACAACTAAAAAACAAACAAACAAACAAAAATCATCTAAGGGGGAGAAAAATTGGCTGTAGTGTATCCCTGTGCTATCAGGGACAAACACAACGCTGGTCCTTTTGATCAATTACATTCCTGGATTCAACCAAAAGTGGGTAGAGAATAGACCAAGGAAGAATAGCGCCTCTGGGACATTTTTACCATCAAAGGATGCGTATTAATTGTGTGCGGGTTGTTAGGTAGATGGACGGAGAGATGAAAGAATGGCTGCACAGATGTTGGAAGAATAGGTATGTGGACACATGGCCTTTTAAAAATAGTTTACGTGTATGAATGTTTTGCCTGCATGAATGTATGTGTAGCACTTTACCGTGGAGTTGGTCAAAAGAAGGTGTTGGCTTCCCTGTCACTGGAGTTACAAAGGGTTGTGAGCTGCCATACGGGCTGGGTGCAGGGAATTAAACTCTGCAAAGAGGGAGTGCCTCTGCCAAAACAACCGATGCTTTATACCACTCACCAATCTCCCCAGCCCTGACAAATGAACTTTAATTTAGTAATTTTCTCACCACAAAATATAGCATACACTGAGGATGGGCAGGGGAAGGTGAAATTGAAATTGACCTCTACACGGCGAAGGTGTAGAAAGAGTTCATTCAGAAAGACCACTGAGAAACCACGGAAAACTGAAGCAAGCAGTGTTGGAGTACTAGAGAAGTCTAAGATGGCCAGTTCTCCCCTTTACAGTCTCCTGGGCTCCACAGCTTTCCTGCTCAGAGGCAGACAGGCTACTGAGGATGGTGTTAGCTTGAGACTTGAGTTCTCTCTCCTGGGAGCTCCTAGCTGTCCCCGAGCTGCCTATTTTACCAGCATGGGCACTCATGGCCTTATCACTCTGAATCCAGCTTCTGTGTCTGCAAACCAGCACAGGGCTGGCTACCCGTACTCCTTCTCGTTCCTTGTACATCCACAAAGTTCGGGCAGCGGTGTGATAAGGCTCTACGCCATGTGTTCTAAGCGGATTTTTTATATGAACTTACCAACAAGAGCTTTCTAATATCTTATCAATGATTAACTGTGTGGTGCAGGCTTGCCAGAGGTCACATAGTTACTGAAGCCCCAAAGTTGAACCCAGCTCTGGCCTCCAGAACCCAGAGAATAGGTGAAATAGGTCTCTGACCAGTGCCACATTGAATTGAAATGGATGTCCATTGCTGTGTGATTTTTCCCCCCTGTGGAGATGTGAGCAAATGTCTAATGTTCGCTGACATTAAACTAAATATGCAGCTTTCTAAATCTAGCTTGATGAACAAAATAGTTTCAGGGGATTACTTATAGGAATGTGAGTAGGAGGCTGATTCCATGAGCTCGGGTGACACAAAGGTGACTACATCAATGGAAAAGCCCATCCCTGTAAGGATAACAGTCCATGAAAGAGCTACATTGTACCTGGGTGGTGGTCCCAGCACATGGGAAGCAGAGGCAGGCAGATCTCTTGAGTTTGAGGGCAGCCTGGTCTATTGAGTGCGTTTCAGGACAGCCGGGACTACACAGAGAAACCCTGTTGTCTGGAAAAGACAAAAAATAACAACAACAAATAATAACAACTACTGGAGCCCGATGAACAGCTTGCAAGCAGCTCCACAGAATTCCGGAGCAATTGTGTAATGCTACCCTGAGGCCTTGTGAGTCTTGCAAGTTTCGGAGCTTTGCTGAGCCTCCTGATCCTTGGTTTTTCTGAATCTTACCAAGCTCCCTCCTCCCTGCAGGAAGGGCTGGTTCAAGCCAGAGGAAGTGGCTACACAACCATCTGCCTTCCCATCGCTTAGGACACAGTGCTTCAACAGTTCCTTACATTTCCACATTCTAGCCTAACCCCTATTCTGCCTGAACGATTTTCTATGTTTAACATGAACAAATGAATAAGAACAAAACCCAATGGTAAGATATATCCTGGGTAGCCTTAAGTCAAAGAGAGAGCTAGCTCAGCAGTTACAATCTCCTGCTGCTCTTGCAGAGGGTACAAATTTAGTTCTCAGTACCATGTGGGTGCCTCACAACAGCCTGTAGTACCAGCTCTAGGTCTCCTATACCACCACCTTCTGGTCTTCTCTGGTAACTGCACTCAGGTGCACATACAAACCAATCCACATAATTTAAAATAAAGTTTTTAAATGTAACAAGGGCCATACAGTTTTATAGACGAAGCATTGGGTGGGGATTATAATAGCTCTGTAGAAGAGCATGTGATTAGCATGTCTGAGACTCAGGTTCTAGTACTATACGAAGAGTGGAGGCAGCATGCAGACACAGTGGTATATGCCCATAATTCCAGAACTAGGAAGACCAGGGTATTCAAGGCCAGCATGAATGACAAAAGCAAGAAAGCCTTATTTAGCTATTTCCAGAACACACACAAAAATCAATATTCAATAGTCCTCTTCTTGGTTTTAGGTATTGTAGTCACTAAAACTAAAACAAAACATGTTTGTGAATAATTGTTCTGGCTAACCCGACCATGTCTACCACGAATGAGGGTGTTCTGAAAGGAACAATGTCACTTTACACATTCCCCAGGCAGTGCCGCTCTAGGAACCTTCAAAGAAGGCTAGTGGTCTCCATGGTGAAGCTGACAAAGGGGCCTAACGAAGGCTGTAGTCGCTCACCCTGGAGTCCTTTGCTCTCTGTACACTGGAGTTTACACTGACTTGGGATTGAAGAGGGGTGCTAATTCTCAAGTGCCCTGGGGATAAGGGAATAGCTGCCCATCGAGATAGCAAAGCAGCCGCGGGAGGGACTGGACCATAGAGGCCATGTTCCTCAGATGAAGGGAAGCTGTCAGGCATAGGGCTGGGACAGAAGGGACCTGTTAGGGACATTTGTAATTGATTATAGCTAAACGAATATTTTTTTTAAATAATTAAAACGGTGTTTTGCGTGATTCAAAACATGGCATCATATCTTTCGATTAAGAAAAATGTACTCCTATTAAGACTAAAGCTTGTGTAACAGGGAGCCAGGGAGAGAGGGAGAGGGAAGTGATTAGACAAGAAAAAAAAAGGCAGAAGGAGAGCAGGCCAGCGAATTGCTTCAAGCGAGCCAACATTTTCCTGTAAATATTTTACAGCACGATTTCCTGTTCCTCTTGCTTTTTTCTCTGCCTTACCTCTGGGCTAGGCTGCCAAAAATAACATGCCTGGCTTAATGACCAAAGGGCAATAAAACATATGCACTGTACTTCAGGTGTGATCTGTGTCTGATCCACCAGGCCACCACCTAACTCAAGGGCAGAGGTAGAAAGCTTCCACACAGTGAAAGTAAAGCAGGCTGAGGAGCCAAACGGAGCAAAGCAAAACCTGGGGTACATTTGTGCTTTGTGGGAGCCTACCCTCCAGTCAGCAACTGCTTCAAATAAATCGCAGATCCTTAGAGACGGTTCTTATCTCAAGTGATAGTAATATGCTCTAAAACAAATGTGTGAACTTATTGTTAATAACCAATCAGTGTACCTTTAATATCCAGCGAAGATAATTCGAGCATCAGAAAAGCCAGTTATGCGGTGTGAGAGCATCCAGTCTGCCACCATACTTCACTTGGTGTGGAAAAAGAGGTTTCAAGTAAGTGAGAGGAGAATCGGCTACACGGTAGGCATAAAGCCATCACTCGATTCAAAAGCTGTTAACTGTCACAATCAGCTCAAGGGGCAGCCAGGAACTCAACCTGTGATGAGCAATGGGTTTCCCCTTCCTTTAAAGACTTCCCAGTTTGTGTTTTTCCTCATCAGCTGAAAGTTGACAAGCTTTTCATCTAAAAAAAAAAAAAAATTAAAAAACAAACAAACATCCCTTCAGATTCCCAGTGACCCAGACAAATGTCATTCTTCAAGTCACTCTTTGAACTAGTCCAGTTACAGCCTCTCGGTGGCTACCTCACTGGTCCATGAGCTGAGCAAATGCTTTCACATTCACTGTGTATTTGCACAGAAGTCCTGGTTTTTTAAGTCCTTGCAAATTAGAATTTAGAAGCCCTAATGGGACTTATTATCCAGGGGAGACAAATAGCAAAGCTTTACATATTATACCACTGATTTTTTTTAAATTAAAATTAGACCATGTGCAAGAAAATTGAACCCCACGGTTACTGCTAAACAAACTTTAAAGAGCTTCTAACACAGACCTGGGATTAGAGCAGCTGTCTCTTTGCTGCCACATAATTGCTGCATACTCACACCAGAGGTGCGGGTCATGCATCCTTCTAAACCTCTCCCATGACAACCCCATTCAGAACAGTCTTTAGCTCAATGTCCCAAGCAGCTGCTGGAAAGAAAGGGAAACAGCAGAAGAGCTGGGTGCCAATGAACTCCCTTTGACCACTGAGAACACAAAGTGATTTCTCGTTGGTTTGTTTGTTTGTTTTTTAATTAACAAGCATGAAGAATGTTTTCTGCTTTGTTCTGCTTTGTATGAGGAGCTACAGACTAAACCCAGGACCTTGTCGTGTTAGGCCACGTTCCCAGCACAAGCATGAGGTGTGTGTTGGTTGGATTTTTGTCAACTTGACACAAGTTAGAGTCATCTAAGGAGAAGGTACTTCTGTTGAGAAACGGAACCCATTAGATTGGCCTGCTGGCAAGCCTGTGGTGCTTTTTACTTGATTGGTGATTGATGTGAAAGGGCCTAGCCCACTGTGGGCGGTGTCACCCTTAGGCAGATGGTCCTGAGATACATAAGAAAGCTAAACGAGCAAGTCAGGGTGAGCAAGCCAATAGGCAACACTCCTCCATAGCTTTTGCTTCAATTCCTGTCTCTGCCTTGAATCCTTGCTTGACTTCACACAGTGATGACCTACTACCTGGATGTCTAAGAGGACATAAAACCCTTTTTCTCCCTTAGTTGCTTTTGGTCATGATGTTTATCAGAGCAACAGAACACGCAAACTAATTTCTTAAAGCAAACTGGTTCTTAAAGACTAGTATCCATTCTCAGCAGGTGAATAGACTGGCCTTTACCATGAAGACCAGAGAGCATCAAAACCAGTTTGCTAGAGGGAGATATTTGTAGAAGTCATGCCTAGAAATGGTTACAATGGGTAGATGGTCTAATATTCTTCAATGACAGGGATGAAAGAGAGAAAATTCTAAAGTTGTTTACATTATGGTTGAGGGAAAATACAAGATGAGGAAAAAAACAGTCTAGATTCATTGTGTTTTGATATTTTGTTTGTTTGTTTTTTAACCTCAGTATCTTAGTTCTGAAGGTTGGAAACTTCCTCATTCTAGGAGAGAGCTGTTCTGTACATGTAGAAATATTTAATGATATCCCATGTGTGTGTCAGCTCCATCAGATATAAAAAATAGTAACCTCTACCCAAGTTGTGACAACCTCAAATGTTCAAACTCTGGAGTTTGGTTTCTTTTAAAGTCCAATGAATGGCTCTTCCAGAGGACCTGAATGAAGGTGGAAACTTCTGGTTTCTTTGGAAAGTCAGTTGTATTGGATGGTGTTTTGCTGGGGCCAACATGTGAAGGAGTGTTTTCCTGAATCAGACACAGGTGAAAGGGTGTTTCTCTAAGGCAAACATGTGAAAGGACACATGATACTAAGAAGGACCCAACAGATGGTGGATAACACTGAATAGAATTGGTATGCCTTACCATTGTTTATTGGTCATTGTCAGGACTCCATAGAGAGAAACACACCAAAATGCTTCTGGTGGTGTGCTGGTGGCTTCTTGCCACTTCTGCAGATTTGAACCGATTGGCAGAGTAATGTCAGCTGACATATGTGACATTTTACTAAAACAGACGCATGTACTGAGGTAAGACCCGTGGTGAGGCAAGACCCGTGGAGGACATGTGATGTTTGGAGGGAGTATAAACAGGACTCAACAGACTGTGAGGGGGCTTACTTGTAGAGCTATCTTTGCAAGGCTTTTTGGTCTTTGCTGATCTTTGCTTCGTTGAGAGAGGCACAGCAAAGGACTTCTCCTGGTGTCTCTGATAGTCCTGGTCCTTCCTGCTAACTTGTGCTGATTCAGTAAGGCCTGGCTCTCTCTGCTAGGTTGTACGTCTGCTGCTGATTCATGTTTGCTATCCCAACACTACAAAACTGGATTGCTGGTGTATTCATGAAGTGTTTGTGAGTGGATCAAGCTGCCACTGATTATTCTTGTGGACCGAGCTTCTGATTTCTCGACAATGCAGATGAGATTTGCTTCAAAGAACAATTTCTCAACAGGTCCACTTTTTTTGTATACTAATTATCTTTATTTTCCATTATCTCTGGTGGGTGGTGGGCTAGAAGGGAGGTTAAAGCATTTAAAAACTGTTATTAAAAGTAAGGTGAGAAAATTCAAAATTACACCTGAGTTTATTTCCCATGTTGACCAGCTCACAACTGCCCTGACTTCAGTTCCAGGGGATACAATACCTTCTGGCCTCTGCAGACACCTACATTCATGTGCACACACCACACACAAGCAGATATGCATATATGTAATTAAAAAAAACCATAAATCGAAAGCAAAATTAGTATTGAACTTGGGCAGAATACTATCAGATATATACTATAAAGATCCTGATAAAAATTTTGCAAATGCCAAAGATTATGATTGTAGTTTGAAAGATCTTTACCATATACTCAGCCTGCACGATCCAGTTCCATTCCCTGTTGAGATGTGTGGGCTGGAGACTCTGGAAGCTCATAGCCAGCTAGCCTGGTACACACAGCGGTGATCAAGAGAACCTGGTACAAACAAAATGGAAGGAGAGTATTAACATCTGAGGTTGTCTTCTGACCTCCACACATGCACCATGCCACACACACACACACACACACACACACACACACACCGTACATATGTTATAAAACAAAATAAAATAAGACAAAAAGAAAGGATGAGCAAAGAGTCCCTTAGAAAAAAAGGAACAGAATTCTTACTGAAATTCCCTGTGGACAGAATGAAATATTGCTTAGCACATGATAGGTCTTCAATAAACACCGGGGGAGGGGGGAAGACAACAGTGAAATGTTAAGCTCTGAAGAACACAGGTAACCATGGCAATGGCAAACACATTCTGAAAGATCATGGAATACACTGAAGGCAGCCTGAGGCACCTGCTGCTGTCATTTATTAACTTACAAGCATTTGTCCTGCACTGAGTTACCTAAATTCTTTTAATTAAAGCTTACCAATTGGAGGAGGGGCTGTTTTATTCGTTTTTTGTTTTTTTTTTTCCTGAGAGAAGGAAGTTGAGACTTACAAACTCCTGCTCTACTTAATAAAATCAACAGTAATGATTAACTGAAGCAACTGTTATTTTAAGCACCTTACAGACACGATATTCAAGATCATTTCAGAAAGAATTATCCAATAAAACCAAACCAAAACTATGCTGAGTTGCCATTTGATGCTATGACAGTGCTAAGTGGTGGAGATGCAACAGCCAACCACCTTCGAAGGACTTTCAATCTGGGGTCTGTATTCATTTCTTGAGATTACTATGACAGTACTGTAGAAAGGGTCACTTAAACATGCTGTCTTATAGCCTAGAGGCCCAAATCAAAGCATTTGCTGGGCTCCTTCTGGAAGCCGTGATAGAGGATCTGTTCCCAGCCTCTCTCTTGGCTTTCTCCTCCTCCATCCCCAGATATTCTTTGGTTCACAGGTAAAATGCCCCATGTGTTTTCACATCATTTTCCCTCTATACACAACTGCCTTTGTCTACATTTTCTCCTTTTTGAAAGGACTACACTTGAGCCGGGCGTTGGTAGCGCACGCCTTTGATCCCAGCACTCGGGAGGCAGAGGCAGGCAGATTTCTGAGTTCGAGGCCAGCCTGGTCTACAAAGTGAGTTCCAGGACAGCCAGGGCTACACAGAGAAACCCTGTCTTGAAAAACAAACAAACAAACAAACAAACAAAGAAAAGAAAGGACTACACTTAACCGTATAATCTCTGCTGACTTGACCATCTGAAAAGACCTTATTTTTCTTTTCTTTCTTTCTTTCTTTCTTTCTTTCTTTCTTTCTTTCTTTCTTTCTTTCTTTCTTTCTTTCTTTCTTCCATAGGCCTAAGGACATTGGCATCAATGAAAGTCACACAACTCACCCAGAACCAAATCATTTCACAGTTGGAGCAACTAATACTCTGAAAAGTCGTCTTGCCTGAGAACGCCTAACTGCAAGGGGCTGAGATCGGATTCCAAGTCTGGCTGACTCTAGGGCATCATACCTTTAAGCATGGTGTGCAACCAGTTCTCAGGGAGAAGTCTTAAGGGGAAAAAATGGTTCAGAAAGTATCACCCAGTACTTAAAAACAAATTTATTTATCCAACCAACATCTATGGATGATGTACACTATGCCTGTGCCAGCTTGATGCAAGCACTTGAGGTTCATTCACAAACAAGATGATGCCATTGTTCCAGACAGGAAAATAGGTGATAAACATGAAAACTGGTAGAAATCCTGTGAAAGCCCTAAAAATAGAGCAGGCAGGATAATAGCACCATCTTGAGCATGCTGGCAGGGATGGGTGTCAGTGAGCAGGTGTGAACCAGGTGATGAGGATGGAGGGGACCACAGGGCAGAGGCCATGAGCATGAGTTGGTTGGCCTGACTTGGGAGCTCCCATGAGACCTGCTGATATCCAGAGAACTGGCAGGCTCACTCCAAGTCAATGTCAATTAACAGCTAATTCACTTCCCAAACCCAGTCTGACTTCCAAGTTGGAGGTTCTTAGCACAAGAACAGAGACAGAAGAGCTGAAATCTAGGGCCAGAAGAAAAGCTTCCGCTTTTTAAGAAGCACTCGGACTGCCCCAGGCCAGCCTTGCCTTGGGCACTTGGAGACAGAGGTGATATTACCCCATGTTGATGAGAAACTCATTGCTTAAGCCTGGCAGCTCACGTACTGGAGTTTATCAATCAAGTTCTATTACATGGCTGATAGAAACAAACTAATAACTTAAGAAGGAAAATGTGGACTGCGGGCATAGTTCAGTAGTACAGCGCTTGTCTAATGTAAGTGGGGGTTTTGATCCCCAGCACCACATATAAACACATGAATATATTTCCCCTTTTAATCTCTGGATCTGCTTGAAGGCAACAAAGTAACAGCAATCAGGCTGGAGAACCAAGGTGCTGGAAAACTGACTGAGGTTAGAAGAGTCTGGAGAGCAAGGACATTGATGGGCATCTCACACTGCATAAGATTTCCGGAACTGGAACCGATTTTAGTCTCAGGATACACAGCCATAAAAAGTCATCCCTTGGTTAATTTGAAAAGGCAGGAAACATAAAGAAAGGAAAACTGACCCAGGCTTCTATAGAAAAGTCCCCTGCTAAGCAGAGGTATCTGCAGACACACTGGGGCACACCCTGAGGCACAGCTGTCAGAGTGGGGTCAGTGGCAGCACCTAGGCTGGCAGTACTTTGTAAGGTTCTAAAGCAACCCATTCTAGAAAGGTAAAAAGGAAAATATGGAAAGTGAATGGAGGGAACACTGTGGAATGGAGGTACCTGCTTCTCAATGGGGTTCATACACCACTGGCAAGAGGCAAAAGCTAGCGACAAACTAGCCAAACTAGCGCTGAAGAGCAAAGGCAGCAAGCAAGAAGAGAGCCATGCTGGAGCCGTTTTCAAATTGCTCCTGTCAATGCCCGCCCTCCCGCCCTGCTCACTTCCCCCTCATCTTCTTTCTTTCTCTTCTTTTGAGACAAGGTCACACTATGTATTTCTAGCTGGGGTACAACTTGCTATGGTGGCCTCAAGCTCTCAGAGCTTTGCCTGGTTTGCTTCCCAAACAATGGGATTATAGGTGTTTGCCACCACACCCAGCAAATGGAGTATTTCTCCGGAAGGAAAATGTCAAGCCCTTAGATCTTAGTAAATAAAGTCAGTCACCTGTCTGTGAGGGGTAAGGGAGTAATGTGTCTTTAAACGTACCAACCTGGGGTTCTCTCTGATTATGATACACCAAACTTCCTCTGTCTCCTTGAGCTTCCCAAGGTGATGGCAGTAACATGTCAGAGAGGTTTAGTAGAAGTAAACTCTCTCCTGACCACTGCAATCTGGTGTTTTACGGCTGTGTGATATATAATGACTCCACCGCAGGCTCTGGCTGCTCCCTCCTCCCATCCTACACTCCTATGACTGGTGGGGAAGCTGGGCAAAATGATACCAGAAAGATTAGTGCCATGGGATCAGCGAAGCTCTGACCCCAGACCAAGGAGGCGTCCTTCTTACAACGTGCCTGGTCACTGGAGGTGGGAGTTGGGGTCTGGGGGGTGGGGAGCACCTGCTCTCCACAGCTCCTCTTGTCATAGAAAACAGTTCCATGTGCTTTTTAGCCTTCAGATGTACAAATGGGCCTAAACGAAAAGCAATCTACTACAATTGGCTTTCCATACCCATGGGCTCTGAATCCAAAGATACAACCAATTACAGATGGAAAATATTCATGAAAAACATATTGTAGCTGAAGGGTGCGGTATAGTTTCCCTGTGGTAGCCTTGTCTTTCCAGAACTATCTTTCTCGTCTCTGTTCCCTAAACAGTTCCAAGAGGCGGCTATTTACATAACATTTACATTGTATTTGGTATTGTAATTGGCTAGAGATGATTATGGTTCAGGGAGGAGTATGAAGAGTATGTTCAACTACTATGGTGGTCTACATGAGGGTCTGGAGCAGCTAAAGGCTTTGATGTCTAAGGGGGCCCCTGCCACCACCCCTCAATGGATCCCAGGGGGGGACTGCATTTTCCTTCTGCCACACTCCCCCCAAAAAAACAAAATCTCTCTAGAGAATTTGTTCTAGAATGTTTTTCCCACAGTTCTTTCACTGGAGTTGTCTGTCTTAATTAATGACTTTAGCAAGATGCCAAACAAAAGACTTCAATTTTTTTTTCTGGACTCTTTATCATTTTTAGTGACCTCCCTCCTTCCCCACCCCTAACTTGATCCTTTCCCCACCAGGAAGAAATTCCTAGTGGAGCATTGAGTACATTCATTCCAGGCCAGACAGTCACAGAGCCAAGTTATGGCTTTCCTATTCATGTCCTGTTGGGATCCTGCCATTGGTCTCTTCCACACTGGACTTTGACCCTGGACATGAGACCTAACCCGGTCAAAGGAATAGTCATGGTGATCTGGGTGTGTCCCAACCAGACTACACCTATACCTGTTTCTGAGCCTACCCTCCAGCACCCAGCCTAGGCCTGGAGCTATCTAGCACCCTTCTGTCCTATTCTAAGACTAGCCAGAAATGACTTTCTTTACACTCTGGTCGATAGCCACACACCTCCACCAACACCTTCACTTCCGTTTCTGATCCTTCCCCTCTTCACCAGTTTCAGTGTAGCAGTTGTAAATTCAGCCACGAAGCATGTGCACTGCCTGATCCCTCTGTGTTCAGTGAAAGGGTTTACAGGGAGCGAGGGTAGTAAGATAAAGGTTCAGAGCCAGGTCCTGCTCTAGCCAACGCTTTGAAACAGTTTTGCTATCGTTTTTAAAACACTGCATTAAGTACTATCTATGCCCTAATTAATGAGCTTCTTGGGCATCTCTTTAAGTTGCGTGTTGCCCCTTACACAACCCTGCCCAATAGTGGCCAAAAGGAGCACTTGTCCACCTGGAACCACTCACTACTCACAGATTCTTTAGAGTCATGCTCAGTGCTCAACTCTACTTTGCTACAAAGATGGGGTGGTGATCTGCAATATCAAGGTTGTCGGAGTGAACGCTGAGTCACTTATAAAACCCTCTTGGCAAAAGGCCACATGGATCTTCATAAACACCACTGCTGGAGAGCAGGAACTGTTTCTAAACAAAGTCAAAACTAAGGCTTTGCACAAATGCCACCATAGCCTCGCTTGCATACAGCCCACCAAGCAGTTGCCTGCTCAGTCTCAGACAGACATCATCTGGGTTACTGATCCTGCAGGTAAGAATAATTGTTTCAGAACAACTCAGTAATCTTCATCTTACCTTTAAACACCTTTGTCTCACTTGGGCACCTTGGGCACACCCATAATTCACCATGGCACATGTGATCCATTGCAATGCTTTGAGGTTTCTGGTGGGACTTTTTCTCATTAGGGAGTGTCTTGTTTGATTGGCTAGGTTGATACATCCTGTCTAGGAAATATATCACTGTGTAGTAGGGAAAACAACTAAATACCAGTGTGACTTTTAGAGGCCCCACCAGTGGGTGATGGCAAGGTGACAGGCAGTAGCTGGCTTAGCCTCGAGTTGATTAGAAGAGGTTTCCAATGGCCTGTACTTGGCATGAGCCTGTAATCTCAGCTACTAATGAGGCTGAGGCAAAGAGGATCACAAGGTCAAGGCCTGATTGGGGTACAGAACGAGTTCAAGGCCAGCTTGAACAATTTAGTAAAACTCTGTCTCAAAATGAGAAGCAAAATGACAAGGCTGAGGGTGTTCAGATACAAGAGGTCTTACCTACTACATATAAGGCCTGTGATGGTTTTAATGAAAATGACCCCCACAGGTTCATAGGGAATGACATTTTTCAAAAGGATTAGAACTTGTGGCCTTGTTGAAGTAGGTATGGCCTTGTTGGAGGAAGTGTGTAACTGGGGGGTGGGGTGGGATTTGAGGTTTCAGAAGCCCAAGCCAAGCCAAGCCAAGCCCAGTCTCTCTCTCTCTCTCTCTCTCTCTCTCTCTCTCTCTCTCTCTCTCTCTCTCTCTCTCTCTCTCTCTCTCTCCTTGCTGCTTGCTGCTTGCAGATCTGGATGTAGGACTTTTGGTTTCTTCTCCAGCACCATGTCTGGAGACTATGTGTCCCCATGCTTCCCACCATGATAACAATGAGTGAAACCTCTTAACTGTTAGCTAGCCCCCTTCAAATGTTTTCCTTTATAAGAGTTGCCATGGTCATGGTGTCTCTTCACAGAGATAGAAATCCTAACTAAGACAAAACCTTTGTTTCAATCCATGATGGGAGAGGGAGGGTAGGATGGAGGGCAGAGGAATGAGTTATGTGGCTGTTTGGTTAGAGATAGAGGATGGCTGAACAGCAGTGCAGTGCACTGAAACACAGTGCAGCATAATGAAATGAACAGTTGGAGGAATCCAGAGCTCTAGGGTGGAGACTCCATTTCTTTGGGAGGCTTATCGGCTAAGCCAAAGAATCAGGACCATCAGAGGTGGGGGAAAGAGAGAGCTGTAGAAGGTTTTCAGGTATGGCAGTACTGATTTAACATCAGTTTGGGTGGGATCATAGTCTCAGAAGGTGGCCAAGAGAAATGAAGATAGTGTGAGGAATGAGAGGCCAGGCAAGAAACACACCTGAGTCCCTGGAGTTGGTTGACAAGAGTTGAGGCATCCTAAGAGGAGCCTGAAATAATCCTGAAAAACCTCTGCCCTCTTGACTGCTAACAAGGAAAATACAAGTATTGCACATGGTCACCATCTTTACCCTTAACACCCTCCTCTACAAGCTAGTGTGGGTAAGCCTTAGATGAACTGTCTCTCATATGATGGGTTAATCTTGATTGCCCACTCAATGGGATTTAAACTCACCATGGAAAGAAACCTCTAGGTATATATGTGAAGATGTTCCTAAATTAAGTTAGTTGAAGTAGAAAAAGCTGCTAAAACTATGGGCAGCACCATTCCATGGGCTAAGATCCTGGACTGGTTAAAATGGATGAAGCTAACTCCATGCCAGCACCATCACTCTCTCCTTCCTAGTTCAGGTGGGATCCGTATGACCAGCTGCCTCAGGTCTCTGTTGTCATGCTTTCTCTGACATGATGGACTATACCCTCAAACTGTGTGCAAAACAAGTCTCTCCTTTCTTCCCACCTTCCTTCTCTTTCATCAGGTATTTTGTTACAGTAATGTAAGGTAAATAACATGCCCCTAACATGCTCATGTGTTTGAGACTTCACCTCCTGGGGTGGCAGTACTTTGAAGGGTCTAGAAAACTTAGTGGGTGGGATCTAGTTGAAGGACATGAGTCCATGGCCTTCCCTGCACTCTCTGCTTCCTGTCCCCTGTGAGGTGCAGAACATTCTCCACCATGATGTTCCCTCTAAGTGCATGAGCTCAAGCAACCACTAACTGAACCTCTGATACTGTAAGCAAAGCAAACGTTCCCTGCCTTGGGTTGTGATTCAAAAGAAACTAAAACAATAAAATCTCATTTAACCCAGTGTTCCAACTGGACAGAGTCCTTGCCCTGCTCCATCCCCATCTAGGTAGAAGAGTAGCCTTCTTTTCAGGCACTTGTGAGGTATATCTGGAAGCCTGGAACCATGGAGTTCACTCATAGTCCACTCCAGCATATCACACCACTCAGAGTGCTATGTGTTCTTCAGCTCCTACTCTGTGCACTTCACTCCCCAGACCACCTAAAGAATGTTTCTGCTGTCCCCTCTGCCAGAGGCCAGCCAGAGACACTCAGAGCCATGCTAACAGCCATCTCAGATTCTTCCAGGGGAGTCCCAGGTTCCAGGGACTGCATAGATCTGGGGAGAATAGTCTCTTCTCCCCAAACTGAGCTATAATTCAGAAATCAAGACCCCTAGGCATTCTCCTGAACACCCTTAAGAAGCTTGGGAACTGTTTTGTTGATCTCAGGGTCTCAAACGCCAAGCATCCTCTCTGTTGTTCTCAGTCATGTCTCTGCTTTTCCCCTCCCCATATCTCAACCAAGGAGCTGGCGCTCTCCCTTCATGCTCAACACATTTGTTTTCCTTCATGGAAAGACTTGAGTTCATTGTGTAACTAGACACCTTGTTGCACATTGACTTATTAATTAATCAACCATGATTCTTTTCTTCTTCTTCTTCTTCTTCTTCTTCTTCTTCTTCTTCTTCTTCTTCTTCTTCTTCTTCTTCTTCTTCTTCCCCCTCCTCCTCCTCCTCCTCCTCCTCCTCCTCCTCCTCCTCCTCCTCCTCCTTCAGAGAATTGTTCAGCTTTCAGTTGCTCATCCTATTGCAAAGAGCTGAAGCTTTCTTTGGCCGAAGGCTGGCCGCTCTATGTCCCACTGTGGTGAACATCTTGTGCCCAAGGGAAGGTTACACATAGTACAAGGCAAGATGAGGTGGTCTGTAGTGGGTTGGCCTCATGCTGCTTGTATTCAGATGCTAAATTCTGTACCCTAAGATCTGGTTGTTCCAAGATGAGCAGATCCTCATGGTTTATACCAGCTTTTGCTGTATAAACCTTGCCCCCAAGTTATCTGTGATTGGTTCATAAAAATGCCTACAGCCTGTAGCTGGGCAGAAAAGAGGAAGATGGGGCTTTGGTTCCCAGGTTTGGGGGTCTCAGGTAGAGACCATGAGAAGGAGAAAAGAGAGGGGAGGAAGAAGGAAGAAGTCACCAGGAGGTAAATGAGCCACCATGAGATCATGGCCTGTTGGAGTAGGAGCTGCCCAGGAAGAACATGGCAGATGATACCTCAGGGTTACTGACAGGGAAGTAGACAAAATAGCACAGAGGGTTGATCTCTGCCCAGCCCTAGTACTTTTAAGGCTTGTCTTTTATTTGGCAAGCAAGTGATCTAAAGTGGGGTAGAAACCCCCAAATATTTACTATAACAGTGGTCAGTCCAGGATGACTTTAGAGGGTCTGGTCCCTCCCTTGTTGCATTTCAGTTTGAAGCCATTGTCCCTGTCTCTGTTGCACAGTGCTGAAACTTTAAGTCACCATCCCTCTTGCCTCACAGGAACAAGGCTCTCCATCTGGTTTTGTTCAGTAGCATATCCCACAAGCCTAGAACTGCACCTAGCATAGAACTGGAGCTCAGTAAACTCAAAATGAATGAATGAAAATGAATGAATGAAAATGAATGAATGAATGAATGAATGAATGCTTACCTTTGGTAAGCAGGAGGCTGTGCAGTCAGAATATAATTGGCATAAGCACTTAGACCAGACTCTTTTCAGTGCATGACTGAGCCACTTTAGTCAGGTACTTTCTCTTTCTGTACACATTTCCACATGGAAATGAACCTTGTGAAGCACACCCCTGGACTGGAGGAAGAAAGCAAGGGATGAGTCAACACAGTGACTGTGACCATGGAGACAAAGCACACACAGCTGCTGCCAACAGGTGTTTCTCCTTCTTTCCTTCCTTCCTTCTTTCCTTCTTTCCTTCTTTCCTTCTTTCCTTCTTTCCTTCTTTCCTTCTTTCCTTCTTTCCTTCTTTCCTTCTTTCCTTCCTTCCTTCCTTCCTTCCTTCCTTCCATTTCCACCCCCCCCTTCTTTTTTCCAAAATCATCTATGGAACACATGTCTGACATTGCCTGCCACTGTTAGGACACAGTATTTAGACAAAAGAGAGGAAAACAACACTAGGGAGGCAGAGGCAGAGACAGGCAGATTTCTGAGTTCGAGGCCAGGTTGGTCTACAAAGTGAGTTCCAGGATAGCCAGGGCTACACAGAGAAACCCTGTCTTAAAAAACGAGAGAGAGAGAGAGAGAGAGAGAGAGAGAGAGAGAGAGAGAGAGAGAGGAAAAGTTGAAGCTGGTGGTAAAGACCACAGAGCTGGGATAAGAGAGGAGCTTATAAGGTATGGATGAGGTTCATTCTTGTCTGTTGTCTGGGCTATGGACTAATCTTTGATGCTAAATGAGACAGGGCCTGGAGATTTTGATTCTCATTCTGCCCTGATCAGACACAGATGCTTGAAGAACTAGCTGCCCATGATCTTTGGGACTCAGCTTCTTGATCTGAGGGTGGAATCCAAGACTCTTCTCACAGCCTGTGATTTATATTCCTCCCTCTCCTAACCCCAAGGGGAGCAGAGTACTGAAGCAAGTCTGTGATGCATCAGGGACTTAATATTTTCGTTTAGAAAACAACCATTAAATGACTTATTAGTCATCACCAGGCTGCTCGGCAGCTTCATTAGTCAATTTTGTCCTGAGCCTTAAATAAAAACCAAGAAATGTCATGCAGTTGCAGGATGTTAATAACAGGACATCATTTGTGTGCAAGGTTGGGTTATACCTCCCAGCTTCCTCTTTCTTCAGAAAGCATCCTTGGCATTCTAGCTTTGTGTATGTCACAAAGCTTTGTGTTTGTCATGGCCTTGGTGGTGGTTCAAGGACATCATAAGAAGCTGAACACTCTAGAGGTCTAGGTGTGCAGGTCCTTGAAGCCTCTTTCATAGGACAAGTGTGTATTCTGTGGAATGACTGCAGGCAACTACAGGGAGGAGGTGCAGAAGGGAGAGCAGAGTTTGAGAGCTATACAGAGCTTTGTTTTAAAGCAAATATCTGTGGCATAATTGTGTGTGCATGTACATGTCATGTCACAGATTTTAGTATTACCAGAAAAACAAACAAACAAACAAAAGAACCAAAAACCCATGAGAGCACCCACAAGAATTGCATTGTGTCTGACTACTGTGTGATTGCGCATGCCTGCTGCTCTCTGGAGCTGCACATTCTTGAGTCTCTATCCTGCCTGGATTCTCTGCGGTCCTCCAGCTTGCCCATCTCTGCCCCCTTCCCAGGTTCCTCAGTCCAACATGAGCCCCTGAGAACTTCTGAAACTAAAGACATCAGTTGTATCTTGGTCATAATCTCAGCTTTAAAAAGGTCTTCTAGGCATGCGCAACATGTGCTGTCTGAGCTCCATGTCAAGGTAATTATGAACATGGCCCAACACAAAACTGTAAACTTGCTTGAAACATGAAATTTAGGAGTTATGTTTTTGTTTTGTAACTAAGTTGTACAATTGAGCATGAATTTCATAGATAATGTTGTATCGTCCTGTCAAACAGTTACGCAAACTGGGTTATTTACCTTCTTTGCATTTCAGTACCGAAGTGTGTATGTTAGAGCTAGTCCCTAACATAAGATTGTGAGGGTTACATGAGTTTATATACACCAAGAGCACTGTGCACCTTGCCTGACACATGATCTTCATTAATGCTGTAATTTGGATACTAGTGTACCCAAAAGATGTACTCAACAGAGGTACACTGTTGGGAGATGATGACATATTTAAGAGGTGGGTCTGCCGGGCAGTGGTGATAGCTCACGCCTTTAATTCCAGCACTTGGGAGGCAGAGGCAGGCGGATTTTTGAGTTTGAGGCTAGCCTGGTCTACAGAGTAAGTTCCAGGATAGCTACACAGCGAAACCTTGTCTCGAACCCCCCCCCCAAAAAAAGAGGTGGGTCTACAGAAAGGTTCTTGGTTCACTGACTATTGAAAAGGATTAAGGTAATTCTATTTTCCTCCTTGGTAATTGTTACAGCAGGGTAGTTGTAAACAGAGAAAACTTGGCCTCTCCCTTTCTCTGTTCGCTTCCTGTTTGGAAAGTTCTCTTGCTGTGATATAGAGCCATCAGAACCTTCACCAAAGGGGCAACCAATATGGCTGCCTGCTCTGAACAGTCTGTGGATCAAGAGTTGTTAGTTGTTTGCCATGGATCTATTTCTAACTCCTTGGCTAACCCTTAAGGTTGCTCATTGCAGAGTGAGGTAAAGCTACAGATATTCTGAAATTCCACCAATGGCTCTTAAACCCTCCAGCACCAAACACAGAGCATAGGGTAGAAGACTTTCTCCCCAGCATCACACCCACAGCAAACCTGGATCATCTCCTCTTTAGGGCCCACTCCCCAACCCCCACACCCCTCACTCTAGCTCTCAGAACACATACTCCTCTTATTAACCCCTCCCAAATGTCCTAAAGTGCTGATGCCCGGTGCCTTGGGAGACTGACACCACCACCTGGCAGTGAGCTTCTTGCACACACACCCTTACTGTTCAGACCTTCTTCCAGTCTCTTCTTTCCACAGTTCCCCTTGCACTTGATCTAGGTGACAGTATCAGCATGGGCCACAGACTACTGGAGTAGATTATTGGAAGATGGGTACCCCAGGTTCCTCAGATCTGGGCCTTTCCTTCAATGTCACAACAGGAGAAACTAGGACAACTCATCCTCTGGTACAGGGAGGGGGGCACTGGCCACTAGAAATTTGACCATGCTCCGAAGAGTATATGGACAACACAAAAATGGACTTGCTTTCGATGGGGGAGTGGGATGGGGTATCAAGGAGGTCACAGAGGAGGTGAGCAGACATGGAAAGACTGAGAGGTGAATACACTTAGGATGCATGATGTGAGATTCTCAGATAAAATCAATTAAAGATAGATTAGATAGATATAAAAATAATCTTCTTCCATCCTTCTATATGGGAGCTGGTGATAAGGGACTTCTCCAGGATCCATTGCCCAACAGTAGGTTGTCAGACTCCAATTTCAGAAGGAACACTGCCCTGTACCCTGGAGGAGGAGTGTCAGAAGAACCCAGAAGGATTTGTGTAGGTAGGCTGAGCATGTCCCTGCTTGCTCTACAGTTAATATTTGCCATCTGTTCGGCCCAATCGCATTTCTGCACAGTTGACCAAGCTTCAGTTATGCTTATGTAAGGAAGTCCCCATAGAAATCCCAAAGGGCAAAAGGTGGCATGGCATAGAGTAGCTCACCCCTGGAGGTCCCAGGAAGGTGGCAGGCAGGGAGGGCATGGGATGAGAAGCATCTTCTCAGACCTCACCTAGACATCTCTCCTGTGGTCCTCATTATATCCACTATGATACGTAGTAAATTTAATTTTCTGAGTTCTGTCACACTTCCCCTGAGCACATTAACAGAATCTAAAGAGGCAGGGCATCTCTAATGTGTAGTCCATGATCAGAAGTACAGATTATGCAAGCTGGGGCTTGTTTGGCATTTAGAGGAGGTAGTCTTGGGCATAAGGTCCTTAGCTTAAGTATGAGATCTGATGTCATCATCAGACAGACAATGGCACAGCTGAGATAAGCCCAGCTGAGTCTGCTACAGAACGGCTTGATTGTCAAATGGGAGAAATGCCTTCCCCCACCCTCAACCCCCAACTCCAAGACTTGTGTGGTCACAAGAGTGGTGAGCACCAAGGGCACTGAACTGGGGGAGTTTGCTTTTTCTCTGTAGCCATAGACTGAGAGTATCACGTGCCAGCTACCAGACACAGAACCCTGGAGACTAAATGGAATTGTCCTCTGATTTCCAGCTCCATTTCAAAGCAGTCAAATGCAGCTGTCTCCAACAAGGGTGGTAAACTCGTAATACAATTTTTGTTCAAGAAAAAAAAAAAAGCACTGTCATTTTCTCCAAGGCCAGAATTGAAAAAGTGACTGGCACCAAGAAAGCCCTGGGCTTGGCTAGCATTCAAGCAGAGAAATATAATAAGGGCGTAGCTTAGACTACAGAACGTCTACAACATCCACTCTCCCGGCTTTTCCTTTTCATAGAGACTTGGACAAAGCAAGCTTCCTTAAGTAAAGATTATCTTTTTTCCAGCTTTCTGTGTAGCTAAGAGCTCCTGTAACTAAATTATAACCAAATGGAAAAGTCCTCAGAGGATAAGAGTCGCCCCTGCCCCATCTCTTCTTCCTATGCCCTGATCCAAATTTGGACTGAGGGCTGCAGCCCCAACGGCCATTGTGTGGCTCATCAGTTGATGTTGAAGTTAGAAGTTTCACGCACACCAGCATATAGACACTGAAAGGCATCTAACATAGCAAAGAGGCCCTCTCGCCACACACTGGCTTTTATAGATTCTATTTTATTTTATTTTTTAACAGCTGTGAACACAAATGACCAGTTTCCTAGGGATTTACGCCTCTGTTGTTTTCTATTGCTAGTGACCAAACGTCCTCATAAAACCCTAACATACTAATTGAGTGGGACCTGAAGGGTCCTGTGGCAAAACTTTGTCTCTTTTGGTCCACATGTGCATTTTGTTCATGAAATATATTTGGACTCATTTTGTCATCCATATTACAGACTCTTCACTTGTTTAAAGTCCAGCTAAAAACTGTCCCACAGTTGATGGAAATGCAAGTCTCCAGAGGCTAAAGAACAGAGCCGAGCCGCAGGGGTCCAGAGCTGAGCAAACCCACGCCTCCTTGCATGCATCTGTCTGTCCTGTTAAGGCATCACAGACTGACTCTGTGCCAGGTCCTGTTGAGTGTGGCTCCTAACACTCACCAATCACATAGGGATGAGGGCCGCACCTTACTTCCAGATAAGAAAACAAGGGAACCACGACATAAAGAAATGGATGGGTGGTGGTGAGTCTGTCTTTGTTGGGCCACTGATCTAGATTTAGAATTGTAGTTGTAGTTATCCAGCGTAGGTCCACTTGGTGTATTGCATCAAGTTACTTCAACAAGCTAAAAGACCCACAGGTCTGAAAAGCACCCCATTCCCTGGATGTGGGGAGTAGAGGTAAGATTGTCAGTCAGATGACTGCTCTCAGAGTTGCCTTTGGGGTAGATTGCCAGTCACGTGGGGTGGATAAAGCGTCCTTTGCTTGTGAGGATGTGCCACACAGTTTTGTGTGTGGAACCCCCCACTGCCTAGATCTACCCTCACATACAGGAAGGGAAAATACAGGTCAGGGACACAGAGCACTGTGCCCCCTTCCAACTCTACCATCTACCAGCTGTGTGTCTTCAGTTAGATTGATTAGCATCTCTGGGCCTTAGGCTTCTTCTCTGAAGTGAATCTCTGAATATTTTCCTTTTGTTTTGTTTTGTTTTGTTTTGTTTTGTTTTGTTTTGTTTTGTTTTGTTTTTTTTAAAAATCAGAATCTTAATTCAGAATTGGTCAAAGCTTGTCAGGACAACGTTATTTAAAGTGCCCAGTACGTGGCACTTTGGGTGAAAAAATCAGGAACTTTCCATGAGTCCCCCTCTGCTGATTAGTTTTTTAATCAACTTGATACAAACTAAAGATACCTCGGAAGACAGAGCCTCGGTTGAGGATTTCCTTTCATCCAACTACCCTGTAGCCAAGCCTGTGGGACATCTTGACTGATGATGGATATGGGAAGGCCTATGTCACTGTGGCTGATGTCATCCCCAAGCATTCTGGGTTATATACAAAATTTAGCCAAGCAAGTTGGGAAGCAACTCTCCCCCATGGTCTCTACTCTAGTTCCTGCCTTTCTTGAATTCCTGTCCTGACTTCCCCAGGTGATGAACTGTAACCCATAAGATGAAATAAAGCTTTCCTCCCTGTTACTATAGGTCATGGCGTTTACTACAGCAATAGAAAGCAAACTAGGACAGATACTGGTGCCACAGAGAAGGGATACTGCTGTGACAGACCTGACCGTGCTTTGGGGACAGACTGTGGAAGAATTTGGAACTTTGGGATAGGAAAGCGATTGGATACTCAGAGCTTAATGTTTTTCTCTGTGGGAACTTGGAAGAGAATGTTTAAAAAATCAGCTACCAAATACAGACACTATTGTATATGCCAGCAAGATTTTGCTGAAAGGACCCTGATATAGCTGTCTCTTGTGAGGCTTTGCCAGTGCCTGGCAAATACAGAAGTGGATGCTCACAGTCATCTATCAGATGGAACACAGGGCCCCCAATGGAGAAGCTAGAGAAAGTATCCAAGGAGCTGAAGGTGTCTGCAGCCTTATAGGTGGAACAACAATATGAACTAACCAGTACCCCTGGAGCTCGGGTCTCTAGCTGCATGTGTAGCAGAAGATGGCCTAGTCGGCCATCACTGGGAAGAGAGGTCCCTTGGTCTTGCAAACTTTATACGCCCCAGTACAGGGGAATGCCAGGGCCAAGAAGCGGGAGTGGGTGGGTTGGGGAGCAGGGTAGGGGGAGAGTATAGGGGACCTTTGGGATAGCATTTGAAATGTAAATGAAGAAAATATCTAATAAAAAATGCAGATAGTGGAGGCCTGGCTAGTCCCTCAAAGGCTAGATCTGGGCTGTTCATGTGATATTTTGAACTAATAATCTATGTTTTCTAGTCAGTTGGAGTTGAAGAGTCAACCATGATTTACAAGAGATCAATATCTCTAAACCTTTGTGTTACTAGGTGAATACATACTATTTAGCTGTGGCTGAAAATTCTGGTGTGATTAGTAAGAGTAAATTATTGTTTGGATGAAATCTTCTAGGGAATATATCCCTAGGGTCAGGACACAGAGCTGTGGTCTGGAGGGTCAAGGCTGCATTTTAAGCTGTTGCCTAAACTTGGTAATGTGAGAGACTCTTCTATATGATGCTGGTTTTCGGGCATGAAGGCTACAGGTTTGAAGAGTCATGGAGAGCAGCTGAGGTTTGACACTGTCTGCAAGGATCAGAGTCTCTGTGGAGAAGCAAGAAAGGCCCCTGGTGAAGGCACAGCCTCAGTTGCAGTGGAGACCCAAGGATACCGAAAGCAATAGAGCTCTTTTTTTCCGCTGTAAAATGAGTTCCTTTATTTATTTATTTTTCCAGATTTTTATTTTATTTTTTATTTTTTGGTATTTATTTTATTTACATTTCCAATGTTATCCCAAAAGTCCCCCCAACGCTCCCCAACCCACACACTCCCAGTTCTTGGCCCTGGCGTTCCCCTGTACTGAGTCATATAAAGTTTGCAAGACCAATGGGCCTCTGTTTCCACTGATGGCCGACTAGGCCATCTTCTGATTCATATTCAGCTAGAGACACGAGCTGGGGGGGGGGGGGTACTGATTAGTTCATATTGTTGTTCCACCTATAGGGTTGCAGATCCCTTTAGCTCCCTGGGTTCTTTCTCTAGCTCCTCCATTGGGGGCCCTGTGATTTTTATTTTACTTTAGACTTAGTCAAAGCTTGTCAGAGTCATGCTGTTCAGAATGCCCAGGACATTGCACTTTTGGTGGAAAATCAAGAAACTTGATACCCACCAAGGACAGTGGCAGGTGTAGAACCAAGGCAGCATGAGCCTACCAGACAAACTATAGGTTGGAATTGGAAGAGCCAGACAAGTGAATTGCTCAAGTCTTTTGGATCCCAGAAAATAGTAAATGTCAGATCCTAGATAGATACTGAACTTTTTATATTGTTGGTCTTTTGTTTGGCTTTCCCCTGAACTATACCCTGGAATACAAAGTATTTAATTCACTTTGAATTTTATAGGAGTTCTCAGTTAAGATGCTGGATATTAGAAGGAAACTTGAATTTTTAAAGTGTTAAAAATTTTTTAAATGTTGGAACTTTTGAAATTGGACTATGTTTTATATTATGATAGTAACATGAAATCTTAGGGATAAACAAGAAAGGAAAGGTTATGGTTTCATAGTAATATACTTGTGTGCCAGGCTCTTAAAGGGTGAGTTGTGGTAGTTAGTTTTTATAGTATGCCACAAGCTAGAGTCAAGATAGAGTCCCGGGAAAGAGGGAAACTGAATTAAGGCATTGCCTCAACCAGTCTGGCCCATGGACATGTCTCTGTGTCATTGTATTGGTTGCTAATTGATGTGGGAAGGTGTTGGGAGCTATTAAGACAACACAATTGTCCTGATCTCTGAATTGGGCCTCTCCCCCCAAGAAGAAAAGGGGGTCAAAAGTGGGCCACCGACGCACCGCTCTGAGAACAACCACAGATTGTTCCAGCCCTAAGTCAGTGCCAGATGTCCTGACCAGAAGATGTACCCTGATACCACCAAGTTACTGCTTCCCCTGTGTAGTCGCCAAAAGAAAAATTTCCACTGCCCCATCCCTCCTGCTGAGAAGTGCTTCCTTCTTTGCTTGTGCATTTCCGCTGCCCCATTCCTCCTGCTGAGAAGTACTTCCCCTTTTGCTTGTGCATTTAAGCCTTGAGCCTTGCTAATACAGTGACACCTTGATGCTAATCAGACTGTGTTGTTTCTCGCACTTGGAGTCCGTCTCTCCCACCCCCCATTTGGACTTCTTAGGAGAAGGTCCCCTCAAGACCCTCGAATAACTGAACCTGCTGGACGGGTCAGGAAGGTTCAGCCGACTATGGAAGTGGCCACTTCCAGGCAGGTGGTCCTGACTTGTATAAGAAATCAAGCTGAGCAAACCATAGAGAGCTAACCAGTAAGCATTAATCTTCTGGGGTTCTGCTTCAGCTCCTTCACTGCCTTTCCTGGATGATGGAGTGCAAGCATTAATAATGTAAACCCCCTTTCTCTCTAAGTTGCCTTTGGTTATAGTGTTAATCACAGCAATAGGAAGCAAATAAGGACATCCCTAAAATAATTCACAAAGTAAATAACAGGCTCCACTTACAGAGTTTCTTTTTATAAAAGGAAGAAGACATTTGGAAAGAAACCATTGCTTTTTCTGTCTTGGGAGCATTCTTTTCAAAAAGTGCATAGAAGCAGGTGTCCACGTTTATTTGTGTACAAAACAGCAATGTGACCACTCAGTGGTAGGGCTAAAGGAAATGTTTTCACTGTAGGTAAGAGAGACAGAACATCCAGAAGCAACTGGAAGAGTCCAGAGCAGAAAGAGAAAGCAGTAGACTGACTGTGGCCAGCAGGCTGGTTGTGACTAGGGCTATCACTGAGACAGGGGAGAATAACAGGAGCTACAGAATAGAGGAAACATAATAAGGGAAGCAGGAACAAAGGAGAGAGAGGAGAAGGGAGGCTAGAGGGACAATATTGGGGTATTACGGAGAATGAGTAGCTGGAGGAAGGAAGCTGAAAAATGGGGAAGTTTAGAGTGGGGGAGGAGGTGAGAGGAGCTAGGAGGCTAGCCTAGACTTTGAAATATGTAACAGGTACTTGTCATGCTGAGGGAACCCGGAGGCCAGCGTGCCCTTTGGTATACTAACAGACACCACAGGTAGCCATATGTCCCTTATGCCTCAGAAGGGAACCGGTTCCTTCTGATAGAAGAGAACCAGCTTCAAGAGTTCCCGAGGAATGCTGGCTTGTATCTAACCAAAGAAATCATCCCGCAGGCCAGGTTAGCCCATTTTCAGATATTTTGGCTGCCTTTTGGAGTTTGAGGAATTGAATTCTCCTTTGGACCTAACGGTTTTTGACAAGAACCACGGAAGGTCTTTGATTAATAGAACAAATAGCCAGATCTTAAGTCTGATCTGGAGCTCTGGTCTTACAGCTTGGAGTGAGGTCAGAAACACATGGGATGGGTTTTGTTTAGGTTTTATTTTTGAAATGGTGTGTGTGTGTGTGTGTGTGTGTGTGTGTGTGTGTGTCTCAAGTAGCCCAGGCTAGCCTCCAACTAAATAGGCAAGGGTGATATTAAACTGCTAATCCTCCTGTTTCTGCCTCCTGAGTACTGGGATTTCAGGGTTGTATCACCACTCGGAGCTTTGCCGTTTGGAGGGTGGAATCCAAGGCTTGTTTATATCAACAAGCACTCTACTGAGCCAGCATCCCCGGACCAAAGATCAGTATTCTTTAGAAATGGCTTAGGCCATGGGGAATATTCAAGAGCACTTATAGGACATACAGTTCCGAAACTTTTCATTTATGTCTGGGGAAACCGAGTCCAAAAAAAACCCTGCATATTCTATTATCAACTATGGAAAGCTGGGGCTAAACCATGGCTGCTTGGGACATAAAGGAGTCAGAACCAATTGGGTTTGGTGCCTCACATCTGTCATCCCAGATATGGGAGTATGTGGAAGGATGCTTTCCATGAGATCAACATTAGCAGATGCCGTGGGTTGGAGGCTACTTGATAAGTTTCAGGCTAGCCTATGCTACAGAGCAAAACCCTGTCTCACAAGGGATGGGGGTATAAATAGGACAAACAGAAAGTTAGAATCAGATGTTTTTTCCTTGATTTTTCTCTGTGACATTGGGCAAGTGTTCCCTTACAAAGAGTTTAGTACTGTGTTCAAAGACCCCAGGACAGTAGATTCATGAGCCTGGGTACCGGGCCTAAGTTCCGATGTCTGGATCAAAAGGAATTGAATTTGCACTTGGCAATTGGGGTACAAAAGGGGAAGCCAGTATATGGAAGGAACTCTTAAGTGTAAAGAATGGACCAGAGTGTAAGTGAGGAGCTACAGGCACACTGATGTCACCTCACCCGCTGTTCTGCAAGCTGCAGGCAGCATCCCTGAGACAAGATGGCTAAGGTTGCAGAGGATTCACCCAGGCGATGAGGCAGTGGGAAGTCTTAGGGAGTCAATGTGCGAGGCTCATAGGAATCAGAACCAGAGAAGTCAGGGAAGCCTCAGATGTCATCAGTCATATGAACACTGGGAGAAGATGGAGCAGAGTATGCAGGCTCTCACAGATACCCAGGCTCTGTCTCGACTGTAAAAGGGGGTACTAAAGAGCAGGTCAGTTATATATCAGAGATACAGTTGTGAATTATCATCTGAAAATGTGAGATCTCAGACTTCCCTGGTTTCAGGGTTCTCATCTGTGGTCTGAGACTTTACTCAATCAGTCATCATGATCCTCTCAGAGCAGAAGCCTAATCCCATCACTGTTTGCCTCAGAGCCCTCAGGGTTTCCATCCCCTCTCCTACTGGACATAGTTTAAAGTGTACAGTGTGTCTATGGTCCCCAACTCCCACACCTTTGTACTGCCAAGTAGATACCAGCTACTGTCCGTAAAGTACCTTCCTCTCTGTGTCCGCACACAGTGTCCCCACACCCACACTGTAGCCTCATTCTGACCTTTGTTTATTAGTTCTTCATTCCATGCTCCTTTGGGCAACACACACACACACACACATCCTTCTGTTTCTTTCTCATGATGCCCTATTAGAAGCAAGCTCCAGGGTAGTGGGGGCCTCTGCTGTTGTCCCCAATGTCTGGTGTGAAACCTCAGACAGTACTTGTTGCATCTGCGACTAAATAATTCTTCAAATGTTCATTGAAAGCTTGAAAGAATAGAATTGTAGCCCTGTAGCACTGGCAAGGCAGAGTGCTAACCAGTTCATTTCTGTCCCATGTCCCTTGTAGACTCCCAGCTTAGTGACCTGGTCTCTAATGGTCCCACTTACCTCCTAAAACCCTCTGTGTGGCTTGCCTGTACCCAGCTCTTTCCCTTCTAACTTAGCAAACAGCACTGCCAGTTGCTGGCTGTGTCCACAGGAGAAGGCAGATGTCACCACACCTTATGGTTGAGGTGGTTTGGAAGTCGGCACCTTTTGGAGCTTGCCATCAATCACCCTGGTCACTCAGAACACTGTGTGGTCAGATCCCCCAGAGGTGGGGAGGATACCTGAAGGCATTAGAGGCGTGCCAGTGTAGGCTGTGGATCAGAACAGTTTTCCAGGGATAGAGAAGGCTAAGGTTCCCTTGATCTTCTGGGCTTTGCCCTGTTGACTCCATCACAAACAGAACAAGCCATACTCAATGTCCCTTGGCCTGTGTGCTCAGGATGGTGCGGAATAAACCAGCTGACTTTCTATTTCCTACAGAAGGGTCATGCCCAGTTCTATTTATAGAGGGGCCCCAACCCAGCTTCCCAAAGTCTTTTCTACGTTTTTTTTTCCCCCTCTTTAAAATGCATAGTGACTTAAATGATTGGAGGAGGTGCAAGCTGCTCTAGGAAGACAGGATTTCAGTCTGTGAAAGAACATTTTAAAATCTCTGGTTTGGTGGTGCTCAGTTAGTAGACAGCTTGTCCAACACAAAGCTCTGTGTTTGATCCCCAGCCATATATAAACCATGGGTAGTGCACACATCTGTAATCCCTGCACTCTGGAGGTGGAGGCAGGGCAACATGAAATTCAAAGTCATTTTCAGCTACAGAAGAATATGCTTCCAAAAAAACCAAACAAAACTAACTAACTAACTAACTAAGTAACTAACTAACTAACTAACTAACAAAACTGCATAGCCCTGGCTGTCTCAGAACTTGCTCTGTACTAGGCTGGCCTCAAATTCAGAGATCTACTTGCCTCTGCCTCCTGTGTGCTGCAATTAAAGGCTTGTACCAGCACCATCTGCCAATCAGGGAAAGCTGGCCCATAGATTTTTCATCCCTCTCCCTCCCCTCCCCCTCTCCCTCCCCTCCCCCTCCCCGTCTCCCTCTGTTTTTTAAACTGATTTATTTTATGTGCATTGGTTTTTGTTTTTTGGTTTTTGGTTTTTCGAGACAGGGTTTCTCTATATAGCCCTGGCTGTCCTGGAACTCACTTTGTAGACCAGGCTGGCCTCGAACTCAGAAATCCATCTACCTCAGCCTCGTGAGTGCTGGGATTAAGGGCATGTGCCACCACGCCCAGCTGTGCATTGGTGTTTTGAGTGAAGGTTTCAGATCTCCTGGGCCTAGAGTTACAGATAGTTGTGAGCCGTCATATGGTTGGTAGGAACTGAATCCAGGTCTTCTAGAGAACAACCCAGTACTCTTAACCACTGAACCATCTCTCCAGCCCTCCTGGATAATCTCTTAATAGGCTTGTAGTACATGGCCTTGAGTGTGGGCAAAGCCTTGGTCTGTGTGTTTGTGTGGAGAGAGGACCTGAGAATCTCGTCAGTCTCTTACCTCGACTCCTGTAAGCTTCTGGTCCAGAGATGATGAACCTGCGGTCAGAGCATCCTGTGGTCAAAGCATACGTAGCAGCTCAGCTTCTGCATCCTGCTGGGGCTTGTATCTCCATCTGCAAGGCCATTGCTGCTGTTCAGAAAAGCGTGACTTAACAAATAACAAGAAACACAAAAATTACAAAGGGTAAGATTAAGGAGGAGACAGACAAACCTAGGAAGAAAATTCAACCACACACCAATCGCCATTCCCTCTACTCAGTGGGACAACATTTCTTTTTCCTTTTTATTTCTTTGTACTTTCCTAATTTGCTTTTTTTTTTTAAGTAGAAGCCCTTCTCTCAGAAAAATAAATCACAAAGTTAATAGAAGTCTCTCTCTCTCAGTCCTGATTTTATATTTTGTACACCTTTTTTTTTTTTTTTTTAATGCTGCAGTGGCTCAGGGTTATAAGTGAAACATTTGAGAGCTGCCGCCAGCCCCCACCCCTAGAAAACAAGCTGAAAGTTTAAAAACACATTCATTTTACTGGGATAAGTGTCACTGTGGCAGAGTAAAGAGAAACACTTAAAGAACCGTGTCACGGTGCGCAGAAAGGTGTTTTCCCTGCATAGTTTTGATCTTTAGTCCATTTAAAACTGTTATGACTTTCTTTGGGTGGGTGGGTGGGGCATGGGTGGGGCAAGCCAAATTCAATGAGCTAAATTTACCCTTAAACACCCCTCTGTTTTCCTAGTCTTAACTTCAATGAGGTCCTGGTCTTAAAGATATTAATTTTAAACTGTTGCTTCAGCTGGTGAGCCCAATAGGACAGCGATTAACTGTAATATTATAAGATCTCCTAGAATAATTTTTTTCCTAGAATAAACTTAATAGGCACAGGAATAGTTGTAAAGGGTTGTCATTCATATATATATATCTCCCTTGCCTCTTGCTAGTCTTATCCCTGAGGAAAAAAATGTCCTTAGGCATCAGTAGTGAATGATGTGGAGCTGTATACAACATAATTTGATTCTTCCAGGGCTGTGTCTCCTTACACACACACTAAAGACTATGTAAGATTATTCTTAGTCTTGTGGAAAATGACACACTACTTGTGTTGTGCCGCGTGGGAGCTAAGACAGGGATTTCTTTACTCTGTGGCAGGTTAAAAATCTGGCTTACCAAGCCATGCCTGTTTTTTAGTAGCTATTTTATCTTACAAAATTTCAATAATGCATAGGGATCAAATTAATGTTATGTAATACAGGCCAAGTTGTCATTAAATATATACCTGTCTTTAAACCTTGGCTCTGCCTCTTCCATGCTGTGTGGTCCTGCGAAGCCCACCTAACTTCTCTGAAAGATTTCTTGGAGGATTGTTGGGACAAAAGCACATACCAGCATCAGCAGCTCTCTGTGTTACACGTGATGCACATATAAATTCATTTCCATGTTTCCACTCAGTTCTCAGAGAATGGCAGTTTTGTTCAGTTGAGCAAACATTGACTGTGTTGTGTACAAAGTCCTGGAGACAGCAATCATCACTCATCCTTTAAGATTCTCTCCATCTTCTGAGGCAATGGAGCCTTGCTATGTCCTTCAAGGTAGATGAACACATCTCTACCTGAGTATGAAGGAAATGTGCTGGGATTCAAATGTTAATTTCACTTAGTATGCTTTTAAGGGGGTGGGGGGAGTCAATGAGCTTCCAAGGAGCCCTTGAAAGACCAAAAGTTTTGGATCTAAAGAAGAACGAGATTTTTGGGAAGCCAGCAATGAGGAAGAAACGTTGTCAGAGGCAACATTGAGGACAACGACAAGGAAGAGCAGATGTAGTGTAACTTAATGAGATACAGCCATCCTTGTATCCACGGGAGCAACATCTCTGGACTCAGCCTAAAGTGTGGATTAATAACAGCTGGAGAAAGTTGTGGTTCTGGAGCCAGAGAGGTAGCTCCATGGATAAGAACCCTGGCTGTTCTTCCAGAGGACACATTCAGTTCCCAGCCCTCATGTCTGGCGCCTCCCAACTGCTTAGAATTCCAGCTCCAGGGCCTCTGACACAGTCTCTGACCTCTATAAGCACTGGCATATACTCGGCATACATTCTCACAGACATACACACTTAAGGAAGGATAAATCTTTTGAAGATATGATTACAGACATCACTTCCTCGTCATCAGTTCCCAAAGGGAACAGTGAAATGACACAGGACAATTTACACCAGACTAAACAGTAGGGAGGATGGCTTAGATCATATAGGAGGATGTGGGATAGTTCTATGCAGAGTGTATTTATTCAAGTAGTTGTTTATTTAGTTATTTATTTCTTCAGTTATTTGTTTGCTTGTTTATTCTTGAGCATTCATGGATTTGAGTATCCAAAATGGTTCTTGAATCAGTCTCAATGTATACCCAGGATGGCTGTACATAGGAGAACTGAATCTCCTCAGGGGGTGACAAAGTAAGAGAGACAGAGATGTAGAGACACATAGAGATGGACAGACAGACAAACAGACAGAGGAAGAGAGGAGGGAGGGAGAAAAAGGGGAGGGAGGGATGGAGGGAGGGAGAGAGAGAGAGAAAGAGAGAGAGAGAGCTAGTCTCTGAAAGATGAGGTTGAACACACTGGTTTTTCCATATCTCCTCAGCCTGACCCTCCACAAAGGGAGTCTTACAACTCCAGAAGAAGTGAAACAGACACCTTTGCCTTCAATCATGGATTCATGGCTGTTTTTCAACTACCTGCTGGGTGTCACTCTCATAAAAGTCAATAGTGAACAAGGTATAGTTCATCCTCCACAGGAGCTGACACTCCTACGGAGAATGAGAGAGGGAGCACAGAAACATATGAACTTAAATGGAAAATGGAACTTCAGAGCTATAGTCTTGCTTAGCACAGCCACTGAAAGACCCCACCATCAGGCTTAGCAAGCTAGCTGCAGTAACGCCATTTTGCAAGGCATGAAAAAGTACCAGAGCTGAGTTCTCAAAAGTTACAAGAAAGTTCAGTTAAAGATTAACAGTTAAAGATTAAGGCTGAATAATACTGGGACAGGGGCCAAATATCGGTGGTCAAGCACCTGGGCCCCGGCTCAGGGCCAAGAACAGATGGCTCTCAGACGTCAGTGTTAGCAGAACTAGCTTCACTGATTTAGAAAAATAGAGGTGCACAGTGCTCTGGCCACTCCTTGAACCTGTGTGTCTGCCAATGTTCTGACCAGGTGTGTGCCCATTGTTGAACCTTCATTAGACCCTTTCCTCGTACCCCTCCCATACCCATTTCTTGAAAATAGACATTGTTTAGAACTAAAAAGTCCCACCTCAGTTTCCCCAAATGACCGAGAAATACCCCAAGCCTTATTCGAACTAACCAACCAGCTCGCTTCTCGCTTCTGTAACCGCGCTTTTTGCTCCCCAGCCCCAGCCCTATAAAAAGGGTAAAAACTCCACACTCGGCGCGCCAGTCCTCCGATAGACTGCGTCGCCCGGGTACCCGTGCTCCCAATAAAGCCTCTTGCTGTTTGCATCCGAATCGTGGTCTCGCTGGTCCTTGAGAGGGTCTCCTCAGATTGATTGACTACCCACGTCGGGGGTCTTTCATTTGGAGGTCCCACCGAGATTTGGAGACCCCTGCCCAGGGACCACCGACCCCCCGCCGGGAGGTAAGCTGGCCAGCGGTCGTTTCGTGTCTGTCTCTGTCTTCGTGCGTGTTTGTGCCGGCATCCAATGTTTGCGCCTGCGTCTGTACTAGTTAGCTAACTAGATCTGTATCTGGCGGTTCCGCGGAAGAACTGACGAGTTCGTATTCCCGGCCGCAGCCCCTGGGAGACGTCCCAGCGGCCTCGGGGGCCCGTTTTGTGGCCCATTCTGTATCAGTTAACCTACCCGAGTCGGACTTTTTGGAGCTCCGCCACTGTACGTGGCTTTGTTGGGGGACGAGAGACAGAGACACTTCCCGCCCCCGTCTGAATTTTTGCTTTCGGTTTTACGCCGAAGCCGCGCCGCGCGTCTGATTTGTTTGTTGTTCTTTTGTTCTTCGTTAGTTTTCTTCTGTCTTTAAGTGTTTTCGAGATCATGGGACAGACCGTAACTACCCCTCTGAGTTTAACCTTGCAGCACTGGGGAGATGTCCAGCGCATTGCATCCAACCAGTCTGTGGATGTCAGGAAGAGGCGCTGGATTACCTTCTGTTCCGCTGAATGGCCAACTTTCAATGTGGGATGGCCTCAGGATGGTACTTTCAATTTAAGTATTATCTCTCAGGTTAAGTCTAGAGTGTTTTGTCCTGGTCCCCACGGACACCCGGATCAGGTCCCATATATCGTCACCTGGGAGGCACTTGCCTATGACCCCCCTCCGTGGGTCAAACCGTTTGTGTCTCCTAAACTTCCTCCCTTGCCGACAGCTCCCGTCCTCCCGCCCGGTCCTTCTGCGCAACCTCCGTCCCGATCTGCCCTTTACCCTGCCCTTACCCCCTCTATAAAGTCCAAACCTCCTAAGCCCCAGGTTCTCCCTGATAGCGGCGGACCCCTCATTGACCTTCTCACAGAGGACCCCCCGCCGTACAGAGCACAACCCTCCTCCTCTGCCAGGGAGAACGACGAAGAAGAGGCGGCCACCACCTCCGAGGTTTCCCCCCCCTTCTCCCATGGTGTCTCGACTGCGGGGAAGGAGAGACCCTCCCGCAGTGGACTCCACCACCTCCCAGGCATTTCCACTCCGCATGGGGGGAGATGGCCAGCTTCAGTATTGGCCGTTTTCCTCTTCGGATTTATACAATTGGAAAAATAATAACCCTTCCTTTTCTGAAGATCCAGGTAAATTGACGGCCTTGATTGAGTCCGTCCTCATCACCCACCAGCCCACCTGGGACGACTGTCAGCAGTTGTTGGGGACCCTGCTGACCGGAGAAGAAAAGCAGCGGGTGCTCCTAGAGGCTAGAAAGGCAGTCCGGGGCAATGATGGACGCCCCACTCAGTTGCCTAATGAAGTCAATGCTGCTTTTCCCCTTGAACGCCCCGGTTGGGATTACACCACTACAGAAGGTAGGAACCACCTAGTCCTCTATCGCCAGTTGCTCTTAGCGGGTCTCCAGAACGCGGGCAGAAGTCCCACCAATTTGGCCAAGGTAAAAGGGATAACCCAGGGACCTAATGAGTCTCCCTCAGCCTTTTTAGAGAGACTCAAAGAGGCCTATCGCAGGTACACTCCTTATGACCCTGAGGACCCAGGGCAAGAAACCAATGTGTCTATGTCATTCATCTGGCAGTCTGCCCCGGATATCGGGCGAAAGTTAGAGCGGTTAGAAGATTTAAAGAGCAAGACCTTAGGAGACTTAGTGAGGGAAGCTGAAAAGATCTTTAATAAGCGAGAAACCCCGGAAGAAAGAGAGGAACGTATCAAGAGAGAAACAGAGGAAAAAGAAGAACGCCGTAGGGCAGAGGATGAGCAGAGAGAGAAAGAAAGGGACCGCAGAAGACATAGAGAGATGAGCAAGCTCTTGGCCACTGTAGTTATTGGTCAGAGACAGGATAGACAGGGGGGAGAGCGGAGGAGGCCCCAACTTGATAAGGACCAATGCGCCTACTGCAAAGAAAAGGGACACTGGGCTAAGGACTGCCCAAAGAAGCCACGAGGGCCCCGAGGACTGAGGCCCCAGACCTCCCTCCTAACCTTAGGTGACTAGGGAGGTCAGGGTCAGGAGCCCCCCCCTGAACCCAGGATAACCCTCAAAGTCGGGGGGCAACCCGTCACCTTCCTGGTAGATACTGGGGCCCAACACTCCGTGCTGACCCAAAATCCTGGACCCCTAAGTGACAAGGCTGCCTGGGTCCAAGGGGCTACTGGAGGAAAGCGGTATCGCTGGACCACGGATCGCAAAGTACATCTAGCTACCGGTAAGGTCACCCACTCTTTCCTCCATGTACCAGACTGCCCCTATCCTCTGCTAGGAAGAGACTTGCTGACTAAACTAAAAGCCCAAATCCACTTCGAGGGATCAGGAGCTCAGGTTATGGGACCAATGGGACTGCCCCTGCAAGTGCTGACCCTAAACATAGAAGATGAGTATCGGCTACATGAGACCTCAAAAGAGCCGGATGTTTCTCTAGGGTCCACCTGGCTTTCTGATTTTCCCCAGGTCTGGGCGGAAACCGGGGGCATGGGACTGGCAGTTCGCCAAGCTCCTCTGATCATACCTCTGAAGGCAACCTCTACCCCCGTGTCCATAAAACAATACCCCATGTCACAAGAAGCCAGACTGGGGATCAAGCCCCACATACAGAGACTGTTGGACCAGGGAATACTGGTACCCTGCCAGTCCCCCTGGAACACGCCCCTGCTACCCGTTAAGAAACCAGGGACTAATGATTATAGGCCTGTCCAGGATCTGAGAGAAGTCAACAAGCGGGTGGAAGACATCCACCCCACCGTGCCCAACCCTTACAACCTCTTGAGCGGGCTCCCACCGTCCCACCAGTGGTACACTGTGCTTGATTTAAAGGATGCCTTTTTCTGCCTGAGACTCCACCCCACCAGTCAGCCTCTCTTCGCCTTTGAGTGGAGAGATCCAGAGATGGGAATCTCAGGACAATTGACCTGGACCAGACTCCCACAGGGTTTCAAAAACAGTCCCACCCTGTTTGATGAGGCACTGCACAGAGACCTAGCAGACTTCCGGATCCAGCACCCAGACTTGATCCTGCTACAGTACGTGGATGACTTACTGCTGGCCGCCACTTCTGAGCTCGACTGCCAACAAGGTACTCGGGCCCTGTTACAAACCCTAGGGGACCTCGGGTATCGGGCCTCGGCCAAGAAAGCCCAAATTTGCCAGAAACAGGTCAAGTATCTGGGGTATCTTCTAAAAGAGGGTCAGAGATGGCTGACTGAGGCCAGAAAAGAGACTGTGATGGGGCAGCCTACTCCGAAGACCCCTCGACAACTAAGGGAGTTCCTAGGGACGGCAGGCTTCTGTCGCCTCTGGATCCCTGGGTTTGCAGAAATGGCAGCCCCCTTGTACCCTCTCACCAAAACGGGGACTCTGTTTAATTGGGGCCCAGACCAGCAAAAGGCCTATCAAGAAATCAAACAGGCTCTTCTAACTGCCCCAGCCCTGGGATTGCCAGATTTGACTAAGCCCTTTGAACTCTTTGTTGACGAGAAGCAGGGCTACGCCAAAGGCGTCCTAACGCAAAAACTGGGACCTTGGCGTCGGCCGGTGGCCTACCTGTCCAAAAAGCTAGACCCAGTGGCAGCTGGGTGGCCCCCTTGCCTACGGATGGTAGCAGCCATTGCCGTTCTGACAAAAGATGCAGGCAAGCTAACCATGGGACAGCCGCTAGTCATCCTGGCCCCCCATGCAGTAGAGGCACTAGTCAAGCAACCCCCTGACCGCTGGCTATCCAACGCCCGCATGACCCACTATCAGGCGATGCTCCTAGATACGGACCGGGTCCAGTTCGGACCGGTGGTAGCCCTAAACCCGGCTACGTTGCTCCCCCTACCGGGGAAAGAGCCTCACCATGACTGCCTCGAGATCTTGGCCGAGACACACGGAACCAGACCAGACCTCACGGACCAGCCCCTCCCAGACGCCGACCACACCTGGTATACAGATGGAAGCAGCTTCCTGCAAGAGGGACAACGTAGGGCTGGAGCAGCGGTGACCACCGAGACCGAGGTAATCTGGGCCAAGGCGTTGCCAGCCGGGACATCCGCCCAGCGAGCTGAACTAATAGCACTCACCCAGGCCCTAAAGATGGCAGAAGGTAAGAAGCTAAATGTTTATACTGATAGCCGCTATGCCTTTGCTACCGCCCATATCCATGGAGAAATATATAGGAGACGTGGGTTGCTCACCTCAGAAGGCAAGGAGATCAAGAACAAGGGCGAAATCTTGGCCTTACTGAAAGCTCTCTTTCTGCCCAAAAGACTCAGTATAATTCACTGCCCAGGACATCAGAAAGGCAATAGTGCTGAAGCTAAAGGCAACCGAATGGCGGACCAGGCAGCCCGGGAAGCGGCCATGGGGACTGACACAAAGGCCTCCTCACTTCTCATAGAGACCTCAACCCCGTACACTCCAGACTTCTTCCATTATACTGAGACAGATATAAAGAACCTACAAGAGTTGGGAGCCACATATGATAGAGAGAAAAAATATTGGGTCCTGCAAGGTAAACCTGTGATGCCTGACCAGTTCACCTTTGAATTATTAGACTTCCTTCACCAGCTCACCCACCTTAGCTATCAGAAGATGAGGGCACTTCTAGACAGGAAAGAAAGCCCCTATTACATGCTAAATAAAGATAAGATCCTCCACGAGGTGGCGGAATCATGCCAAGCCTGTGTCCAAGTAAATGCCAGTAAGACTAAGATCAGGGCCGGAACACGAGTAAGAGGACATCGACCAGGCACCCATTGGGAAATTGACTTTACTGAAGTGAAGCCCGGACTGTATGGGTACAAGTATCTCCTGGTATTCGTGGACACGTTCTCTGGCTGGGTTGAAGCCTTCCCAACCAAACATGAGACTGCCAAAATAGTGACCAAGAAACTTCTGGAAGAAATATTTCCAAGGTTTGGAATGCCCCAAGTGTTGGGGACTGATAATGGGCCTGCCTTCGTCTCCCAGGTAAGTCAGTCGGTGGCCAAGCTACTGGGGATTGATTGGAAACTACATTGTGCTTACAGACCCCAGAGTTCAGGTCAGGTAGAAAGAATGAATAGGACAATCAAGGAGACTTTGACCAAATTAACGCTTGCAACTGGCACTAGAGACTGGGTACTCCTACTTCCCTTAGCCCTCTACCGAGCCCGCAACACTCCGGGCCCCCATGGACTCACTCCGTATGAAATCCTGTATGGGGCGCCCCCGCCCCTTGTTAATTTCCATGATCCTGAAATGTCAAAGTTTACTAATAGCCCCTCTCTCCAAGCTCACTTACAGGCCCTCCAAGCAGTACAACGAGAGGTCTGGAAGCCACTGGCCGCTGCCTATCAGGACCAGCTGGACCAGCCAGTGATACCACACCCCTTCCGTGTCGGCGACACCGTGTGGGTACGCCGGCACCAGACTAAGAACTTGGAACCTCGCTGGAAAGGACCCTACACCGTCCTGCTGACCACCCCCACCGCTCTCAAAGTAGACGGCATCGCTGCGTGGATCCACGCCGCTCACGTAAAAGCGGCGACAACCCCTCCGGCCGGAACAGCATCAGGACCGACATGGAAGGTCCAGCGTTCTCAAAACCCCTTAAAGATAAGATTAACCCGTGGGGCCCCCTAATAATCCTGGGGATCTTAATAAGAGCAGGAGTATCAGTACAACATGACAGCCCTCATCAGGTCTTCAATGTTACTTGGAGAGTTACCAACTTAATGACAGGACAAACAGCTAATGCTACCTCCCTCCTGGGGACAATGACCGATGCCTTTCCTAAACTGTACTTTGACTTGTGCGATTTAATAGGGGACGACTGGGATGAGACTGGACTCGGGTGTCGCACTCCCGGGGGAAGAAAAAGGGCAAGAACATTTGACTTCTATGTTTGCCCCGGGCATACTGTACCAACAGGGTGTGGAGGGCCGAGAGAGGGCTACTGTGGCAAATGGGGCTGTGAGACCACTGGACAGGCATACTGGAAGCCATCATCATCATGGGACCTAATTTCCCTTAAGCGAGGAAACACCCCTCGGAATCAGGGCCCCTGTTATGATTCCTCAGCGGTCTCCAGTGACATCAAGGGCGCCACACCGGGGGGTCGATGCAATCCCCTAGTCCTGGAATTCACTGACGCGGGCAAAAAGGCCAGCTGGGATGGCCCCAAAGTATGGGGACTAAGACTGTACCGATCCACAGGGACCGACCCGGTGACCCGGTTCTCTTTGACCCGCCAGGTCCTCAATATAGGGCCCCGCGTCCCCATTGGGCCTAATCCCGTGATCACTGACCAGTTACCCCCCTCCCGACCCGTGCAGATCATGCTCCCCAGGCCTCCTCAGCCTCCTCCTCCAGGCGCAGCCTCTATAGTCCCTGAGACTGCCCCACCTTCTCAACAACCTGGGACGGGAGACAGGCTGCTAAACCTGGTAGATGGAGCCTACCAAGCTCTCAACCTCACCAGTCCTGACAAAACCCAAGAGTGCTGGTTGTGTCTGGTAGCGGGACCCCCCTACTACGAAGGGGTTGCCGTCCTAGGTACTTATTCCAACTATACCTCTGCCCCAGCTAACTGCTCCGTGGCCTCCCAACACAAGCTGACCCTGTCCGAAGTGACCGGACAGGGACTCTGCGTAGGAGCAGTTCCCAAAACCCATCAGGCCCTGTGTAATACCACCCAGAAGACGAGCGACGGGTCCTACTATCTGGCTGCTCCCGCCGGGACCATTTGGGCTTGCAACACCGGGCTCACTCCCTGCCTATCTACCACTGTACTCGACCTCACCACCGATTACTGTGTCCTGGTTGAGCTCTGGCCAAAGGTGACCTACCACTCCCCTGGTTATGTTTATGGCCAGTTTGAGAAAAAAACCAAATATAAAAGAGAGCCGGTGTCATTAACTCTGGCCCTGCTGTTGGGAGGACTTACTATGGGCGGCATAGCTGCAGGAGTAGGAACCGGGACTACAGCCCTAGTGGCCACCAAACAATTCGAGCAGCTCCAGGCAGCCATACATACAGACCTTGGGGCTTTAGAAAAGTCAGTCAGTGCCCTAGAAAAGTCTCTGACCTCGTTGTCTGAGGTGGTCCTACAGAACCGGAGGGGATTAGATCTACTGTTCCTAAAAGAAGGAGGATTATGTGCTGCCCTAAAAGAAGAATGCTGTTTCTACGCGGACCACACTGGCGTAGTAAGAGATAGCATGGCAAAGCTAAGAGAAAGGTTGAACCAGAGACAAAAATTGTTCGAATCAGGACAAGGGTGGTTTGAGGGACTGTTTAACAGGTCCCCATGGTTCACGACCTTAATATCTACCATTATGGGCCCCTTGATAATACTTTTATTAATCCTACTCTTCGGACCCTGTATTCTCAACCGCTTGGTCCAGTTTGTAAAAGACAGAATTTCGGTAGTGCAGGCCCTGGTTTTGACCCAACAGTATCACCAACTCAAATCAATAGATCCAGAAGAAGTGGAATCACGTGAATAAAAGATTTTATTCAGTTTCCAGAAAGAGGGGGGAATGAAAGACCCCACCATCAGGCTTAGCAAGCTAGCTGCAGTAACGCCATTTTGCAAGGCATGAAAAAGTACCAGAGCTGAGTTCTCAAAAGTTACAAGAAAGTTCAGTTAAAGATTAACAGTTAAAGATTAAGGCTGAATAATACTGGGACAGGGGCCAAATATCGGTGGTCAAGCACCTGGGCCCCGGCTCAGGGCCAAGAACAGATGGCTCTCAGACGTCAGTGTTAGCAGAACTAGCTTCACTGATTTAGAAAAATAGAGGTGCACAGTGCTCTGGCCACTCCTTGAACCTGTGTGTCTGCCAATGTTCTGACCAGGTGTGTGCCCATTGTTGAACCTTCATTAGACCCTTTCCTCGTACCCCTCCCATACCCATTTCTTGAAAATAGACATTGTTTAGAACTAAAAAGTCCCACCTCAGTTTCCCCAAATGACCGAGAAATACCCCAAGCCTTATTCGAACTAACCAACCAGCTCGCTTCTCGCTTCTGTAACCGCGCTTTTTGCTCCCCAGCCCCAGCCCTATAAAAAGGGTAAAAACTCCACACTCGGCGCGCCAGTCCTCCGATAGACTGCGTCGCCCGGGTACCCGTGCTCCCAATAAAGCCTCTTGCTGTTTGCATCCGAATCGTGGTCTCGCTGGTCCTTGAGAGGGTCTCCTCAGATTGATTGACTACCCACGTCGGGGGTCTTTCACCACCACAATACAGGATTGTGTTCCCTACCCCAGAACCCACAAGTTGAAGTCCTTAGTCACAAGACATCAGAATGTAACCTAGTTTAGAGACAAGGTCTTTAAGGGGGCAATTGTAAAACTAAAATGAAGTCCATTGGGTGGCTCTTATCACGGCTGCCTTCTCCCCACAATAAAAGAAGGGGACATGCAGACACATGGACTGGCATGTTCAGAAGGTAGAGGCTCTTAAGAGACACAGAGAGATGTCAGCCTCAGCAGCAGGGACACATCCCTCCCTCACAGTCCACACTCTCTGGTACTTTCAGCTTCTAGAACTCAGAGGCACTACGGGTCTGTTGCACAGGTCATGCAGTTAGTGGCAATGTCATATTAGGCCTAACAAACAATTCCAAGTTGCGGCTTGGAAAGGAGGTAAGTCACCCCACAGGGCCCGTCCTTTTGTGCAGGAACACAGGTCCCAAGCTTTTTGTTTTGCTTTGTTTTTTTCTCTGGGGTGTGGTCTTCTCTCAGAGTGGGGCATCAGAGCCCTGAAGTAGCTGCAACCCAGAACAAGCTGCAGTGTAATCAGAGAAGGCTCTGTTCTTACCACAATTCACCCTCCTACTGCCACGTAGGGCACCGCTGCCAATTTTCTTCCCTGGTGTCCCAAGGACAAAGCACCTGCTTCTCAGGGGGTCGGAGGATCTGATTCCCTGCAGTTACTTCCTTATTTATGAGACAAAGCACCATGTGTGACTTGGCCTCCTTCAAGCCCATTAGACGGGAGAAGGAAAAGTTGAATTCAAATGCACTGATATGCAAATACAGGTTCAAAGCAAGGTCTCTGGGGAAAGCCTGCTTCCCAGCATGTATCTGGCTACACCACACCTTTAAAGCACAGATTAGCCTTAGGTTCCCCGTTTCACATCCAATAAAAGCAAAGTTCTAGGAACGAAGTGAAACTTGGTGTCAAGGTGAGAAACAACTCTCACCCCAAAGAAATAAAAAAGATGGTTTTATTTTGGAGCCAAATAGGAGTGACCATAGCCTGAGAACGAAGACTTGGGTGTCCCCAAATGGCATGTTCTATCTATAGTTATCTGTGGGACTGAAGAAGGCAGTCTGGTCTATGTTTTGGTCGGGAGAGGCTTACTCTGGAAACCCAGTAGAAAACCCTACAAGGGACAGAACAGTGAGCTACGCCCCTAAACTCACCTGACACCAGGAGTCCTCAACTCCACCATTCTGTGACTATCAGTCCAGAATCCACCCTCACATTTACCTGACAATAGCCAGGTATGCTCCTCCCCACAGTTACCCTGCAACAGCAAGGTAGCCCCCCCCCCCCCACTATAAAAGGGACCCTTCCTCCCTCTCTTGCTTCTTCTTGTCTCTTCTCTCTCTTACCTCTTGCCCTCCTTCTTTCCCTCTCTTCTCTCCTATCTCCATGTGGTCATAGCCAGACTCTACTTCCCTACCTTTTCTCTCTCTCTGCTTTTCTACAATAAACCTGTACAATAAACCACGGACCATCTCTGCTCATCAAGGCCAGCCATGCTAGAACAATGGAATAGGCCTTGCCCTAGCTGCCCACTGAGCTAGCAGCCTGAGATAGCCAGACTCTCACCCACATTGGAACCATCCAGTGCCTTCTCCCCTTACCCCTTTTCCCTTCGACCCTGGGACAGACTGAGCCACTCCTGGGGGGCCCCACCAGTTCTCAGCTCTTCCGCAGTATCCAGCAATGTCCTGAAATGCCCAAGAGCTAGAATCTGTTGTCCCTGGCTTCCATGAGGCCCAGGGACCCTCTCCACCCCCGCCCCCTCTCAGACTGGGGTTCCGTGACTTCCCACAGCCAGATGAGACGTGGAGAGCGTGCGGCAGTCCCCTGTGTCTGCCCACCCAGAGCCCCGGAGCTCTGGCAGGACACAGGTCATCTCTCCCACCCCCTTTATTTCCACAGTCCTTTGCTTTTTCTGTTTGAAAAACATCTGGACGGCTGGGGAGACAGACAGCTCAGTGAGTAAACTGCCTATCACTAAATCATGAGAACCCCAGTTTGAGTCCTCATACACATCTAAAAAGTAGAAGCAGACAGATCTTCAAGTAGGTACAGGGGAGGGGGGTTGTAGCATTTAGGTCCACAAGGTATCAGAGATAACCACTATACATATATACTATACAAGCCAACTTTAGTGAAGCAGTCTTTTCTCAAAGGGCAACAGAGCACATAGCAAGTTTCAGGTCATTGGACGATCTGGGACTTTCAATTCTTTCCACCCACTTTGACATCATCGCTCCCATGAGCTCAGCTCTCCAGTTGCATGCTGGGTTATAGGGGTGAAGCAGAGTCAGAGAACAAATGTGTTCCCCTGAACATTCAACATTGAGGAAGATTCAACAAGTTTAGATGTCATCACAAGCATTAGCCATTTCTTCCACCTTGGTGACCCCAGGGCACTGTTCTCAGCCTGTAGACTGGGAGGGGTGGGGTGGAGGTGGCTCTAGATTCTGGCGTTCCCAATGAAATGGGGCACCAGGGTGATGGACAAGCAGGCAGGCTATGGCAGAAGTCCTGATGCCTGCACTTGAGGGCTGAGGTGACACAGAAGAAGGTGGTTGCCCCTGGTCATGTGAAACCTGGGAACAAGTTCTCTCCAAAGCTCCTCAGAAGAGAAGAAGGAGATCTTCCTAGAGGACCAGCCTGTGGAGCAGAGATCCACTGTCACTGTACCCTCAGCTTGCTTTTGTGTGTTTTAATTGAGGTTAAATGCCTATCACACACACACAAAAATAGCCACTTAAGGGCTGGGGATGTGTAGCTATGTGTTTAAAGTTTTTTCTTTTCTCTTCCTTTCCCTTCCCTTCCCTTCCCTTCCCTTCCCTTCCCTTCCCTTCCCTTCCCTTCCCTTCCCTTCCCTTCCCTTCCCTTCCCTTCCCTTCCCTTCCCTTCCCTTTCTTTTCTTTCCCTTTCTTTCTTTCTTTCTTTCTTTCTTTCTTTCTTTCTTTCTTTCTCTCTCTCTCTCTCTCTCTCTCTCTCTCTCTCTCTCTCTTTCTTTTTTTGTAAATATTTAAAGTGAATGATTCAGGGTCAGGTGGTGGCAGGTGGATCTCTGAGTTCAAGGCCAGCCTGGTCTACAGAGCAAGTTCTCGGATAGCTAGGGTTACACACAGAAACCCTGTCTCTAAAAACAAACAGGAATTATTTAGTGTCAATTAGCATACAGTAAATGTTGGTTAACCACCAACTCCATCCAGCTCATACATCTTTCACCACCCTTAAGAAAGCAGTTGCTCCACAGAGCCCTTCTCCAGCCCTCCCAGCCTCAGGCAACTGCCAATCTGCTTCCTGTCTCAAGAGTTCCCTATACTGGTCATTCAGGCAAACAGAGCTGCACAGCACCTCCTTCTAACTGCCTGCAGAGCATCAGGTCTACAAGGACTGAACTGTGACTTTCTACCTCCATTGGCATTATTTGCTCTCCTTTACTAAAAGTTACACATTACATGGTTAAAAAGCAAAACAAAACCTGGAGACAGAGGAAAAATGTAATGAACAGAATTAAAAACCAGTACAGTGTCAGTATTGCACATGACTACCCTAATATTTTCAGAGACAAGCTTTTCATGCGCCCCTAGAAAAATACAGGGAAGTAGCTAGGCTACTGGGTGTCCTGGGCTGCTGGCTCAGCCTGCCTGTATTGTGTTCCATTTATAAAAACGAAGTTGCTAAGAGCACCTTCTTATTTGGAATCTGACTGAGCGCACATGATGTGAGCTACCCAGATGCTGACTCAACACAGTGCACACAACGCTTTGCTTATGTTTCTTGCTTCCAACTCAATAGAGTCGGAAGTGTTGTATTTGTAGAAGAAATCAAGGATCAGGGAAGTCAAGTGTGTGCCAAAAGGCACAGGGAATAAACAATCCTTCTTGAATACTCTCTTGTCTAGGTCATTCCCATCACCATTCTCCAGTGGAGGCACAGAAAGGTCAAGAGCACCCAGAATCTCATGCCTCCTGACTAGATAGAAGTCAAAACAGGTTGTGTATGTGTGCTCCATCTGGTTCTCTTGTCTCTCCCTAAGAAGCAGGCCCTTCATCTGGGGTTAGTACCACAGGGCAGGGCTCCCTCCTCACCTCTGAGTGACTCCAGGCATCTGGTACTGCTTCCTGGTTGCCCCAGGCCGCTGTTAGCTCTGATTGCCTCCTGGCTGCGACTGGAAAAGCTCCCGCTGTTCTGCACTGTGGAAACAGACTCCTTGGCCCCTGGGTTCTGCCCAAGTCACTCAGGCACAGTTGTGACACCATGCAGGGCCCCGGGCAATGCTACCAGATACTCCTTGGCCTGTTGGCGGTTCAGTCATTGAAGTCTTGGGAACTGGGCTAAGAACTATGAAAGTAGAGAGCGAAGCTTCTAGGTCAGGGCAAGTAGTGAAGACACTTTCTTGGCCTGCATCACAGGTGGAACCTGCTCACTGATGGGTGGGTGGTTGATACTGTTACCAAAACAATTCAACAGGTCTGCTGAGCATTCTCTCAGATCCACCAGAGAGCTCTACAGCTGTAGCCTTTTCCCAGGATGCTAATTAAAATCATGACTCACTCTAAGCCAGCATCAAAAATAATTCAACTTGGAGGAGAAAGGGGACACAGCGACTCCAATGCTCAAAACAGAGGTTTTGCAGTCCCGTCTTTCTAGAGAGCACTCCCATGGGAGGATACCTCCCAGGAGACAGCTGCGTCTCCACTTCCAAGAGCCCTGGGACCAGAGGCCCACATAGCTGCCAGGTTGCCCTGTGGCTGGTCCCACAGGTCTTGAGTTTGCAAACAGGATCCTTTTCCTTTGGTTTCTGGGAAGGGAGGGCTTGGCCTGGACTCAGAGAGCCACTCTGCTTTCTGAGTTTTCAGAGAAGCTTGTGATACCCTGTCAAGCTGTTCTTCACAGGCTTCTAGGAACCCGGCTGGCATTCTTGGTAGACTGGAGGCCTTATCCTTCCCCTTCCATAGAACCCAATGTGTTACCATGGCCCAAGGGATCATGGATTTTGAGAGGTAACACACAGAGAGTGATGCTGAAAAACATCTCAATACTGGGCTGGCTTTCTCTACCATTACCATTCTCCTTACTGTGGAGATCAGCCTTGAGTCCTCCCCTCTACTACTCTGAGCACTTTATTCCCAACGCAGCCTCTCTTTCTTCTCCATGCTTGCAGGTGCGTGCTTCCCAGAGCCTCATTTTGTAGGGCCCCACTCAGACTCACACTGGCTGCACATGGCATCAGTTAACTATGACACATAGAAGCTCCTGAGCTGGCATGAAGCTTTCCAGTTCTTTGCCTTGACAGTGACTAAGAGATCCTAGTGACAAAGCAGCACCAGTGGCATCCATGTCCAGGCTGCCCTCTGTGGAATGTAGAGAGGAGTCACATAGTTGTTCCTCTCATAATGTCAGCCCAGTCCCTTAGGGACAAAGCCAAGACCAAGCCTGGGACTTGCTCCGATATACACTCCAGGGAGCAGGTTGTTCAGTGGCAACAGAAGACAAGATGAGAGTTTATTGAGAGCCTGTGTTTTCTCCACCATTAGCATCCTCAATCCCCTATCTGGGATGCTTCATGCATGACATGCAAGGAAGCCACAGTTCCTGAGAATGAAAGGAGAGGCCCTTTGAGGGTTTCTGGGAAATCACTTCTACCACCAGAGAAAGGAAGTGCAAGGATAAGCTATCTTTCCAATCCAAGGCCATGATTCTAAGAAACTAAATTAAGAGCTTGAGCTAGAACCTTATACCCTGGGCCAAACCTGAGGACACAGAGTTAGTACAGGCAGGGCTGCCTGCCCTTGGTTGGCATTCAAAAGGACAGAAGGAATTAAACTACCTGCTAGGCCTACTCATGCATTGTCCCTGACACCGGAAAAGGAATCCTTTGTTCCTTGCCCCACTCCTTTTAGTTTTTTCTGAGATAAGGTTTCTTTGTGTAGCGTAGATGTCCTAGAACTTACTATGCAGACCAGGCTGACCCCAAACTCAGAGATCTGCTTGCCTCGGCCTCCTAAGTACCGGGATTAAAGGTGTGAGCCACTACCTCTCTGCTACAAAATTTTGAAAAGTTGCACATTGGTTTTGTGGAGATGCTTACATAAGACTCCCAGAACCTACCCAAAAGGCCAGAATCTCTCTTTAATTAAAGAAAGTTCAAATGAGTAGTTACCAACATGGTTGAAAACTCACATGGGCAGACATGCTCATTAAAAACAACTTAGTCATATTTCTTTAGCAATGTGTTTGATTCCTTTCATCTGGTCTAAGAGTGAAGAGCTCAGATCTTAAGAGAAGTACAAAAAGGCTTCCCTGGTGTTCTGAAGACAGTACTAAGGGGGAAAGTGTGGGGCTAGAAGAAGCTAGCTGAGGGGGATCCCTTAGGGTGAGATGGTATTGAGGTGGAGACCACGAATACCTCCTCCATTTCTGAATGTCTCCTGAGGATGTTGCCTTCAGAAGTACCTTATTAACTCTTTCAACTGTGGTTTGGAGAGGAGGGAGGGAGGACTTCTCTATGCTTGGGAAAGGCGTCATCTTAGTTACTTTTCTCTTGCTGTGATAAGACACCATGACCCAAGGCAAGTTACAGGGGGGGGGGGTGCGTGAAATCCATCATCATCCAGCAGGGAACATGACAGTTATGTTTTTACGGTAAAATAACATGGATAACTGAAAGAACCTAGTGGGGAAACCCCCACTCAACTCCTGATTCGGCGTGCACCTAAGAATCACGAACAGAACAGAACGCCTTGATGTAAAAACATGAGGTAATTTAATGGTGGAGCTCCGGGTCGAAACATATCTCACGCAGGAGACAGTGGATTCGACCATGGGGCTTGGAAGCTAGGGGTTTTTATAGAAAAGGGGCTGGGGCTGGGGGAGGAATTGCAGTTTCACATGATTGGTCCATTTAAACACCAGCAGACTGTACATGCAGATAACATTTAACTTAGGTCAGAAGGGCGGGAGATAGGGAGGCGCCCGGCCAGTTGGGACAAGTCATCCTCTTTATCTTTATGGCCATGCAGCCTCAGGAATGTCTTAACGATGGGCCTGCCCGGGCATGTCCTAGCCTGTTCTACTATGTTCTCAGCCCCAGGTTTCAAAGCTCACAAACAACTCTTTGGGCTATTTGACATAAATTACATGAATCACAGGTCTCAAGTTTTATTTTCTTTCATAACAATTAGCAACAGTGGACTGGAGAGATGGCTTAGTCATTAAAAGCACTTACTGGCTGTTCTTGCAGAGGATCCGGGTTCAGTTCCCAGCACCCACATGGGAAGCTCCAACCAGGGCCATGGTGGTCAGAGGTTTTACTGTGCATCAGCCATATGGATAGAGTGGACTGCTTAGATGGTCAATTTTGGTTCCCATGCAGCATCTCCAGGGACTGGGCAGAGACTGCCTGGCTCCAGGCCCCTACTGTAACTCACTGCATTAAAATAGACAATTGCACAAAGTTTAAGAGCCGGGGAAATCACATAATCTGACAGACTACCCCAAGGGTGAGGAGTCACCTCCCAGATGTCTTGGAGTAGAGTACATAACTTTGGGCAATGTTAATCCTTATCAAGAGCCCATTTCCAGTGTTCCCAGACATTCCTACACATGACCTCAGACTTAAAAAAGATTTATTTTACTTTTAAGTACACACACACACACACACACACACACACACACACACACACAAGAAGACATTAGATACCCTAGAGCTAAGAAGTTCAAAGCTACTGGATATGGATACTGGGAACTGAACTCACTTTGAGTTCATGCTCTTAACCACTGGACCATCTTCCTAGCTTCCCTAAGCCCCCTTTAAAGAAGTCTTTCTGAAGTGCATGACTGCCTGCATCCTCTTAAAGCCTCCCGAGGTTGGCAAAGCAGACACTATGATCTGTTTTTTTGGTTTTTTTTTTTTTTTTTTTTTTTTTTTTACTGAGTCAGCTAAGACACAGAGAGACCTAGAAACTTCCTCTCAAGGGCACACAGGCTGTCCTCACACTGGCATGGCCTGTCCTGGCATCTAACATGATGTCCTCCCTGGCTCCACTCAGCTGCCATAGGCGTTACTGCTCCACTGAGCCAGCAGTTGACCAGGAAGAATGAATAGATGGAAAGATCAGGAGACGGAGGTCAGCCAAACCCCATCGCAAATATTTGGAGAGCTGAATGTTTGCAAAAGCCCTGTACAGAAGCTTGCTAGAGCCAATGAGCTGGCTCTCTGTTAGCACCCCCAGGAGATTACAAAGGCAGTTTCTGTAAATAAATAGGGCTTACTGTAGATTTTAACAGCTGTTACACATAGCCTGCTTTCTGTATGATGGAGAGTGAGGTCAGACTTGCTAGGAGCTGTGATAGTACTAGGTGGCACCCTTGATCCTGTGCAGTGGCAATGAGCCTATAGCACAGACAGGTAACATCCTAGGCAGATGGCCTCCATTCTGACCTAGAATTGAAAGTCTTTGGTTGTACATAAGACTTCCATCTTGGCCAGGGGACAGCTCACCCATAGGCCTACTGCCAGCTGGTCCCATCTGTTGCCACAAGCTCTAGGAGAGAAATGATTGCTAAGGTAACCATGAGGCCCCAGGGATGGGCAGACAAGGACATACAGCAGCTGCTCTTACTGGGCATGCAGCCTGCGCTCTGCTCTAAAGGGATCCCAGGACCCTCTGCCAGCTAAGCCTTTGACATACTGGAGCACACAGAGCTGCTTGGATAGAACTTTCTGGACTTTGCAGTATTCGAGAAGGGCCACGGAGACATCTCTCTCAGCTAGGGAGCTGTAGGGAACATATCACTTCATTGTGAACATTAAAAAAAAACAAAAAACAAAAAACCCACATTAGCCTGTTAAATGAACTCAAAGTTAGCTTTCTAACAGCATTTTAAAAAGATTTACATCCCCAAATATTTGATATGAAGTACTCTTAAGACCAACTCCAAGGTAAGCACTTGGTGCTCTCCAAAATTTCATAGAAAGAGGCTGGATGATATATAGGAATGACACAGAAGTACCTGTAGTTGTGCATGAAGTACTCACAATTGTCTCTGTTTCTTAGGAGATGTTACAACAAGTTACCACAAGCTTGGGAGTTTAAAAACAATAAAACTCTGTCCCGTCCCCTCCCCCGCACTGCTCTGGAGCCCAGTGAAATTCAGTATTATATGGAATCTATAATCAACATGCTGACAAACCCTCTCTGAAGGGCTTAAGGGATGCCTTCCTGTGTCTTCCTCCTCTGGTGACTCCTCCAAGCAGTTGTTGTCTGTCTCTATATCACTTCACAATCTGCCTCATCTTCAGATGGGCTTGTTCTCTACATCTCCTCCCATCCTTTCCTCATCAGAATGTCCATCATTGAATGTAGAGGTTGACTTAACCTAGGATGATCTTAATTCAAAATCCTTAATTTGGGTTAGGGTTGTAGCTCATCAGTAGAGCCCCTTGTCTACCTTGTACAAGCACATGGATTTGATTCTCATAGCTTCAAGAAATTCATAATTATGTTAGCAACGAGTGTTCTTCAAATGAATTTTGCATACAGCTTCTGATTGCTGTATCTGAGTGGAGATGGGAAAACCATCAAATCCACTCTGCCTTCCACTGGCCCAGCTCTGTTTTAAACCCTGGATACCGCAGGAAAAAGAATAGAGAGTCAGCATTCATGACATCTCCAGTAGAAATGAGACAAACCAACACCCTGTAAACTAAAGATGCTTTCAGCAGTGAAGACGGCTATGTTATGAAAGGCAGGGAGACCATCTGGATAGGGATGGCTTCCTCTTTGGATAAAGTGATCAGAGCAACTCTCTTACAATTGTAGTCAAAGAACAGGGAACCAGCTGGCTCACATCACTCACACATAAATGCCTCCTACTTTCCCAAGTTCAGGGGATTGGAGTTCACAGATGTTGCCCTTAAAAGATGAAAACTTGGTGACATGTCTTTTATGGGGTATGCATTAGAAGAGAAAGAAAGTTCCCACAGGGCTGTGACTGCCTATGACACTTGGGGAGACTATGAAAGGAGCCAGTGGCAGGCCAGAAGTCTAAGGAAAGTTGACTCTCAATGTTCATCCACTGGGTGCTTGCTATAAAGGTGGCATTTTATGCTCCAATTAGGTTTTGGAGGGGAATTTATCATAGGAAGGGAATCTGTCATGGGAGCTGTTATTTCCTGAGTCTACCAAAGTATAGACAATGGTTACCTCACTCCTTTTAAAAGAAGGCATTAGATCTCCTAGAAATGTCCAAGTCATGATCTTAACTCCCTGCTCTCATTAAACTACATCAAAGAGGAGACTTTTGGAAGACTTTTGGAGAAGACTGTCTTTCAGAACAGCCTTCAGTGTCTTCTCTTTTGAGAAGAAGAGAAGAGAACAAGGTCTCTATCCTTGAGAAGAAGCAAGTGTGAGAGAGGTGAGGGGTAGATGCCTACAAGCCAGGTTGGTGGCTGACTTGACAGTGATTATCTCCTGAACATGCAGGTGAAGACCTATTGTAACCTTGAAACTAGACAGGAGTTTAAGTGATCCTGGTACAAGAGAGCCAGGCTGCAGGCTGGTAAAGATGCCTTTCCCAGATCTGTCCAAGGTACACACTGAGGAGAAGCAGGGAGGGGTGGGGAACCCACTTTCCCAGAGGCTGCAAGGGTCAAGTGTGTGTGGCTTTCCAAGGGAAACACCAAGAAAGGAACCAGATGAGAGATACATGGATTAGAAGCCCTTGGCAAGAGGGCTATTACAGGTGAGGAGACATCCAAATCAGCTCCTACGATAAAATCAAAAGATAAGAAGACTCAATGATTGGCCAGCAGTGACAGACAGGAGCAAGAGTAGAAAAAGGGCAATGCACAGCCAAATACTGTGGAGCTTTGGGAATCCTCCAGGAAAGTGTGAGGGAAGGATGGTAGGAGTCAGAGGATCAAGGGCATCACAAAACACAGCCCACAGAATTAACTAAATAGTGCTCATGGGGGCTCACAGAGAGCCCACACCAACAATCAGAGAGCCTGTAAAGGTCTTAGGTCTTAGGTCCTCTGAATATATATTATGGTTGTGTGGCTTGGTCTTCTTGTGGGACTCCTAACAGTGGGAGCAGGGGCTGTCTCTGACTCTTTTGCCTGCCTTTGAGACCCTTTTCCTTCTACTGGGTTGCCTTGTCCAGTCTTAATATGACGGTTTGTGTCCAGTCTCATTGCAGCTTGTTATTCCCTGTTTGGTAATTAGACCCCTGGGAGACCTGCCCTTCTTTGAAACAGAGGAGGAGAGGATCTGTGAAAGAAGGGAGATGGGGGAGGGCACAGAGGAGAGGAAGGAGGGGAACCTATGGTTGGGATGTTATACACAAGAGAAAATAAATAAAAATAAAATAAAAAAACAGGAACAGTGGAAAACTGATAAAAGATTTTCTTGGGAAAGAAAACACAAAGAGTTGCTATGGATTGAATTGTGTCCCTGAAAAGACTATGTCAAATTTCTAACCCCTCAGCTCCCATGACTATGATCTGACTGTGAGATGAAGTGTGGTTGATGCAATTAGTTAAGTGAGCAGGATCAGGTTTTGCCCAATAGATGTTCTCAGAGTGGAATTTGGGCACAGCCCCCAAAGGATGGTGCAGTGAGGCCACAGAGGCAGGCTGAAGTTATGCAGACACAGTCAAAGTTAGCTTGGTCTCCCAGAGCTGCCTGAGGTGAGGAAGGTTCTAGAAACACCAGAGGAGGATATTACTGCCAAGACTTCGACGTTGGACGACAAGCTTCCAAAACTAGAGAATTAGACTTATGTTGTGGATCGCCCTGGTACTGTTTGTATTTGGTGTTAATTCAGCTTCCCTAGGAGGGGCTGCCCAGGAAGAGTAGTGAATCACGTGACCCTTCTAATGAATAAAGAAAACAATCACTGGGTGAGCAGGTGGGACTTCCAAGTTGGAGGGAGGAAGCGAAGAGGCAGGCAAGAGACAAGGGCTTTTGGGACCTGGACAGTGGGAGGACAAGACGTGGCTATTAATGATCTCTGAGAATTTAGATTTAATATGGCTTACAAGATTAGGAGTCTAGTTGTTGCACCCTGTGATTGAGTTCCTATTGATTCTGAACTAGGTTTGTGTGGTGTTTTCCTTCATGTGGTGGCTTGACTGGGTTCCAGAGAAATAGGTACAGTTACAAAGCTTGGGTTTGCCAGAAGTGTACCCCTAAAGGCCCTGGGAATTTTGCGGCATGGGGCTGGTGTGGCAATGACCCACCAGTGGGAACTTAGCAAGCTGGGTGGGTGGAGAGATTTTTGGAGTTCTGAGTCAGTTACCACGAGATGAGAACAGGCCAGCCAGCCCACCTGGGCCTACCAGAGTAGCATGAATTACATTTTTTTTTTTTTTACTATTTCCTGCAACAGACTTACACGCTGTGAAGTACAGTCTGTAGGACTTTTCCAGGCCTAGCCATTAGCGTGAGAGCCAATGCTTAGACAGGAACCCAGGACCAGGTGTTCCAACAGAAGTCAGTCAAGACGCATTCTCCACACATTTTCCTCCTGGCTCACTTTGCTCCCAGTCCTAGAGGAGCCAGGCACAGCATATGTGATTGTTAGGTTTTTAATGTCAACTTGACATAGTTTAGAATCACCTGGATCAAGGGCCCTCGGGAATGTCTTGGAGAAAGTCTCCCGATTATGATAACTGCCTGAGAAGCCTTGTCAACTGTGGGCGGCAACATAACTTAGCAAGGAGATTCTGAAGTGTGTGAGACTCTTGTGGAGAAAGTGAGCTGAGCACAAGCTGTCTTTTCTTGGATATGGAGATACTATGGCCAGTTTTCTCAAGCTCCTCGTGTGGCAACTTCTCTGCAGTAATCAACTGTAACCAGGAACTCTGAGTTAAAATAAATCTCTTGTCCCCTAAGTTACTTTTTTATTCAGGGTATTTGATCATAGCAATAGAAAGGGAACTAAGACAGAAAGCACCGGGCGGGGAAGGTGGGGGTGAGATGGTTGAAAGATGGTCCTATCCCTGCGTCTGGCTGGCTGGAGATGAGGGAAGAGAAACTTCTTTGAAATAGACCTGAGGGCTGAGGATGTAGCTCAGTTGGTAGAATGCTTGCCTCGTATGTATCATGTCTAGGTTTGACCCTCAGTACCACATAAACCAGGCATGGTGGTGCACACCTATAATCCTAGCTCTTAGAAGGCAGAGGCAAAGGATTAGAAGTTCAAAGTCCTCTGAGATCCTTTTACTATCCTGACAATGACCCAAACAAGTTATTTTCCACACTGAGAGTGAGGGCATTGTCTTTATTAAAGACTCAAGAATGGAAAAGATCTCAGCAGGAAACATTTAGGTAGAAACATTTGATGGGCACTGGTCCGATTTCCTCTTAAACTCTCCTTGCCCCATGCACCACGAACCTGAGTCTGCAGAAGCAAGAGGCAGGCGGTTTGCTCAGATTTCTGTCATCTCTAGGGCTTCTGTCTCCGTAGATATGGCTGTGAACTTGTTCAGCTTCACTGAGATGGTGACTCGTGTTCTCCATGGACTGATGCTCGACCTAAGGCCCAGGTCAGCAAGGGAAGTGATCCAGACCTCAAGGAATGTCAAAATGCTTGGTGGGGGCAACAGTGTTCCCTGGAGGCTGGCCAGCACATGGTACACAATGGACAAAGCACTGATCCTGAGCTGAGGAAACGCTTTCAACGGGGACAGTCCTCTGGGTCCAGCTCGTGTACTGTGTATGCTGGTGTCCACAGAAGAGGACTTTCTTCTGCATCAGACCAGCAGAATGCTGGGAGACTTTGCTCCAGTGGGACACTCACTCAATGTGAGTTATTCTGCCATCAGAATTGAGAACAGAAGCAGATTCCTATCTCCTCTCTGAATCTCAAGACAAAATGAGTCTCAATAAAGAGATTTGGGTATCTACCAAAACCAGCTGAAAGCTGTTGATGGGAGAAGAGCCTTGGGGCCTCTAGGGATAAGTGATAGCTACCTGGATTTTTGTATTTTGTCAGGTACAGTGCATCCAGAGGTAAAGGACTTTCTTCTGAGTCATGTGGCTGGGCACCATGGGTTCCACCCTTGGAGATGCTATAAGGTTGAGCTTCATCTTGTTTCATAAAGAATTCCAAGGGTTAGAAGTTTAAGCTTAGTAGAAGTCTACAGCAAAGTTTATAGAGTATATACCTGACTCTGGGGGAGAGGAGCTTGCAGCCATAATTCACAACCTTTACAAAGCAAATTACTCATGCCAGGGCTGCTATCAGCACACCCATGGATCCAGATATGCCAGAAAGCACGTGAACACTAGCAGCCAAGGAGCACAAGGCCCCCATGTCCTTCTGCAGAACCTTAGCCCACTTCCTAACTGGAACTGGTTTGCTAAGCACTTTTGCTCATGAAAATCCCACCCACTGGAATGTTGTCTTGCTCTTGTTGTTTTGTTTTTTATTTTTTTATTTGTTTGGTTTTTACTTGCAGTCTTTTCAGATAACACACTCTTCATAATTACTAAAGTGATATACGACTTCCCATAAAACAGTTACATATATACAGATGCAAATCACCCCGCCCACCAGGATGGTTATCATAAAACACAGACAATAACAGACGTCAACCGGGTGTGGACACCTGCAGGAATCACACACCAGGAATGCAGGGCACTTCCGCTATAAAGAAGTGTTCAGTGCAGAAGAGTTAACAAAGCACAGAAAGGCCATTCCCAGGAATAAATATGCCCAAGAGAAATGTAACATATCCATGGAAGATGTCTGCGGATGTGTAGCACAAGCAATTTAAGCTTATCACCAACTAACTTACAATAAATGAGACTCAGACTATAGGTCTTTTATTTAGCTTTATTACTGCTAACCCCTAATCTACTCTTCTAATTATTGACCTGGCTACCATCCCAGTGGTGTAATCCAGGTACTTGCTGTTTCTCCTGGCCATGTACTCATGGTCCATTTCATCCTGTGGCAACTTCCTCCTTCTCCCTTCTTCCTCCTTCTCCTCTCACCTCTCTCCCCCAACCACATCACTCCAATGTCTAATCCCTGCAGTAATTGGCAGTAGTCAATCTTATTTAACCAACAGTTAAATCAAGGAGCAAGGTTTGCACAACAAAAGCTTGTAAACATGAGAAGTCACTTGTAGGCTGAGACTTTTAGGTATAGAATTTACCATCACAGTGCATAGCAACAGAACAAACTCCAACACAGATGTCCTTTCTGGGGTGATTCTTAACAGCCCCAAATGGAAGCAGCACAGATGGCCATGAGGGAGTATGGTGTATCCATACAACCAATGTTACTCAGGCAAAAAGGAGTGAAACACTGATGCAGGCTGCCATGTGGGCCAACCTTGAGAATACTGGGCTCAGAGAAAGCAGCCAGTCGAAAAGTACCGTGTGCTGTAGAAGTCCATGCTCTGGAAATAATTGGAGGAGACTATCATAATAATACGTAGGTTAGTGGCTTCTAAGGGCTGTGTTTGTTGGATTGATGAGTGGCTAAGAATGAGTAGCAAGTCTTTCCTGATATTACAATAATGTTGTGAAATGGATTCTGGCCATTATTGCATAGCTTTGTGAATATCCTAGGAGATCTTGAATGTACACTCTGCATGGATGCTTTATATGGTATGAGATGTAATCAATGAAACTATTATAAAAATCATAAAACATATCTACACAGTAACTTTCACACAGATGCTGACAACAGCTTCGTTCTTTTTAAAAATTAATTAATTAATTAAATTAATTTTCCTCAACTTCCCCTCCCTCAGCAACAGCTTTATTCTTAATTATCAAATCTTTAAAACAACTAAGATGATTTCTGGACATAAGGTGTCTACAACATGTGGCATTTCATTTAATACTAATAAGTCATAAAAAGACATGAATGGACCTCAAATACATGCCTCTAAGTGAAAGAAGAAAACCTGCAAAGGTTTTGTTGTATATGATCCCTGTTGACATTCTGAGAAAATCCCCGTTCTGGAAAAGGCAACACCATGGAGACAGTAAAAAGAAGTATGTCCAGGGATTAGGGAGGAGGGAGTGGACAGGTGGAACACAGCAGGCTTTTGGAGAAGGGAAGGTATTTTATGCAATGTAGCATCCATGGACACGTAGCACTAAATATCCCTTAAAACCTAAAGAAGCTACACCCCCAAGGGTGAGCTCTAATGACCACTATAGAGTCTGAGTGAGGTGAGCTTACCTGTCAGGCTTGTTGGTAGGTAGCAGTGTGGTGGGTTAGGGAATAGCAGTGGTTATAGAGGTGAGGCTCATGGAAAGTAGAAGACAGACGGGACTCTTAATAGTTCGTGTTCAATGTTGACATGAAGCTCAGACTAAACAGCCTTTTTAAAAAAATCATAGATAGGGGGAAAAATCACTTAGCATCCTGACTGTGTACACTTACAAGATCATTCAACAGTGTGACTTGTGGTGAGGTCTCTGTGGATACCAGAGTTGGCTAAGTAACAATCCCTGTGAGGCAAGAAGGAAATCCAGTTCAGCATGAGTCAGTAACTGGTGTTGGTTCAAACTCCTAGAGTCTGATACCAGACAGTTTATTGTAGGCATATTTAAGTATAGTACAATTGTACAAAAAAAAAAAAAAGTTTTCTGGTGTAATGTAACCCCATGTGTACAAGAAAGCATAATTACAGTGAGACTCTTCTCAAAGTACACGTCACTTTTTCCATGAAGACTGGTTCTACAGATAGGTTGCATGTGTTATCTTAAGGACCTAGGGGAGGATTTGGTATGGTCTCAGTCATACAGACAATACAAAGGTCATTTAGCCTATCATCTATCTCCAGTCCTAGTTGTGGGAGTTTTGAGGAGCCAGGTTATGGCCTGGCCCCACAGATAGCACAGGGGTTACCTAGACTATTAGCCAACTCCATTCTCAGCCTTCTGGGCGGAAAACAGGTTATACATCTTTTCCTTTGAAAAGACAACCCTGTGTGTTCGACATTGTGGTTTCCCTGGTGATATCTGTGATTACAAGGACCTTTGTACTTCTAACAGTGACCAATATTCTTGGTGGTTTTGTAAGATTTCCTTTTTTGTATAATTTTAAATGCAGTTCCTTCTTCCATTAAACAACACATTTAAACATTTTTTCTATGCCAAAAAAGATTTCCCTGTGTTTAAAAACAGCAGCATGGAACTGTATGCTATGGAGGCTCTCTAATTTATCTGAACATCTCACATTTTAAAAGGCACTACAGTTTGTGCTTTTATGAGCATAAGTGCTCTTTTTGAGCACTATGAAAAACATCCCTTGTCCTCAGAATTGATTCTTAACCACAATAAAGGGACAACTTTATATTGGATGCTTAATAATGGTTTGTGACTGAACCAACTGTCTTGCAGATGTTGCCTCAATTGATGCTCAGAGGCCCTAAATTCTCCGTTGTTATCATTAGTCCCACTTTTTCAGATGAAGTCACAGACACTTGGAGATCTTGATTTCCCGAGGGCATTGGTAAAAAGTCGAAGCTTTAACTAAATTTAAGATGACCTGATTTTAAAACTTGAGCTGCTACTCTGCACCATTAGATATATTGAGTTCGCTTATAGATCTTTAATTTTTAAAAACTTTTCTGCAAATAGCTCTTCAGGAGAGTCATAATCATTTATTGTCACTCTCAAAAATATAAGCATTATACTTTCTTTTTATCTGCCCCCTCCACTACCTTCCCTTTCCCATCTTTCTCATCTGTCTCCCTTCCCTCTCTTTAAACCCAACTGCCCCTTCTTCTGCTTTTGTGACACACATATTTCAATAACCTCTCCTTTGCTCCTCCCTGCCCCGATTAACAGAAGACCTGGAGCTGTCAAACTGCTAGGGGGAAAAAGGCACCCTTGAAGATGCACACAGAAAAGGGTCTATTTGAAAGGGATTCCAATAAGCCAGAGAGCAAAGCTAAGACTTGACAAATGGGATTTCATGAGATTTAAACACACAGCAAAGCAAGAAATCAACATACTGAAGAGGAAGCCTACAGAATTGGAGAGTCTTTGCCAGCCATACATCTGACAGGTTTATCTCTAAAGTCTAGAAAAGTTGTTCAAAAATTAAATGCTAATGAGAATGAAAGGAAAGAAGAAACCTTTATACACTGCTGGTAGGAATGTAAAATAGTGTAACTGTTATGGAAATCAGTATGGAGATTCCTCAAAAATTTTTTTTGAGTTACCATAGCTCTAGCTAAACAATTAAGGGTATATGCCTGAAGAACCTCAAGTCAACACAGCACAGAGATACTTGCACACTCACAATATTATTGCAGTTTTCACACTAGCTAAGATACAGAACCAGGGGTCCCATCCATAAATGGTTAGGCAAAGAAGACATTGTACAAACACATAGTGGAATTTTTTCCAGCTACAGAAAGTGATATGTTTTTATTTGCAGGAAAATGGAGAAGACTTAAACAGTGTTATGCTAAGTGAAACAAGCCAGACTCAGACAAATAATGTCTATCTCCTCTCACATGCAGGATCTAGATTTAAATATGTACGCATGTATACACACGTGAATGTATATGGCTAGAACATAAGGTGCACAGATGACTATGTGACGGGAGGAGCTGGTCAGTTGCTTTAAACCACCAAACATTTATGTGTAGTAAAACATTATTCAGATCCAAGGGTGTGAGCTATATCTCCCTTCCCAGAAACCTATGAAGTCACCAGTCACAGCAGACTCAGGCCTTAGCTATGCTGGCTGTCACCTTTCAAATGGTAGATGGTAGGTAACAAAGAGGTCATTTCTAGATGCCCTGAAGGAGGAGCCTGGTCCACAGCTGACCAGCATCTCAGAGACCTGCCCCCACCAAGGGCTTCTCTTTTGAAGTGCCACCTGGCAAACCCTATTGGTCCCTAGGCCCCACTTTCAATGCTCTTAAGATCCTGCATTCTCATCTCCCCCATAACTATGCTACCCCTGGTTTTCTAATGTGTTTATAGATTCCTTGTAGAGTACAAGGGCGTAGATTAGTAGTTCTCAACCTTCCCAATGCTGGGACCCTTTAATACAGTTCCTTGATCCCAACCATAAAATTATTTTAATTGCTACTTCATAATTTTGCTACTACTATGAATCTTACTGTAAATGCCTATATTTTCTGATGGTCTTAAGCAGCCCCCATGAAAGAGTCAGTAGACTCCAAAGGGCTTGCGACCCCCAGGTTGAGAACCACCCATGCAGATCATTCACTAGGCCTTTCAGATCTTGACTTTTAGGGGCCTGGAGATAGGAAACATGAGTTGTGAGAATACTCTAGGCTTTCCTGCCAGCCTGTGGAGTTCTCTAGACCTCCAGCCCCAGCAGGGCTCCCTCATAAACATAGATAGGGGAAAGCAGTCTGGAGATTTCACCACTTATACCCAGACCAATACAAAAGCAGTGGCTGCCTTCTTTCCCGAGGACTTCTAGGTATGCTCAACTGCCCAGAGAGCCCAAACAGCTGCTCTCATGATGGTTTGAGTCGTTGCTTTACCAAGGGCTCTACAGTTCTCACAGATGCTGAGGGCATCAGTGGAGATGCCACCTGCTGTCTTCAGTTCCTAATATCAGGCGGTAGAGGTGAACATGGGGAGGATACGTGCTGTAAACAAGCCCGTTCCACCAACCTGCTTTTCAGCAACTCAGCTTACATCATCACTCGCTGCATCCACTGGGGGCACATTTCCCCTGTCACTATGAGTTGCACGTACCCCTTTTAAAAGGTCCTAGCCAACCCAGATGGCTCTCTGTCTTATTCATTCTCTATGTCTCTCAGACTCTCTGTCCATCTGTCTCTATCGCTCATGTCCCCACTCTGAGATGGCATTTTTCTCCCCACGCCGCAATAAACCTCTTGGGTTAGATCCATTGTGAGGCATGACCAGCACCATAACTCGGCCCTGGACCTGCTGAAGGTACCCCATCTGCTTTATCCCAAGAGTGCATCTGGAGGAAAATCAGGCCTCATGTTTCTCCATCTTCCGTCTCATGAAGTTGTTCCACTATAGGCTTGAACTAAAAACCCACCTTTTTTATTGTCATTCTCTTTTATGTGTCTTTAAAAAAAATTATTTTTTCACTATGTACAGTGTTCTGTCTGCATGTATGCCTGGAGACCAGAAGAGGGCACTAGATCTCATTATAGATGGTTATGAACCCCCATGCCATGCTTCTAGCTTTTATGTGTCACCTTGTGTGACTAGTTGTCATATTTTAGACTGTAGGAGTCTTGCTTAGTCTCCTGCTGGAGAGGACAGGCTAGATTGTACAGTTGTTACTTGGAAGGAAAAACTGCCAGACAACACGAGTGTTGGTTCTTCTCGGGAACAGCCAGAGCTCATTATTTCTAAGTGTGTCCCATCTGTAGTGATGCTTGAGAAAGTCAGCAGTCCAGGAGTTTTCCTGAGGAGACGTTGCTTCAGTCTGGGCTCGGTTTATGCTTCCATTCACAGGAGCTGGCCCCTTCTTAATCACTATTTTGTGGTTCATACCACTCCCATCTTGTAATGTTGCTTCTGACCTTGAAGGGAGCAATGTCACCACCCTATACAGTCTGCCACTGGCATCAGGCAAACTGACATCATCTCTACCAAATCTGCATGATTTTAGGGACTTCCTTATCCTCTCTGGACCCTAGAGATAGAAACCTGAGATAAGTTTGTCCTTGGGTTGCAGATGAACACCGTGTGTGGTTAACAGCCCCGTGCCCTCGCAGTGGGTCACACAGAAAGAAGTCTTTTCTTCACCATGCAAGTCTCTGAATAGCGAGCTGATGCTTAAAAACACTCATAGGAGCGGAGGGGTCTACAACCTTCCACTTGGGTCTGATGGTCCTGTCTGCTCTATGGACAGAGCCATGGGCTAAATGGCCAGCATAGTCCTCAGTAGCACAGATAGATTGTAGATAGAGTTCACGGGCTAATGATGCTATGCTTTCTGAAGCCAGAGCACCTGAGCTCTATTCCTCCCGTGCCACTGATCATATCATGTCACTAGGCACTTTCAGCTTTTTTTTTTGGAACTCTGTTTCATCTATAAAAAGGAAGTGATTCTGACAGGACCTCCCTGAGAAAGGACGAGTGTGGAAGGAACAGTCTCACAGACCCACACTACTATAGCAGAGTGCAGATACAATTACAGCACTCTACAAATGCAAAGCAATGTTGTCTCCTGGGACCTCAGGGGCCATCCTGGCCGTGCAATGAGATCACGGGATGGGGCTCTTTGCTAATCATAAGTGGCTAGTTAAAATGAGAGCTTCCTGTCATTGGAACAACAGAAAGGGAACAGAAAGGATCTGAGATGAAGTCTGAGGACTGGGAAGATGCAAGGCCGAGGCTGAGATTTTAGTTCCCGGTTAGGAGCCACTTCAGCACTATAATACTGACTCAGCTTCCCAACAGGAGTTTGGAAGTGCGGGGGAGGGGCAGGATTATCTTGTAGCCTAATTAGTAGGAAGTTATAGGTCCTCTGCAAAGTGGAGGCAAAGACTACTTTAGGATCACTCCTCTGTGTTAAACTGACAGAACTAAATACTTCCATTTTAATTAGGAAGTGTCAGGGATTTAATCTATGGTGACAGCAGGGTGCTCTCCCTCAGGGTGGTGAGGAGACACCAGCCTGGAGTCCATAGGTCAGAGGCCTGCATCTGAGTGAGCCTCTGCCACCAGGATGAGAGTGATCTAGGATGGACCATCTCATCTTTCCAGGTCTTTTTAAAAAATAGATTATTTGGGGATTTCACATAACACATCACATCATTCTCACTTCTCTGTCCTCCCATGTCTGCCCCCAGCCACGTGGCCTCCCCCCCCACCCCCCAGAAAAGATTAAAAAAAAAAAGTCCAAACAAACAAGTCCAATTTATGCTGCCCATATACTCACTGGAGCACAGTCAACCTCCCAGTGGCCATCTTCCTACAGAAAAGTGCTAAGTAAATCCTTACCACAATTTTTAAGTTTCCTTCTATAGATTCTTGCCTAGGTTGTCAGGTTTTTTTCAGGAGGATGAGGATGAGGCTTGTCACAGAGTCCTTCCATGTCTCTCTTTTTTTCACCTGTGGAGTCGGCAGTCATTGATAGCTCTTGAGAAGCAGCTTCCTTGTCCTGTACAGTGAGTAGGAGCACAGATCATGGACTTCCCCATGGTATCTTTCTACTCTCAAAGGAGAAAACAATCAAGCCTGTTCAGTCCACTAACTAACATAATCAATACAAATTGGATCCAGGAAGTATTGGGTTGGACATTGTTGCTCTCCGAGGGCCCCACTTTCCAAGAGAGTGTTTTTCTCTTTGTTTATTATTTTCCACAAGTCTTTCAGATAACACAGAGAAATAAATATACATTGTTCCATAGTGAGTTTCAGAAATATTTATTTATTTATTTATTTATTTATTTATTTATTTATTTATTTATTTATTGAGACAAGGTCTCACTGTGTTTCTCAGGCTGTTTTCAAACCCCTGGCCTCAAGCCACCCTCTTTGTTTGGCCTGGCAGATAGCAGAGAGTATAGGGATTATAGTAGACTACTTACTACTGCAGCCAGCTCAATTATAGCAGTTTCTTTTCTCTAAGACTTATTTATTTTTATGTTATGTATATAAGCATTTTGCCTGCATGTAAGCTGCACACAGGCCTGGTGCCTCAGGAGACCAGAAGAGGGCACCAGATCTCCTAGAACTGGAGTTACAAGTAACCAAAGTTAGCCTTGAACTCTTCATTCCCCTGACTCTTCCTCCCACATGCTAGGATTACACGTGGATTGACAGGGCGCTTCTGCAGTAGCCAAGGCCTACAGTGGAGGGCAGGGCCTAATGTACCTTCAGGCATTCCAGAGTGCAGCTTGCCTGGCATTGGCTGTGCACAGCCGCTGCCTCCACTCACAGAACCTTCGCATACATACATACTGCCTGCTTTTGCTGTTGAATGATTCCTCCTGATAGCTGCCTCCCTTGGTCTTTCCTAAGGGGTCCCTGGTGGTATTTAGCGTTGGTAGGTTCCAAGTCATTGATTATGCTCAGGATAAATGAATGTTTTTTGAACTATGAGACATGCTCCGCGTCATCAGAGTATGAAATCAATTTAGCACATTAAGACCAGCATCAAGAAACCTACAAACAGAACATATTCAAGTAAATTCAAGTATTCTATCTAGGTTTACTTTTAGATATAACCATTCATTTCTCAGGGTTGCAATGAAATTTATTTCTTATTATGGATGCAGTCAACATTCTTGGAAAATGCTGCTTTTAGTACAGTCATAGGGCCTGGGTCCAATTTCCTAGCTCCTCGTGTTAAGCGTAACCATAGTATTTCTAGTTAGTGTGAGGAACGTTTCCAGCTGCAGATGAAGTATCTAGGGAACTGTTGTTGCCTTCCTGGTTAGAGGACAGGCATGGGTTAGCATGCCATCTGCCTCTTCTTTGTTTCATCTTTAACGTGAGTGTGATGCTTTGAGATGCAGCAACCACCTTGAGACCAACAGGGACACTGTCAGCTCTGTAACCAGTGTGGCCAGACAGCCATGAAACTTCTCCCTGTGTGAGACACGCTGTCCCGACTGACTGCTTGCTAAAAACTGCAGGAGTTTCCTCAGCTACCACATGCAGCTGTGCAAGAGTTCAGCCTTAAATGCCATTTTTTCACAGGGTGTAGCCCACTGTGTTTAGCCCGGCCACTTACTCTCCCTGTGTCTGGAGGTTCTTCCTGTCGTGACTCTGTATCTACAGCCACAGTGACATATTTTATTCATCGGTGTCACGCCACATCATTCCCCAAGGCAGTAAGAGCTCTGCAGATAAATACTTGTTAGGTGAATTTGACAAAACAGGCAAGACAGGCCATTTGTATCTTAGACTGGAAGACAGGAGAGCAAAGAAATATTACTCAGTAGCATCCTTGTGTCTCACTACATCACTTAAACGGGCAGCCATGCTGAAGGTGGGTGCTATTTCTACTAAGCTTATGAGGGAAGAAGCCTCAGATAGGTGGGGTGCTTGACCTACATTCTTCACTGGGGTAGATGTGACAGTGCTGGTCATCAGACTCGGGTCTTTTTGATTTTAAAGCCCAGCTTGTTTCACTGCCTTCAGCAAGCACCCTTCCAGAAAAACAAAACAAAACAAAACAAAACAAAACAAAACAAAACAAAACGACTTGCTTTTGAGAAAAGACCAAGCTCTTATTTTCTGAGTTACTACTTAGAAAGGATGTCCAGGACTTCAGAAAGCCTCCAAGAGAGTGTAAATTGGGGGACATATTTCCCTGAGAGCTCTACCGTCAGTGATTGTCGGGATGAAAGCTGGTGGCTTCTAGGAGTCCAGGGGTTGGGAAGGAGCCAGGGAATTGGTTCATCCCTTTCTCTTTGATTATTTCTCTTTTCTGAAGTATGTGCCATGGCTTCACTTGGCTTGCTGTCTAAAAACACAGAGTTCACTGGGTATCTCAAGTTATACCCACTGAAGTCATTTAATTTTTGCTATTTAATAATTAATCATTTATATTTAACATATATTTAATAACTATGTAATTATTAAGTGGGGAGCTGGGTGGAGGCAAGTGAAATTTGCATTACCATAGAACAGCAAGCTGGGGGAATCTTCAGGTTAGCTAACTAGCTAAGGTTGTGGGAGCTTCTATGCTTGCTGCAGAGAGAGAGCAGAAGTTTAATATAGCCAGGAAGCCCTCCAGTACTCTCCAGTTTTGCTTCTTCAGAATCTGTTTTTTCCCCTAGCCTCCTTTCTCTCCTCCTCCTCTTCCTTTTCCTCCTTGTCTTCTTTGTTTGTTTTGTTTTTTTGTTTTTCTTTTTTTGAGACAGGGTTTCTCTGTGTAGCCCTGGCTGTCCTGGAACTCACTCTGTAGACCAGGCTGGCCCTGATCTCAGAGATCTGCTTGCCTCTGCCTCCTGAATGCTGGGACTGAAAGTGTGCATTACCACCACAGCCTGGCTTTCCCTCCCCCCAAGCCCCATCTTCATCCAGAGCTCTTGCTTAGCACTTACTCTTTTCCATCCTGAGCAGGTTTTCCTCAGAGACATGCCACATGAGAGAGACTTCATGAATCTACTCTTAAGCTTCCTACCAAAGCTCTTGCATTTAACATGTTAACATTTCCCCATTTTTGTTAATAGCCTATATCAAGGGTACACACTGATTGATAGGTACCATTGAGGGCCTGACTTACCTTGGGTGGGGCAAGGAACTTCTACCTGTGTCAATTCATTTTGATGCCCTAAAAGCTGAGTTGAAACTTCATCAATTTTTTTTAATAATTAAAAAATGTTAATAGTGAGAAGAAAAAAATTGCATAATGAAGCGGGGAGCTAGAGGGATGGTTCAGTAGTTCAGAGCACTGGCTCTTCTTGTAGAGGACCAGTGTTTGGTTCCTAGTACTGACATTAGGCTGATAACTCCAAGTCCTGGAAATCTGCCATCCTCTTCTGCCTCTGTAGATATCCAAGTACATGTGCTTTTGCATATACACTCATATACACAAAAAATAATAAAAACAAATCTTTTTAAGGCTACTTTTAAAAGTGTCACTTTATGACAGTATTAAGTGATATGAAAGAAACGAAAAGCATCTACTACACATAGGACATCTATTAAAATATTTAAACATACTGCTAAAGCCAGGTCTCCTGTTTCAAAGCTAGCAAGAGTTAGTAGGCCAATCATGCATCCCAGGGCTGCTGAGAGTGTGGGCTCGGGGCATACCCAGACCCTTGCTGCTTGTGTAAGGTATGTAGGCAGCTACCACCTTGTAAGTCAGAACTTACTTGTAGAAGGAATTCCAGATTTAGGGAAGGACCTCAAGGAAATAATCAAAAAAAAAAAAAAAAAAAAAAAAAAAAAAAAAAAAAAAGACCAGAGTAAAGGAACTTTTCAAACAAATTATGATCTGGCTGTACATGGAATTCTATACAGCTATTGAAAATACTTATTGGCATAGATGAATGTCCACCACAAAATTTGTTGTAAAATACAAGGAACATTCTATAAGCCAGCATACATGATAGATTCCTGTTGTGATATATTTATATGTGAACACCTCCACCTATGCATGTATTACCAGTAACAGTTTGGAGAAACAGACTTTAAGCTAGATGGTGAAGCTGTAAGTATTCCTCTCACTGTCTCTACAATTCTTTCTTTTCTTTTTAAATGTGTGTGTGTGTGCGCGCGTGCATGCGTGCAGGCGAGTATAGTGCTTGTGGAGTCCAGAAGTGGGCATCAGTTCCCCTGAAACTGGAGTTACAAATGGTTATGTGCCACCTAATATGGGTGCTCAGAACAACTTGGGTCCTTGGGTCCTCTGGAAGATCAATAGATACTTCTAACCATGAAGCTATCTATCTCTCTATTTACCCTACTTTTAAAAAATGGTCTTAGGTATTTATCTATACTAAATCACTATTACTTGAGGATCTGAACTAATAATACCTTTAAACTGTCTGAAATTTGCTTGAGCTAGAAAGAGCTCACTCTCTCCCCAGTTCATCCTCAGCATGAAGACAGCAGTGCTGAGCATAGTCTGCCCATGAACTGGAAGTCCTTTATAGCAAGCAGCACCAGGCTTTTGTGGCGCCCATCCTCCCCAGGCCGGCCATAGCATCTATTGGACCAGAGCTTCATCAGCCCTATTGGACACATCCTGCAGTGTCAAAAGAGAAGTCAAAGAGAGAGTCCACTTAAAAAATACTAACATCACCTAAGTTTATGATATTCTGCTCTCCATTTAATGATTCCTTAGAGAGAAAAAAGACACTTCAACTGTATAAGCAGAATAACGGGAACAATCCATTCCTAATCCAATTCTAAAACTAACATGTTGCAAAGACCATCTATGGAGAATTTGGATCATGCGAAAGTCAGAAATGTAAACTGACCGGAAAATACAAGGGATGGAAAGCCACTTAACTGGGCATGTGTTTGTTGGAGAACGGTTAATGTGTGCTGGGGGAAGTTCTCACACAGACTTTTATACAGGGTTGTCCGAATGTCTAGCCCACTCTGGAAGCAGGTAGACCCTGTGAAAGCTTGGCTCTAACCTCAGCGGCTTGAGAGAAGGACTTTCTGCAAAATGGCAGGGGCAGGGGAGGAGGCTTTGCAGGGACACCGTGCAGAAGAAATGAGGGACTGGATTACAGGAGCCTTGCGTGGTGGCTGTAGTAGAAGTCTAGTAAGTACTGGCTTAAACATCATGACTAACCCTGCAAGACAAAGCTAGGAGACAAGTGATGAGAGGTACTGGGAAGATGTTTACCTCAGAGAAGAGTTGGATGTTTTGTGAGAGGTGCTTCAACAGTGGAACTTCCACCAGCTCAAAGCTTAAGTAGTCTCTAAGCTTATGTTTGTGGGCAAAATGAATCACACAGCAAGGGAAAGGAGGCCATATTTTTGTACTTTTCAATTCAAGGTGGTAGTATGGCCTTGACTCTCAGATATCTCTCGAAGGCCTGGTCCCCAGTTGGTGCTGTTGTTGGGAATGTGGATCTTTGTGGGAGGTGTGTTGTACTTGGAGATGCACGGTATTTTGGAGGCAGGCCCTTGAAAGTGACTGTGAAACTCATATGCCTTTTCCTCTTAGTTTTAGCTCTCTGATTGTTAGGTAAGCAGCCTTGCTTTGCCTCATGTTCCTGCCATCAGGAGCTGCTTCACTACAGGCCCAAAGCAATAGGGAAAATTGACCATGGATTGGGATATGTAAACTTGAAGCTAAGAAAACCTTTGCATTCTGGACTGAGGTATCCTCTGTAAAAGTAGCCAGCTGAGCACTCTGGGTGGAACCTGAACTGCTTTGGTTTTATTTCATCTTACCAAAGCTTTAGCAACCCAGCCTTCTGCTCAGCTCATTCTGGTGTTCAGCATGGGGTTCACAGACCATAGTCTTTCTTTGGTCTCATAGAAATGTTTGTCCTCCACTATGGCCCGTGAGCAAGGCCAGCTTGACCCTGGAGTCACTCCTGGAGCACGGCAGATTTGAAGAGGGTTCATCATGTGCTCGACAATGAGAAACAAAATCAGATAAAAGTTTGGCTTTCCACATGGTGTCAGCGCTGAAGTAAATGGACCAAGTCTGGGGTCAGGATCCTCTTTTTGGAGTTCTCAAGGGATATTGGAAGGCACAGGACTTCAGAGCAGTCTGGAGTCGACACTGCCATAGTATGGCTCCAGGTCTGCATGAGCCCATTGCATTCCATGCAGACAACCCACTAGCCTCCTTGATCCCTTGGCACTGCACTGGGTACCCACACCAACAGTATCTTAGCTTCTCTGGTCCTTAGGCTGGTGTGGATGTCCCCAGCAGTTTCCATACAGGGCCTCCTTTTCCCAACCCTTCTCTTGTAGAACATAGCTGATGGCACAGGGCAAGACTGTAGAAAGGGGTTCAAGGTCCTGCTCTGTCTCCTGTGTGGTGGGCACACATTACTCTTCCTTTCCAGATTGCGTTCCTAGCTGTAGGATGGGGACGACAGCATGCACTCCGTAAGGGGATGAAGATGTAGCAGCTGAGAACCACACTGTGCCTTCACACAAACCTCCAACAGCTATCAGGTATCAGTCCTTTGGGAGGTCAGCAGCCTGCCTTTCTTAACACATTGACCTAATCATAGTACTTGAAAGTGTCCAAAGTAGCTTCTTCACTTATCCTCTGTATACGTGAACTTAACATCCCACAGGAGCTCGCCTCTGTCCAGCCTCTGAGCGGAATCAGGGGCAGAATCCTCAGCCAGGCACTAAGAGCTCTCAAGCCCTGTCTCCATATAGAGTCCCTGCCACCTCCAACCAGAACTGCCTTCCTCTCTGTGGTTTCAGTAGTGGCTGGCTCTCAACACACATACACATACACACACACACACACACACACACACACACACACACACACACAGCGTGTGTTTATGTGTGTATAGGGGCCAAGGCTGTGCTGTAGACATACTGTGTGCTCTTCCCTCTTCAGTGACAACTACCTTGCCCTTCCTCCCCTTACCCTCAGCCCTAATCTAACAAGGCATCTTAAATTTAAGTGCACGTCCCTCACAGTGGCTCTTTTTAAATTCTTGCAAGCAGTACTGTTGGTCTCTATCAGGAGCTGAGGGACAAGGGATGCAGCACCATCTAAGGTGGTCTCCTGTGATCAGTGTCTGCAGACAGGGACAAGAGTGTCTCGTTGTCAGGTGTGCATTTAGCTGCCACTTCCCTTACCCACTAGACAAGATCCACTCACAACCACACAGCAGCACTTGTTCATTTTCGTGCCTCAAAGTAACTGGGACAGTAATGCCTACGAGCTTTCCTGTCTGCATTGCACTGGCCTTGTTAACTCGCTAGAACAGCATCTCTGACTTTCCCAGTATGTACGTTCCTGTGATGACAGGACCCTCATGAACTCCTTGGTTTCCTCATTGCTAGATGAGGTTGTATGTTCAAAGCAAAACTCTACCAACTGATGCTCACTCTTCTCTTCCGGTAACGACATCTCAAGAGCAGCCTCACCGGCCGGCAGAAGACCCCATCCCTCACTACCTTGCTCATGTTTAATCAGTCATGTCTTGTTTGTTCACCAGCCCCTAGGAACTCACCGTTCCCCATCCTTGAAACAAACATTTGAGAATCACTGAAACCTTCTCACCATGCCGATTTCTCCTGAGTAACTCACACCTCCCTCATCACTGACACTCCTTCCCTCACTAGGTGTTTTACAAGAAAACACTCTAAATCAGTGGGTCTCAACCTGTGGGGCCCAACCCCTTTGGAGGGGGGGGGGTCAAGTGACCTTTTCACGGGGGTCACCTAAGACCACTGGAAAACATAGCTATTTATATTACAATTCAGAACACTAGCAAAAATTATAGTTCTGAAGTAGCAACAAAAATAATTTTATGGTTGTAGTTACCACAACATGAAGAACTGAATTAAACTGTATAAAGGGTTGTAACATTTTGAAGGCTGAGAACCACTGCTCTAAAACACCCTGGATGTCTGAGGCATTTAATGAATACCACATACCACACTGAACTGTACCACAGGACTATTTTCGACAACCACTGGCATGGCATCCTTGGCTTCTGAGATATTTTTTTACCGCTTTCTTGGCTCATTAACATTCTACTTCTTGCTGTGCCCTGCGCACCCCCTCCCCCCCCCCCCCCCCCCCGTGTGTGTGTGTGTGTGTGTGTATGTGTGTTTGTAGGTCAGCGATCAACTTGTGTGAGTTGTTTCACTTCTTCCACAGTGTGGAGTCTGGGGATTGAATTCATATTGTCAGGCTTCGCAGCAAGTGCGTTTACCCGCTGAGCCATCTTGCTGGCTCCTTATATGTAAACTCTTACACATTCTTTCCTGACATAAAGGGCAAGAAATACCTGCTCACTAAGTCTGTGAACAAATCAGACTTTAATGTTCATCTCCAGGGCATGAGGGGTGTCAGCTCTGAAATACAGGGAGTAACGGCCCTTCCTGTTTCCTCTACTGACTCACGGTAAACAGGGACTCTACTGTCCACAGGGAGTGTTGCCGCAGCCGGAGTATCAGAGGGGTCTGACGCTCATCTCCTTTTCCTAATGTTGCCACAGACCTGCCTATCAGAGGCTGAGAACACAGGTGTTTCCGAATTTCTTTCTCTTTCATTAGAGTCTTGAGTATTCTAAGCCAATCAGCCATATTCCTTTTCACAGGCATCCTGGGCCTCAGGACCTTGACTCTGCTACTCTGGGGTGCTGTGCAATATACATGGCTAGGGATAGCTACCAGCTTCTCGGGGTTCCAAGGGTGCGAAGTGGACAGACTCGAAGGTGACTTACAGTATGATGGGCATAGACTTGAAAATGGCATATTAACCTCTAGACTCACAGTGAGAGGCCATGAAGCTTGGCTGCAGTCCTGTACACAGCATGCAGGAAGGCCAGAGTCTGGCAGGCAACTAGCAGTATTTGGTGAAAATTCTTTTCCTCTCTCTTCACCCCTTTTTAGAAAGCTCTGGGAAACTGCTACCAGATGACCTTAAGCACACAGCACAGGGAAAGATCAGCCTGACACCACGACGTGAACTGTGCTATCCTTGGTCTGCCATACATACTCGACCAATGTCCAGTTGTGTCCAGCAGGCAGAGACCTTGCTGTCTCCTGCTATCCCTTGCTCTGGGCAGTTCCTGACAGAGGAAACAACTAAGAAATCACTGTGGGAAAAACACTTAGAGCTGAGGCATATGAAAATAAAGTACTTTAAGGCAATCTTGTGAACTCATCTCTGCTGAGCTAGCAGAGGTGGCAGGGCAGGTGGCACAGAGTGGGTGAGGCAGATGCTGAGAAGCTGATTCAAGCATACTTTTTTCAAATGCTGGCACAAGACCACAGGGAGCCAAGATACATTCATCAATAGCATTTGGTACTTTGACCTGTAGGAAAAGCTAAAATGGGTCTGATGTACCGTGCACCATACTAAGACTATTTAAAAACCAAAGTATTGTCTTGACTGTGACTCCCATATTATGACAAGAAGACACTGTGACATCAAGATGCACCATAGAATGCAAATGTTGTCATGTGATAAGAGATACTAAATGGTCTATGACCAACATGCAGGCTATTCTTTCAAAGACAAAAGAGCAATTTTTTTTTTATCATTTAGGGCAAGAGTAACTAAACATACTTAACACAACCCTATTATTTGTAAACTAGAAATAAGTTCTGCTTAAATAAGAAATCTCTCAATGAGATATCCATTCCAACAAATATAATAGTAATCGTTGCCACAAGAAATTCAGTGACCTTTTTAAAAAAGATTATAAAATTGAATTTATTGAGTTTCACACAAGATGCACTTATAAAATTAGTACTGAATGCCATTATGACAGAAGTGAGTATCATCCACACTCCCAAGAGCATCTGCAAAGGAAATGCAATCTTCAGAGAACAGCGCGGAAACAGAAAACTCAAGCGGAACAGAAAGATACACCTAGGTCGTGCTCTTGTTCTGACCAGGGCTGCGTTTGGCAAAGCTTTTTCCACACGGCTCCTGGTTTCCATGGACACTCTCTTTCGGTAAAAAGAATAGTTTAAAAGTGGGGCCCCACTAAAACATACACAAAAGAATAAAAATGTTCATTTTAAACTTAAAATTGCTTCCTGGCTTTACAAGGCATAAATATATAGTATCTCCAACAGCTATCTTTAGATTCTGTTAGTGCAAAACATTAGAAACCCTCCTGAATCTCAAATGCATAAGCCAAAGCATCCAAACTAGTTTTATACTTATCCAGGATACAGCAAACCATTTAAAATTTGCCATCTGTGCCCAAATATTTGCATGAGAGCTGAGTTTCAGAAGACAGCATAGGAAATGAAGTTAAGAGTACCATCTTTTAGACAGTTCAGATCAGAAATGGTCAACTTTCTGTCTAAGAGAAGTGCAGAACAGACTCTTAAGATAAAGTAGGGTGTCGAGAATTTGTCCTGGGATGCTAATAGGTAGTAATGAAGCAGGAATAACATCTTTATCTCAGATGAAAACCCCAGAGCACCTTTTGGTTGCTAGTTACAGTGTCCCAAACACTCTACTTACGGTCGGTCGGTCATGTGAGGGTTTCCTCCCCACACAGAACAGACCCACAGGCAGACAAATGCATTTTACAAGCCCAGCAAGGTGACACTGCTCAATCTGCTGGGAATACTTTAAAACTGTTACTCAAACCAAAACAAAACCCAACAAACGAGCCTGGCACTAGCAACAGCTATGCAATGGCTATTCGCCAATTCAACACCAAATCCTTTAACTTGGAATAACCAATGAAGCAATTAGCCTTAAAGCAAAGCCAGGTCACACTGCACTTGTGCCTTTTACTCTGTTGACATTGCTCTGTGCCTTTTATTGTCACTGGGCCCGTGTCACACAGCTCACACTCTGCCCTGAGTAACCGAGGCAGCAGGAAGCATTTCTCAGTGACACATGACCTTTATAAAGTAAATGACTGGGCCAAGAGCTCACTGTTTCTCATAGGACGCTGCTATTCACCACGTTGTAGTTAAGTGGCCTTCTGTTCTGACTAGCTCAGATGTATTGCCAAGGATGACTCTGGTGGTAAGAACGTCATCTGGACTTAGATGTAGCAACTTGTCAATGCTTTGGCAGATGGAGTCAAGTCTGGAAAGAGTGTGTGGAGACAGTCTGAGGCTGGAAAGGGAACTCATGGTAGAAGCGTCACAGTTTCCCAGGTGTGTCCTTATCCTGAAGAGGCCTTGAGGAGAACCCGACGATCTGGAAGCCCAGGCTGACGAAGGAAAGGAGCTTCTGCAGTGCTTGGCCAGGTGCTGGAAGCAGCACTGCTGTTGGCCACGCAGGAGGAAGTGTTCAAGTGTCAGCATCCAGAGTCAGGGCCAGAGGCCACCGCTGCTCCGTGATCTGCCCTTCTGCAAGGCCACATTACTGGAAGAAAGATACTAAGATTTGCTTGCCATTAATAATTTAAGTTTTTAAATAAATATTTAAGTGCCATTTTTAGCAAGTGTCCTGGCACCCAGAATTTGTGGCCCGGGGCCTGACATCTTCATCTCATTAGTCACAAACTCAGTCAATCCGGTTCCCGCAAATTGTGAACCTGTCTATTTCTAACAAGTCTTTCTTTGAGGATCTGTGCTTTAACTCAGAATTTTCCTGTGTTATGTCCTTCTCATCACCATCTGGGGTTGTCAGGAACTGATCAGAATTGCTAGTCACGAGTAAAGGTATGACGTTTTCTTTCTGATGACCAGGCTGGCTGGTGACGGAGGCAGACAGGTTTTCTTCTGTGGAAAGGCCTGTGGAAAAGGAGATAATTTCTCTTCAGTCACAGCAAAAACTCATCAAACTACTTATGTCTTCAGAGTACTGGAAAGTATCTGTCATCTTTCCTCTTAGATACACCATATGAAAATTAAAAGCATACTGTATAAGCTGTCATTTACAATAAATTTAGAAGCTAGTCACACACTGTTTATCCAAAAATATTACCCATCCCATAGGTAACACTACCACCTGATTCTGGAAAGAGCCTGCCTCTGATTTTGCAGTCCCCTCCCACGTGACCACAATCTCTCAGGACTACTGCCTGAGTAGAAAATAGCACTGGCTCTTTACCCTGACCTCTGGGAAGAGCTAGGCAGACTTACCGTGTTGACTTCTTGTCTATACATTTTGGCTAGACTCAGACTAGTAGCATCATCAGCAGGAAGTCCAACTAGAAGGCACCCTGACCCGTTCACCCCTGCCCAGGAATCTAGGAGGCTGGCAGTGGAGGCACCAGAGCATATTAGGACCCACTGACCTCTGAATTATAAATCCACTCTCTTCCCCTTCCCTTCCCAGTGCTGGGGACTAAATCTAGTACTTTCTGCTTGCTAGGTTAAGTGTTCAACCATGGAGCCAACATTGTCAACCTCATTCAGTATCCTCTCCCCACAATTTGATCCTTAAGGAAACTTTAAACCACAGTGAGTTGTAGATAAATTGCCATGTCCACTCTTGCTGAGACCTAGTGGTCTTCTGTGACTCTGAGAAAGTGAAGAGCTAACACTGTCTTCAGTGTGACTGGCACCCCTCAGGGCCTGACTTCAACACCCTCCGGAATCATCTCTAGCTTGTAGTCTCTAGACCTCTAGGGCATCCTTCAGGCACTCATTTTAAATATACTTCACATGACATGACATGACATGACATGATCCATGATCTGGTGGCTATCCTCTAGTAGACTAGGCCAACTTGAAAGTAAGATAGACATTTACTAATTTCTTAATGTAAGAGAACATGTGCTGACACACTTGCAATCTTTGCATCACTAACAGCATCTTCATGTTATACAGCGAAGTACCATCTGAGCTTCTACTTTAGCTTCTGAGAAAACACACAGGAGCACCAGCTTGGCTTAGACCTTGGACCAGGTTCCTTTGCCCTGTTCAGAACAAGATTTTCACTCTCCAGCACAGCTGGGTGCTGTCCAGATGCACTGGCCTCCTCTCCCTTTCAATTCTAAGCCAAGAGCCTTGCAAGAGTGACCGGGCCCTGGGGTACGGGGAGGTAGAGTTCTAGGCCTCAGACGAAGTCAGTCCTATCCTACCACAGTACCACCTGGCTGCTATCCTTCCAAACACCTAAAGCCTCTGCCCAGTCCATCTTCTCTCTCCTGACTTCACTTACTGCAGCCGGACACATGCTCCACTTACTATTCTTCCCCTCTCCCCAACAGATCACATCAGGTTTACCAGAGCAGGGACAAGGCCCTTTTCTCCCCCCATTATATCCCATGGTCCCGACATGTAATAGGTCCTACAGGACAGTGCATTAGCAAATGGAATAACAGTGCTGGGTCAGGTGTATCTGTCCTAGAACGTAAAGGACCCAGAGTGAAGTAGAAGGAAACCATCACTAAGCACCACTGACCTTGGCTGAGCAGTGATTTACCAGGAAGAATTCAGACGATGAACCCTGAAGCCCACGTACCTTGAGAGGGCTTGCCCTTGCTCTGGGATTTGCTGGAGGGTTTTCCGGGTGTGCTGGCTGGAGGAGGATTAAATAGCTTCTCTTCCATTTTGGCTTCCTTCACGTATTGACAGGACTTTCCCAACAGCACAATGCTATTAAGTATTTTCAAGGAGATCAACCTAAGAAAAGAAGCAAAGTTGGAGGAAGTGATCTAAGTCAAGATGTGGGCCAAGGTCTTAGCCTGGCTTCTGAGAATGTGGGTCAGGTTGAGGGGGGCCCAGGAGTCAGAGGCCCCGGGCTGTGCAACATGAGCTCCTTGTACAAAGCTTGAGTTTCCTGAGGCTCTTTAGCATAAAGGAAGACTTCTGATACACTCTACTTCATAACAAATCCTATCAGCCAGCAGCTTTTCCTAATATAGATAATCCAACATATATTCTGTTCTATAAAATAGGTAGATTCAGATGGACAAAAAATAAGAGACAGTTCCCTGTGTGGCACCCATATATTATTAGTCATTTGCTCTGAGCACGTCATTTGTACCTTCCCCCTGTACAGAAATGGGGTCGATTTACAAGGCTGTAGTGGAGGTAAAGTGGGAATTAGAGGAGGGGTATGGCCTCAGTGTGTAAGTAGAGTTCTTTGTGGTTCTGGGAAAAATTCTTCACAGCTGATAGTTATATAATACATACATACATACACACACATACACATACACACACACACACACACACACACACACACACACACACACACACACATACATACATACACACACACCATACATAATACATAGTTTTACAAATATTTTTTCTTGTCCATTACTGTTCCTAAGTTATCTTACGAATGCTTTGTGGTATGGGCTATATAACAAAAACTTACTTGTAAGAGCTCCCATTTCTGGACATCTGGATTATTTCTAACATTTTGCTTCTATTAAAAAGTTTGTAATTAAGAAAAGTTAGCTTAATCTTGTACTTTGTTAAAATAAACTGCTAATACCTATAATTACAGTCATGGAAATTCTAGGCCAAAAACTAATACTGTAAAGCATCTGCTATAATTATGGCGAGACAATTTAGAGAGCACAGCATCCCAGTCCCATCTTCTCACACACCATGGGCCCTGACGGACAGCCGTAACATGAGGGAATAGAGGTTGTATTTGGTGCCTGAGATGAGACTGTCAGGAACATGGAATTACAAGCCAGTGAGCATCATCAGTGGCTCAACTTGTGAGTCAATGCAGGAGACACACGAGGATTCTTGCCTGGTCCTCAGGCCTTTCACTAGGGGCTCAGAGCACAGCACAGATGGCTCCATGGAACACGGGTGCAAATCTGCTGTCAGTTCCAGGTCTCCCCAAACTATACCCTTCTTCCTCCCCTGTTTCCGGGGTTTCCAAACTTACCAAACCAATCCCCAATTCCAGTCATCCCTACCCCAGGACCTTCTCTCCCCACCCCTAAAATGTTGCTTCTGTCACAGTAAGTGACAACTCTATTGCCTTCCCTGCTTGAGCCCAGGTTCTGCAGCCGTATCTGAAGTTGCTCCTTTATACTTCGTGCACAGGCAGTGTGCATCCACCTGACACGTCCTGTCCTCCTACTTCGAGCACTGCCATTCCAGCCTTGGTCACCTTTCCCTGGCGGTGCCCACTGCTTCCTGACTCACTGATCCTCTTGTCACACTCCAGACTGTCCTTCACACGGGAGCTGAGTGGCTCTTACAAAAAGCCTTCTTGTGAGACTCTGGAGCTACCTCCCCTGCCAGGGGCCTTCACACAGCCCACTGTCTAGGCTTACACTCTGTACTCAACTCTGCTTGCTTTCTGCTGTGCTCAAAAGCCACCATCTGTCACTCTTCATCTCCTGACACCTCCACATTTTTCTTCACACTGCTCACTACCAAAAGTCTCTAGAGAATATATCTCCTGTCTATTTGCATGCTACAACTTCAGAGATACCAAGGGACAAAACTTGTCTGTCTTCTTTCTGGTCAATCCCTACAGCAGTCTGGAACCTGGCAGCCAAGGCTGCTGAATAGATGGGGAAGGGCAGTGGTGGGCTCGTCTTTCCCCCTACAGCTGACAGGCACACATCCTCTCCGGAGAACTATGCAGAAAGGTTTTCTTTCATGTATGCCATATGAAAGCATTACTTTCCTGACTTATGTTCAAACTATGAGAACAAAGTTAAACAAAGACCAGAGCAAGTAGAAAAAAGGAAACTATGCTAAGAACATCAACAGGCAGGGTGTGGGAGCCTGCACTACGGAAGGAGCATCATGGTTTATTTTGTTGTTAAGAAATATTTTAATATCTATTGTTATGCAGTCTAAGTACAAAGAAATTTCCCTAAATATTGACCCTCAAAAACAACACATAGTTTAAAATTTTAACATTGTCTTCAGTGTGCAGTTGGAACATCTTTGGCATATTAGTAAAAGAAAAGGAGAAAGAACAAAAGGCCAGTGTGACTCCAGTCAAAGGAAGAAACAGCTCAGGGAAAATACTCAAAAAGACTGGAAGAGTCCAGAACATAAAAATAAAAGTCAATTTTCTGAGATGGAAGTTTTAACTCCTACCTGGAAAAGAAAGCATACAGTAAAATTTCTAATATTGTATAATTTAATATAAAAAACTTAATGTCAAATTTAAGAGAGCTGTGTATGGTGGCATGCTGCCAGTAATCCCAGCACTCAGGAGGCAGAGGAAGGAGAATCAGGAGTTCAAAACCAGCCTTTGGTATACAGTGAGCTCAAAGCCAGTCTGAGCTATTCGAGATCCTGTCTCAAAAACAACAAAAGGTGTGCACTGGAGACGTAGTTCAGTTAGCAGAATATGTGCTTAGCATGCAGAGAGTCCCAAGACAATGCTCAACACAGCACACACCAGGTATGGTAGTGCAAACACCTGCAATCTCAGCACTCAATCAGTCACCTGAACAAACACAGCTCTGGAGGAGGGCTGAGACAGGCACTGTGAAACACTCATGACTTGCAATACACAAGGGATATCAAGTGCAGCCCACAGGAGTGACTGTGTCTCAGCTGCTTGTACAGAGGAGTCTTGGGTGCCTGCCACGTGCCCAGCAGTGTGGGTTCCAGGAAGATACACATAACACTCAAATGTGAAACTGGAACCACAGATGGCTTTGGAAACCAGGTTCTACAGGAAGTTAGCGCGCCACAGCCTTTTCCTCTGGTGGTGCTCAGGGCTGTCCTCTCCCACAGACCAGCACTCCTCAAACCCATGCCCATGTATCCCAGCATGTATAAACCAGATCAGTCATGGGTTCCCAATTCCCCTTTGGGCAAAGACATCAAAACTCAGGTAGGCTCCTTACTTTATTTCACTTTTTGAAAAATCAAAAAGTGGCAAAGTAACATTTGACATCATTTTCTTGTTATCATTTATGATTATCATAAATTACTTAAACTGCTTACTTACTGCTTGTATTTCACAACCAGACAGGTATGTAAGCTAGTTGGGACCAAATTTTCAAAAGTTTCAGTTGGCTATAGCCACAAAAACTACATTTTTGTATCAGTTAGGTTAATGTGAACCAAGCCCGGTGTACTGACTATTAGCATGGCAAGTACAAAGGAAAACCAAAGGTGTTGTTAAATATGGAAACTTGACTCTAATGAAAGACTTTTCCTAAAAAGAATCAAGTATGGATGAACTATAAATCTTGAGCAAAAAGACCTTACTATAAACTTTTGATTAAAGATTCAAACTCAAGTACACAGAATAGGAAAACTACCATTGGATGCAATTAGCTTCTATTACATCTTGCAGTCAATACATACTTTACAGTAAAGTCAAAACATAATCAAGAATAGTTGATCTTACCCAAAATAGAAGAGTATGACACAGGCGTAGGACAGGATTCCTTGCACTTTAATTGAGCTTGTTACAACTCTGATGAGCTAGCCAGGAACAAAGCACAACACACAACACACAACACACAAACACAGAGACACAACAGAGCCATAGAGTTATTAGCTGATATTTAAAACTGTCTCTCTCTTAGTTTAACATTTTAGAGCATACCTGCATCTAGGTCCAAGAGGCTGGCTCTAGACTTCCTAACACAAAACACTTCTTCAGTCATCTGTGGTGGACTGGGTTTGCTCAGGCAAGGCCTGCTGTTGCCTGCCCACTCCGGGAAGCCCCAGCAGCCTATCTCATTGACGGCACTTCTACTTACATCTCACAGAGGCACACAGCAGCTGCCATTTGTAAAGTAGAAACTCATTCTGTAAGCTCTGAAGGCGCTCATCCAGGTCTTGCTAGAGATAAAACCAGTTTGAGCAGGTTTTCTCGTTCCTGGTTTTTCCTGTCCACTGTTCGAATTCTTTAAGAGGCCCCAATAACTTGTAGGGAGCATAGAGCAAAGGGAACCTTGAAAGACTTACACTCTTTAAGAAACTAAGCACACAGTTAATTACTTGAAAGCCATGAACTTCTGTCTTTTTGGTTACCTATGGCTGGCACTCCATTTCTTATGTAACAGAAATATAGGCCGAGTAGTGTTATCCCTGGAAGCCTGTTGAATGAGTCTGGTGGGAGCAGCTGAGAGAACAATTTACACATGACAGCTACATGAGTGGCTACACGGAAATGAAGCAGAGGTAACTGGCTGCCTCATCTAGTAGTGTCAAAATTCTACTGTGGTTCCTTGAATATAATTGAATGCTACAAATAAGAACAACAACAGAAGTGAGATATGGGAATGGACTGTCATATGCTTAGTCCAATCTCACTGTGAGAAAAGTACCAGAAAGCCCTCAGCTGTAGCACAGCCTCTAGCACAGAAAGCTACTCTTGCACAATAGCCACTACCATCTAACTCACCCTTCTATTAAAAGTTAGTTGAACAGTCTGGATTTACCTTCATCATTTTTCTAATACCAGGAAAAACAAGTAGAAAAACTTGACATTCTATTTTTTTCAGTTTAACTTTTACTAGATAACCTTTAAAATCTAAGTTTCTTCAAAATTTTAGGTAGCCTTTTCCTAAAGAAAAGAAATCTGTATTGCTATATAATAAGTGACTAAAACCATAACAATGTTTAGGGTATACTATTTGTTAAGCTGCTGAAATTTTACATTAAGCCTATCACCATTCACCATCTAAAACTGTTGGGCAAACCAATCTAAACATACTTGCTGTGACTTCTAGCTTTCTTGTACATATATTAGCTGACCTGTACACACTTGCTTTCAGGCCTTCTGATAAAAACAGCTCTACTTGTTTTGGGGCTGAATCCTGTAGTGTAGAGGGGCAGTCAGACCCTCCTTAAGCACACTGCAATGCTCGGTTTGGCTCACCACTCACTGTGCCCTCTGCATTGACTTCCTCAGCACAGGACTCATGGCATCTAGCACATCAGTCTTGAAGTACCCTCTAGAAACAGCATCAGTTATTTGGCCACCTCCATGCTCCAGGCACCACAACACAATGGCCACCTCTGGGATTACCCATTAGAGAAGACAATTGTTTGCCCAGTGAATAGGCAAGAGAGCAGCCTCCATGTTAGGAAAGCTACCTGGACAAGCAGTCCCATGATGGCACTTTCCCTCTGCGAAGCTCAAAACTGAAAGGATGCATTTAGAACTTAAGACAAACTTTTCTTTCTGGTTACTTATCAATTCTTAAATTAAGCTGAAACAAAGTTCCTGGTGTTTTAGGATGGCCATGTCCTGACAAGAAGAGAGAAGCATGGACTTACTAAGACAGCTAGCGGGAGAGGAATAAACCCCATCCTCCGTGCCACCGAGTCACTGTAGTCTGTGTATGCCTGCATGCAAAGGAGAAAGGGCTCACTGGTTACTCAGCATCTAGAAAGCACTACTCACTGTCAGCAAACGCTCTCAACAGGTGCCTTAGGATCCGAAGAGAACCCAGAACCTGCCATGTGACTGAACAGAAGGATGCAGATGGCGACATGAGTTTCAAGTAAAAAGCTCTACGATGCTGCAGAAACACATTCTATTTAAGCATTTAAGGTCTAGAAGAAGGCAGGGTCAAGTCTTTAGTTTTATCTGTAGCACATTTATCCACTGGTGAGTTAATTTCAGACAACACCTTTAATGGAATGCTTACATTTTTCTGTCGGCTGCTAACAAGGTCAAAAGCAAGGCTGGCTCTATATTCACTGTAGACCTGAAGGCAAATAAGAAAAAAGGATGATGTAGACCAGAGCAAATACATGCAGTGGGAAGGCTTAGACTTTGTAGAGAAAAAGCTTCCTAATTACACTAATGCTAATTAATTAGCAACCAGACACCCACAGCCTGAGGAAGTCTAAGCTCCCCTGAGCTGCTACATTCATGGGCTTATAAAAGGTTTACTTTAAAGACAAGTAACAGCCAATGATTCTCAGTCCCAGAGTTTAGAATTTAAGGAAATGGGGCTGTTTTAAGCAGTGCTGTATACGGGAAAATGAATTCTGAAATTTTGACTGCACAACTAAGTATTATGACTGTGTATTTAACCACAACAATAAAACCTTACCCAAGAAGGATGCTGACAGTGAGAATCAGAAACTAGGGCTGGGCCTCATTAGAGCCCTTGTAGCAGCCCCTAGGGCGCTTTGACAACTGCATCTTACTAAAAATGCCATGAACTACCCAAACCAAGCCTTTAATTTTAGTTTCAGTTACTGAGAAAAAGACCCTATGAAGAGAAGGTTCCTGCAGGAAGGAAGCCAAGAGAGAAAAGGGTTAGCTCGCTCGCTCACTCTCCACTCAGGCTGTCCTGAAGGGACAGACGAGATGCTTCAAGCATTCAGCAAAGCAGAAACACAACTCTCCAACTGACACCACACTCAATTTTAAATCTATGAGCTAAACAATAAGGAACTATCTAGAAAGCTGATGGCTAGTTCTCCATTCCGGAACTGAGGGGGAGGCTGTACAGGCCACCCCACCTTCACTGTATCTGCATGTGATTCACTGCCTCAGACCTAGTTCTAAAGATACTACAGAAAATGGTACACCATAAAACAAATCCCTCATAGCTTCTTCAAGTAAAATGTACAGCTCATCTCCTGGAATTTAGACATCTGTATGTATAATCCCAGCACGTTGTGGGCAGAGGCAGGCAGATCTGGTCAGCCTGGTTTACAGAGTGAGTTCCAGGACACCCAGGGTTTATACAGAGAAACCCTGTCTCTAAATACCAAAAATAAAAAAAGCCAACTTTTAAACTTTGAAAGTTTGCCAACTTACAAACTTGTCAAGGTTTTGATGGTTCTATTTTAAAAATAGACTCAGTATGATTTTAATAACTCATTTTCATAAAATAATAAACCAAGGGCTACCCCTTTATGATATAAGAAATGAATGAAACATTGAACAGGAATTACTAGAAATACCTACATCTGCAGTGATGTCATTGAATTTGGTGATAAAGGCATGCTTTACAATATCCACAGCAATTTCGGATGCAATCACCATACAGACGTCAGGAAACAACACCCAGAGATGATCTATAAGCATGGAAGAAACACAGTTAGAATTCTTTACTAAGCAGACCCTGCATGTCAAGCTCCCAGCAGCCTGGGACCTCCAAAAGGGCACACTCCAGCATTGTCAACTCAGAGTGGATAAGTAGCACTCTATCAATTGCAACCTTCACTGCTGGAGTCACACTTCACCAAGTTCAGGATATTATTTATTCAGGACTGTCCTAGTATCACTTCAATTGCAGGCCAGTGCCTAGCAGAACCCTGCCTCTGACAAGTCTAGACACCAGAGAGGTGACATGGGTAAGAAGTTCTTTAGAAAAGCCATGACTGCCTCACTGTGACAGTAAACACACAGCTGCTAGGCTGATGCTCTTCCCTCCCTGGCCACTATGACGGAAAAGAACCTAAGGTTCATTTATCTCACAGCCACACAGACATAGCTTACAACACCTCAGCATGGACAACTGAAGGGCAGGGCTGCCTACATGGACAACACAGGGCAGCATTTCTGAGTCTGGCAACTCGCTGAAGCTTTGAGACTCCCCGAACTCTTAAAACCAAGTGCAGCCACCTCCTGCAGGGTTCTTACACAAATTTTCTAAGATCTAAATTCTAGTTTCCTCATCTACAAACTAAGACTATAGAAATGTCTACATCTCATTACTCTAAGATTTAATGGAGATATTGGTATGCAACAGTGTACTTTCCATACAAAATAGTCTTTTTGGTGTTAGTTAACCAGGGCACAATGGGAAAGCATGATGTTCAAAACAGTGAAAGCATCCAAGCATGGTGTTCTGTCACTGCACAGTAGTGATGAAGGAGACTTAAGGTACGATTACAGGAGTTCACAAATCCAGTCCTCAGGAGGCGCAGGGCTTCCTTTGGCATAACAATTCCATTCCTGTGGGACTGATCCCATCTGGGACACAGTGTGATACATGCCCACTCTGTCTTTTGTGGAAACTTGTTAGCTGATCTTGGCAACTATGCACCAACAGCATCCAGTCAGAGAAATGGCTCAATGGGTAAAAGGCACTTGCTGCCAAAGCCTGACCACTTGAGTTCATGTCCCAGAACTGTCATTGTCAAAGGAGTAAAGCAACTGTCACAAGTTGTTCTTCAACCTTTGCTTGAGTGTGTGAGCATGCACATGCACAGGCATGAGCACACAGACACATGCACACATATGTGTAAGTGTTAAACTAATTGTTTTGAAAGCATCTAGCTAACACAAAGTCAGGTGTGTGGCAATAGTAGCTTTGCCACAAGTCAAGTGGCCTTTGGATCTATTCTGATCACAACTGATAAGATCTACCATTTGACCTTACAGGTTTTGTAAAAAGGTAACTTCTGGAAATGTGTTTCCAAACTCAGTATCACTTTATAAGTGATTCCAACTCTTCAGATGTTCCTGAAAATAAGCCACAAACCACTGTTAGCAAGAGGCCTCAGACACTGAGAGCATCCTCCATGCTGGCGGTAACACAAGGAGCATAAGACACTGCCTGTTCCATTAAGATCAAAACTGTACATCAAGAAATCTAGCTTGTCAATGAGCAGAGGGAGCTACCTGAGCAGCGCTCGCCTCCCACCTCACTCTGCACTGTGATCGCCTTCTACCTCAGCAGCTTACAGTCCTGCACACTCCTTAGCTCTTCTCACACGTGGACGGGGCACAGCAGCATGGAACTGTGAACACTCGTGGAATCTGACAAGCTTCTGTCAGCCCAGATTCACTCCATTTCTAAATCCACCTCCATTTGAAAATGGTCAGTGTGATGAAGAGCAGGGCTCTAGCCTAATGGTACCCAGAGTAACCGCACCAGCCACAGCTCCAACAGAAGCCCTGAGCTGCTTGCTTGGTGGAATATGCTTATTCACCACAACACCTGCAGAGGCGCTGTGGGTCTTATGAGAAATGCCAGCATCCCGGCCTGCAGGGGACGATACATCCGTTCTCCTGGAAGAGCCATTTCCGATCACAAACTGGTCCGTGGTACATTTGGTCATTCCAGCCCTGACTTCACTCCATGTGAGAGGATGATCTGTTGTTTGGTTTTTGTTTTTGTTTTGTTTTCTTTGTTTGTTTGTTTGTTTGTCGGAGACAGGGTTTTTCTGAATAACAGCCCTGGTTCTCTTAGAAATCCTTCTACAGACCAGGCTGGCCTTGAACTCAGAGATCTACCTGCCTTTGCCTTCTAAGAACTGAGATCAAAGACTTGTGCTACCAATGCTCAGCCCTGAGTTGTCTCAAGAGTAAACCAGGATACCGTATTTGATTCCAGAGAGAGTTACCTGGATTCCAAGAAAACTGCTCCATGTTTCTTAAGCACACTATTAACAAAAGCACGTAATTTGTGAATCGCTCCTTAATATCTAAAAAACAAAAAGAGCAAGATTGACCATTAAGTGATAAAGTGTACTAAGTAGGGAAATTCTATTAAAACAACTGTAAAAAATTAGTGATTTTTGGAACCCATGGGGTTCCATTTTAGGCACTAAAGTTCACAGTGCTCAGGTCTCTTATGTAAATGCTGCATCATCTGTACCTCACCTGTCACCTTCTGTCATACGCTCAATCAGTTCTAGATCTCTCATAGGACTTGACACAACTTAAAAGCAAAGAGTATAGCTATTTTACTGCATTATGTAGGGAGCAGACAATGTCTGTCCACATTCAATACAGATATGTGGTTCCTGCAGCCATAACCATGTAGGCAGAGAGCGCAGACACATAGGGCTAACTGCCGACTCGTGTGTGTGTGTGTGTGTGTGTGTGTGTGTGTGTGTGTGTGTGTGGTGTACACGCCTATGTGTGTGTGTATGCACACATACACATGTGTGTAAGCCATTACTTAATTTTCCAACATATTTCTAGTATGGAAACTTAAAAAATTAAAGTTGTTCAAATTTGGTCATTAAATGCCTCCAACAGTCTTTGGGAATATGACAACTGTTTTAATTTTATAGAAGAAGGGAAATAAAATCAGAGAATAAAATATAAGACTTTGGGTAAAATAATTCTTCTGCACTTCCAGGAAATATCTAACCTGGTAAGGAAGGAGCATGTAATTTCTTACCCAAGAGAATACCGGCATTGTCATAGCTTTCCTTGGTGGTATGTAGAGAATGTGTGTGTGTGTATGTATGCAGGATTAGGTTTCACAGTGGTGTTTGTTCTAAGTTATTAACTAGTTGATTAATTGGAATGAATTTGTGAAAATAGAAAACTAAAGTCACGTCAAAGACAGTTTATGTATTTTATTTTTTTTAGTTGTTATTTTCTTTTAGGAGTCTAAGATACCATGTAGTCATGAAGTAAATTACGTGTGACAGTGAGTGTGCACTGTGTGTGTCTGTGTAAGGCTGGGAGCTGTCACTCACACAGCACAGCTTGCTCTCCACCTGACTGTGGCACACCTGTCAGCACCCTGCAGCTCAATTTCACCTCACCATCCTCTGTGGGACCGACTTTGCTTCTCCACTTCCTGTTCTTGTTGCTCTAGAACAGGAGTGGACTTTCTTTTCATTGCAAATCCCCTCTAGGTAAGCTACCTTTACTGTCTGTACCTGCCTTAAATTGTTGAACTCTTCCAGTCAGAAGAGTTCCCCTTCTTTCCCCTTTCTGGCACCTTCCTTCCCCTTTAGAGCTGCCAAGCTTCTCACTTGTAGCGGATCTGAACTGTACTTTCAGTGGGCACAAGTGCTGCGCTATCAGTGAAACCCGAGCACGAATCCTTACACAATACCATGTGCAAGGTACATAAACAACTGATTTTGAGGTACAGAACACAGAAACACTTCCTGGAAAAGCATATGTAGGGCTTTCAAGTGCATATTCTGACTAGCTCCCCAACACGTGTGTATATTCTTTCACATGATTCCAAGGGGATGTAACTTAAAGTATGTCCTAGCATCACTCCTAGCAAAGTCAGACCGAAGGGAGGAAATATTCTCTGTACTTAGTTAGAGACGGATCTTAATTCACGGAATTGTTTTTCTGATGTTTAGCTGGAATTTCATACAGTTATTCACAAATCTGTCTCGGTATGTGCACTCTTGCCTTTCTAATTTTCATAAAGAAAGTTAACAGGGAAATGTATGCATAACAATCCTACTGAGAATGGCTGCATACGGCAAATCTGGGTCTTAATGCAATCGTTAGAAGGAAAAGGAGCCCATCACTGAAGTCAGCCAAGTGGGCTTCTGTGTATGATGGAGCCACAAGGAAAGCTGTCCCAAGGCTTTGTAGAGGGGGTGGAATGTTCATCCCCTCACAGCACATTCTGGGAGGTAATGCAGTGACGTCCCATTGCCTTGCCTTTGAATCTCCTTAATGATGCGTGTGAACTTATTGGTCATTCATACATTTTCATGTTCAAATCCAATTCTGCTACTCTAAGTCATATCACTTTCATAATTGGCCAATTTTTCAATATGTATTCAGGAATGGTAATGTTCTTTCTCAGATATATATACCTTCAACTATTTTCTCATAACTTATATGTGATCTGCATGTTCATTAAAAAAATTATTTTTGGGCTGGAGAGATGACTCAGCAGTTGAGAGCACTGACTGCTCTTCCTAAGGTCCTGAGTTCAAATCCCAGGAAGCACATGGTGGCTCACAACCATCTGTAATGAGATACGATGCCCTCTTCTGGTGTGTCTGAAGACAGCCACAAGTGTATTAACAAATAATAAATATATAAATCTTTTTTAAAAAGTATTTTCTCTTCATTTTTTATTTTATGTGTATGAGTGTTTTGCCTGTAAGCATATTTGTGTTATGAGTCCCTTCAGTACCCAGGGAGACCAGGAGGGACGTTAGAGCTCCTGGGACTAGAGCTGCAGACACAGGTCCTCTGAAGGAGCCCAGAGCTCTTAATGTCCGATGGTGGTAGTCGTGGTTTTATTTTGTTTTTGTTTGTTTGGTTTTCGAGACTTCATTTCTCTGTGCGATCTGAGCCCCCTTTCCAGTACCTTTTCATTTTATTTTTAATCAGCATGGATTTTTTACAATTTTGAAAATCGATTTATATATTGTTCTTAAGGTTAGTAATTTGAGTAGTCTCTAAAGATGTTCCACTAAACAAACCTTGTGAATATTTTCTTCTATATTTTTAAAAATTTAAGATGTAGCACTTACACTTATGGCAATAGATTATTTTGATTTAACATTCTGGGAGGAGACAGGGATCAAAGGTCTTTCATTTAACTTTTCTTCCAGATATAACTGTTAGGCTGGAGCCCCTGCTCAGTCTGCACGAGCTGGGAAACCCTGTCTGCCCTCCTTCCTCCAACCCCACCTAAACAGAGAAAATCCCCCATCTGCTTGGAAAAAACTCCAGCTTGTCATCACTCCTCGTCTCCTGTTTCTGACAATCCACCCAAGAGTGCTGCCCAGGGGCTCAGCTTTTGACCATGTATGGGCACCATCCCAGCTCCTAGCTGACACATCATCACTCCCCACCTAAACTCTATAACCCTTCTTGCTTTAGCCAGGATGTGTGACTTCACTGACCTCTATCTCTGAGAAAGGTGAACACACCTGAGAGCTGCCTCCTAGTAAACCTGACTTTATCTACCTTTAATCTGCTCTAATCTGCCCTATATCTTTGTGACTGAGGGAGAGAAAATGCCTACCAGTAACCACTATTACTTTTAATTAAAATGTTATTACTCAACATTTGCTTATGGTAATGAGTCACTTTTAATGAATGTTAACTAGAGCTACAATCAAAATTGAACAACTTACCACTATTTGACATCTGAAAGAGATTATTCTTTTCAAACTTCTTGAATACACTTCCTTTAATTTCAACAAACTGAAATAGCAACAGAAATACCATCTTTGTCACTTTAAAAATATTTATTAAAAAAAAATATATATATATATAAAACTTTAACACTTTAACAGTTGTAGAAATCAAGTCTCTGCACAAAAGGCTTCTTAGAGCAACAGGTAACTAAGAACCCCTTCCATGCCCAGCATTACTGTCCCCTTCCCAAACTTCCAATGCCAAGTGTGGCCTCATACTTACATTATTAGACATCATGATAGTAAGCAGTGACTTGTTGTGAGAGTTAAAAGCTACATTGAGAGTTGTTGCTTGAACCATGATAAGAATTGCATGTAGAACTAAGAGCAAGTCAAAGAAAACACTGGTTTCACAATCATTAATACAATATCATACAATTTTGAAGGTAAAAAAAAAATGGGGGAAATGACCATATTTTCTAAATCAAATCTGCCTAACACATAGTTTCTTATTGTCACAATTTCCTTATTACCTAGTTGATATCAACTTGAAATGCTCTATGTACTCTACATGAAAGAAGCAGAAGCAGAGAGGAAATCTGAACATTGGAAAATTAGAACTGTACCTCTGGTAGTTGGCACAGTTAGGCTCTCATCAGGCCATGGTGGCGCACACCTTTGATCCCAGCACAGGGAGGCAGAGGCGGGCGGATTTCTGAGTTTGAGGCCAGCCTGGTCTACAGAGTGAGCTCCAAGGCAGCCTGGGCTACTCAGAGAAACCCTGTCTCAAAAACCAACCAAACAAAAAAACCCAAAACCACCACCACCACCAATAAAAAACAGAAGTAGGCCCTCAAAAGAGGTGTTAATTAAAAACAGAAGAAACTATGGCAAATGATGAAGACGACTGAGAGATATACATCTGTATTATAATAATTCAAAGTTTTAAAAGTGAACATGGAAGTAAGTCTGGAGTTGGTTTCCTTGGTTACCCGAGTGATGGAATATCAAGGCCCCCTCCATACGCACACCCCATTCTGTGCAGGGATGGGCAAACAAAGCGGCGCGGGTTGCTGGTGTGCCCTCTAAGCCTAGAAGGATACAGACATAGAGAACAGCCATGAAGAAGTGAGGAATGACTCCAATGTGTGCTCTTTTCCTTTCTTTCGGCTCTGTGGCTGTCCAGTAGAGAGCATCTAAGATATCTTGTCCAAACGAGGAGAACAGACGATCAGCTACCTGCAGAGAGAAACAGTGGGAACGAGCTGCTTTCTCAGCTGCTCCTGTTAGTAGTTTACTAGCAGTCAGACTTGAGGCTTGCAGTCCTGGAAGGGAAGCTGAGGAAGGGCAAAGGGCTGGCTGCTTACACTCTGTATGTGCTCCCTGGTGCGTGCTGAGGATGCAATACATTTATGGAACCATAGTGGGATTGTTGAATTAGCCATTTGTAAAAACAAAGCAAACAAACAAAACAGAAAAAATTGCAAAATGTGATGCAAAAAGTTCAAAGTCATTTTATTTAGTATACTAAGCACACATAATTAAGTTATGTGGAATCCTCACAATTCTTGCAAAAACAACAAAACCCACTGCATCCATGGGTTCCCAGTAAGCTTGCAATTTGACAGCATATATCCTCAGAATTGTGCAAGCAGTGGGAATCTGTCCTTTAACTTAGTGCTCCCAGCCTTCCTAACGCTGTGACCCTCCCTGTAATACAGGGCCTCATCTTGTGGTTACTCCCCACCATAAAATTATTTCATTGCTATCTTATAACTGTAGTTTTGCTGCTTTTATGAATCATAATGTAAATAAGTGGTATGCAGGACGTTTGATGTGTGACCCCTGTGAAAGTCTGCTGACCCCCAGAGGGCTCTTGACCCACACATTGAGAATCACTGCTTTAACTGGAGGGCACACCTGGTTTGGAGGAACTTTCCCTTTAAGTATGACCCAGCACCAGTGGCTCAGGAGGCACCTCGATAAACTCAGCCCCCAATTCTCTCTAGATCTGACCAAGATCCTCTGGTGAGTGAACACGTTCATTAATGGCTTCCCAGAAGCCACAGCCAACGCCCTTCTCTCATCCCTCTGTAGGACTTGAGTGCGGGCCATGCTGCAGGCAGCCGGGTCAGACTAAGATGTGGGGAGCAAGAGGCCTTACCTCTAGCATGTTGTAGATGATATAGAGCTTGATGACAGACTGGCCTCTTATCAGGTGGTACATCATGGAGTAGTCAACATAGTGCATCATGAAATAGCAGATTACCAAGATGACGCCCTTCAAAATGTCACACACCTGTGCGGGCTGAAGCAGACGTCGGTCCCTGAAACATACAAGTAATGGAGACAGGAGTTTTACTCTATGTGTTCTCAAAACAAAACAAGTCACCGTTAATAGCATATCAAGGTCACAATGAACGTCAGGCTGAAGTTTTACAAACTTTAACAAGGGTGGTCACTAAAATGACTGCGTAACTGGATCTTTTCTGCTTGCATACAGACTATAAAGATGTTAGACTCAGACGTTAAGAGCACTGACTGCTCTTCCAGAGGCCCTGAGTTCAATTCCCAGCAACCACATGGTGGCTCACAACCAACTGTAATGGGATCTGATGCCCTCTTCTAGTGTGTCTGATGACAGCTACAGTGTACTCATATAAATAAATAAACCTTAAAAAAATCAAATATTAAAAAGATGTTAGACTAAAGGTGAATCAGAACTGAAGAGAGTGTGCAGGCAGCAGCTTTGTGTGTGTGTGTGTGTGTGTGTGTGTGTGTGTGTGTGTGTGTGTGTGTGTGGCAGACCTTACTATACTCATGGCCACTGGGTCAGCTGCCCACCCAGTAGGTGCTCTATGCACACCACTCTGCACCTTGTCCACCCTATTTCCCAACAGCCCTGCTGGCCACATAGAAAGTCAGGCCACTGCTGGGATCACAGGCACACCTAACTCCAGATCTTTCATAGTGGTTTAAAAGGACCCTCGGATCTTTATGGCTATGTAGTTTTCCCCATGAATACATACCACAAAATTTCCAACCCATTATTGACAAATTTCTACTGCTTTCCAACTATAAGCTAGCACTATGTACATGGCTCATAAGTAAAAGTGTATCTGTACTGTAAAATCCTACAATTCTAGGTGCACAGTTGCATTCACTCTTGACATTTTGGTAAAAATAGCCAATATGGGCCTCTGAAGGGTTTGTGTCAACTTACACTCCTGCTAGCAGCATATTGAGAAGGCTATGGTCACAAGCATCAAAATAACACATGACTAACTCCTACATCTTTGCTTGAATCTTTGCACTGGTGAGAAAGAGAACCCAGTATAATCTGATGTCAATTTACCTCAGTTGGTTCTGGGTGTAAATACTGCTGAGGGCCTTGCTAATGTTAGCCAAGCACTCTGCCATTGAATCATACATCCATTTAAAATAATTAAAAAAAAAATTTGAGCCAAGTCTTATTCATGCTCTGAGAAGGCCCTGAGGTTGCAATCTCCTTGCCCAGCCTCCCAAACAGCGTGGAACACAGGCTTGTGCTACCAGGTCTAACTCTGAAAGACTCTTTCACGCATTCAAGATTTATTTAAGCTGGACGTGGTGGCGCACGCCTTTAATCCCAGCACTTGGGAGGCAGAGGCAGGCGGATTTCTGAGTTCGAGGCCAATCTGGTCTATAGAGTGAGTTCCAGGACAGCCAGGGCTATACAGAGAAACCCTGTCTCGAAAAATCAGAAAAAAAAAAAAAAAAAAAAAAAGATTTAAATTTCCAATGAGTCCTTTCCTCATATCTTCTTCTCCTCCTCCTCTCTTTTTTTCTTCCTTCCTTCCTTCCTTCCTTCCTTCCTTCCTTCCTTCCTTCCTTCCTTCCTTCCTTCCTTCCTTCCTGAGGTGGGTTAGTGGTTTGTGGGATAACTCCTTTTCTGTAGAAGTTTGTTCTTTGAAACATTACTTAAATTTTTCAGAATTAAAAAATTAGTTGATTCTTCTTTCTGAGAGTATAGCATAAAAACTGAAGCCTAAGTCAGGGATGGAAGCAATAAGATGGAGAAAACAAACAGAAAAGAAGAACTTTAGGATTCCCTTTTATTGGACATGACATTTGCATGACAAGAACGAATACGCTGGAGTCTACAGCAGGCCTATTCCTCAATGATACAGTGACAAGGTGCAGATCCCTGCTCAGGCTTCTGTTTTGGCAGGTTTTTACTTATACACTCAACTGTTAGGAGTGGGAGCTTCCGTTAGGAGCTATGGCCTCTTTATCTTTACCAGCAGTGACTACTTCAAGCTGTGGTGTGGGCTGAACTCATTTGCTACTGTGTCCCTGGCCTCAGAGCCACACACACACCTACCTCTTAGGAGTTTCTTGGCTATTTAGTCTGTTCAGCTCCTTCTCAGCCTGTCCACAAGAGCATAATGTGTACGTTTTTTAAACTGTTCCTGTAACTAGGCTGTGGGACCAGCTCTGAGAGTAGCTGTCACAGGCTGCATTCTTGCTTTCTACAGGTTATTAGTAAGTTTGATACATCCATTTGGACTCAATATGGGATACTGCAAGTCTGAAAAGAGACACATTCAGAAAGGGTGATAGTAGGTGGGAAGTTAGGCTGGTAAGATGGCTCAGCAGTTAAGAGCACTAACTGCTCTTCCGAAGGTCCTGAGTTCAAATCCCAGCAACCACATGGTAGCTCACAACCACCTGTAATGAGATCTGATGTCCTCTTCTGGTGTGTCTGAAGGCAGCTACAGCTATTATTACTTACATATAATAATAAATAAATCTTTGGGCTGGAGCAAGTAGGGACTGAGCAAGCAGAGTTGACCAGAACGAGCAGAGGTCCAAAATTCAATTCCCAAAACCACATGAAGGCTCACAACCATCTGTACAGCTATAGTGTTCTCATATACATAAAATAAATAAATAAATAAATAAATAAATCTTAAAAAAAAAAAAAAAAAGCAGGTGGGAAGCCATGTAGTGAGCTTATCAAGACAGGCCTGGCTTTGCTAGTCAGATCCCAAGCCCTCCAAAAGATGTGGGATGCTGATTGCTTTTTCTTTGCAGCTCAAGCTAGAGCTTTGAGCTGAAGTGCACCTAGCACTACCTCCATCATTACTTTCTTCCTGATTTTCCATGGAAAGCAGGGTACATTTTTTTTCTTTCCTTCCCTCACACCCAGCTGAGATCACACTTCCCTGCCAAGGGCTAACTGATGATCGAGGAGACTTCATGCCCTATACTCTATATGAGGCTGGGACTGGGAACAGTGGTTCTTCTGTCAAGAGCAAACATTTCTAATTTAGATATCAAGAGGAGAAACGCTAGAAGGTCCTGCATCCCTGGACTATAGACGGGCATTATCCCACTGATAGCCAGGGAGCACAATGAAAGGCATCAATGCAGGCATGGCTGTTTACAAACACTGACTGTCAAAACCTCCAAACTCATATATAACCTATCATATGGAAAATTATTATGTTAAGAAACAAACATACCTCTCACTTTATTAATTTTTAAAATACACAGTGGAAAACAGAACAAATGTACTTGCTCTGGGTCCTCAGCTCTCTATCACTGCCTTAACATCTTACTGTCTGCTACAGCAGTTACAGGTTTTCAGAGTGGAGGACTACTATTCCAACACAACATAAAACTTGTTTTACAACGTCTATAAAACAAGGATTTTCTTTCCACATGTGCCCATTAATAAAAAAGGAAAGCAGCAAAACCAAAACAACACACCCTCCCCTTCCCGAGTAGCATTGTACACAGTGCTTATTTGTATCGCAGCTTCTCCAAGATCTAACCACAAGTGAGTTTGCCTAATTAAAACGACGTGAACCAACCACAGCACTTGCCCCTATTCTGTAGGGTATTTTTAGATGACTATCAGTAATCACTACAAACTCCATAAGAAGCTTATCTACAGTGCTGCCAACCAACCCAGAGCGACACCTAGATAATCTTTCAGGCTCAAGTCCTAGGTATGATGTCTGTTAAAGAGCCAATTATAGGCAGTTCCTTTAGTAAATGCTGGAGATCTCAAGAGAATGCTGGACAAAATAACAAACCAACCAACCAGCCAACCAACCAAAGCAACCAACCAACCAAATAAACAACAACAACAACAAAAACCCACATTAGTCTAACCTAGTTTAGACTAATAGTTTTATTACATGCCACTCAAGATAAGATTAAATAAGACATTCAATAGAACTTCCAATAAAAATAAGACATTTAACACAACTTAAAAGATATTCAAGTTAAAAATATCTATATAGAAGCAGACTCTCTACATTTCTAAATTTTACCTTTTAACCCCTACAAATACTTCTACTATACTTTCATAGTAATTACAAATGATAATTTCATGTCATATGTCTTACTATTATACATCTCTGAGCTGTTTAAAGTGCTCATAGAGTCATGCAAGTAGAACTATGCAGCAGAGAAAGATGCTCCCTGTGAGGCGTCCCCACGCCTTGATACTCTACTGATAAAAAGAAGTGGGACTGGCAAGATCAAGAAGGAAGAGGAGGCAACAATGGCAAGCAGAGCCCTCCTGCCAGTTCATTTCAAGCCATGGACGGAGGCCAGGAGTGAGCATGCCTCATTTCACTGAAAAGTATGTATAACTGAGGGCTGGAGGGGACACGTACATACTATTGAAAGTTTGAAAATGTGTATTTCATGTGGTTCATATTTTTAAGAGAAGTCCCTTTATGGTCTTAAGTTAACTGGAACAAAGGATTAGGACCAAGATGCTTTCCTGAACTGAGAAACTCATCATTTAAGTCTGACACTGAGTAAAAAATAATCACTTAATACTTTTCACTCGATTGCTAACACCTTCTTTTGTACATTAAATTAATTAATTAGAATGAAGTGGCTGATTTATGAAGCGCCATTTATGTTTGGAATAACACAAAGTAAACAGTGGTTCTAGGAACAAGTGAGCTGGGCTTAGCCCTAAGGTGAGGACTGAGGTGTCATTAGAGAATATCTCATGGTGACTTTCATGGTGACAGTGTGGTCAAACACTGGAATAGACATGGATAAGGCTTAAGACCAAGTGAGGATGCTACTGAAGGCTGGGCGGCACATCTTCCTCAGTTTGTCCCATCCTCAAATGGTTATGTGGCTATGCTGGTGCCTATGCTTTGGTACTGAGGTCAATCTGGCCAAGAGTATAAAAGGAAAAATCAGGGTTTACTCACCACAAGGAGTCCCTGTGCCACCACACTCCATCCTATAAAGGAAGTGAAAGTGCTCCTCCCTTCGGTCTGATTTACAAGAGAGAAAGAAAGAAAGAAGGTTGGAATGTTGCTACGCTACTTTGAGCGTCATGGTGGGGAACATGGGATGACAAAACCTGATGATGCTATGAAGGCTTTCTCCATAACCATGTACTCTCTCTCTCTCCCCACTGGTGTGGCACACATCAGCCTTGGTCAGAGGAAAGAATGGACATCCTTGTTTCCCTGACAAAGACACTAAGAGCTCTCCTACACTCATGTTCTTGTGGTGGCATTAATTACTCAGGCCAGAATCAAATGCTTAACTTCGTGTGGGGAAAGAAAAGCCTATTTATACAGCACAAATAAAGTTAGTTTGAGCACAACTAAATTTAAGGCACATGAAGGAAAAGTCAACAAGTTAAGAAACTTAAGAATTTGAAATTCATAGTTCTTTTGGGAGATAAGAACTCTCTTACAGGGTCAAAAGAAAAGATATTCCTAACCTAAAACAAGAAAAAAAGTCAATGACGTCTTCAATGAGAGCTATGTCTAAAACCAAGACAAGGGATCAGGAAACGTGCTTGCCTGAATTTTATTTACTCTAATAGCAAAAGAAAAACACTCCAGCATTCCTAAATCCAGTCAGCTTACTTAGCACCATATAATGTTCAAAAGTGCTTTCTTTACTTCTAGCTATCAGCTCTGGCTTCTAGATTTTACCATTTTCCTCTGTAATCTCATTCAATGTATGACTTAAGTGTGACAGAATCTAAAGCACAAAATAATGGAAATTCTAGGAAGAGACAGTATTCACACTGATACCACGTAAACTACCACATGCTCAGTATTTTTAATCGATCCCATAGATGAACTTAGAAAGATACCTGTAGCTATCAAGCACAGATAACTCATAATGAATCACAATCTAATTCTGTTTCTATCTTCAATTAAAATATCATCCTAATTTTCTCTAAAATTTAGAAGCTATCTTACCTTATCTAGAAAAAGAACGAACCAGCTTTCCAGGGCCCTAGATGCCTTCCTTTTTTCCTTCCTTCCTCATTAAACACTGGGCAGCAGGGGTTAGGACTGCTAATTCATCAGAAATAGGTTCAACCAAGTCTTTCTGAGATCACTGAGAAGTGGTATCAACTTTCTACAGGAGCACTGCAGCATCCTTTGTAGCAGTGCACCCCACCATTGCACAGTAGCACCTGCCAACAGCTCCAAAGGAACACAATCTTAGCTGCTTGAAAATTGGCAAAATGGGGGATGGAGAGATGGCTCAGTGGTTAAGAGTACTGACTGCTCTTTCAGAGGTCCTGAGTTCAATTCCCAGCAACCACATGGTGGCTTACAACCATCTGTAATGGGATCTGATGCCCTCTTTTGGTCTGTCTAAAGACAGTGACAATGTATTCATATACGTGAAATAAATAAGTCTTAAAAAAAAAAAGAAAAGAAAAGAAAAGAAATTGGTTAAAATGGTCTGATAACTGGGCAGTCAGGATGAGGACTAAGTTACTGAACAGGCTACAAAATCTTCCTGCTTATCATCCTTCATGAAAGGTGACATCCCTGTTCATCCAATTCACCCAATTGTTACAAGTGGCAACACAACCTAAACCTCAAACCAGAGCTGAAAACACATCAAGATAGAGGAAGATCTAGCAATAGCTTCAAAGCAGAAAGTTTGGATTGCTTTAAAAGCCTCCCAGAGATGCTGCAGCAAAGAGTGTCTGGCAGAGGAGGAGACGACACTCACGCAAGGATGACAAAGGCAGTGCTGTCTTGCTGCTGCTGACCCTGCTGCGGGGAGACACTGTTTCCATGTCAGGGTTTAATTAACAGACACACTTTTCTTCTCTTTTTAGAAAAAAAAATTGAGACTAGAAAAAAAATATGGCTGAAACAGAAGAGATGAGAATGATAACGGCTGAGGAAAGCAGACAATTGGCCTCTGTGCAGGTTTCAAGTCAGACTGAAGGAAGAGCACCTTTGCTTTTTGGAGAGAGATGGAACATGAAGCAGCTGTAGGCAATACAAATCTAATAACCTTTAACAGAAGTAGAGAACAATAGAAGGGAAGCTGTAGGACAGCGGCATTTAGCTATTTCTAAATAATTCCATAACGATAAAATGTTTTTTGGGTATTCTACAAATACCTAAATGCCCTTGGGCAAAATATTAACAGTATTTTTTGTTCAGTCACTTTTTAAGTGTACTATATTTTCAGTTCCATGTTTAAAAAAAGAATCACAGAGACATTGTTTTCATGGTTCAGAGAAAATAAATGTGGCTCCCAGTAACACATTGCTTAACTCAGATACAGAACACTGAAGGTACTAAGACATTAAAAGCAGTACTTCATATTTTCTGTAATATTGCTTGCTCTCATACAGAGGATTCAAGGTTGAAATTTGAGTGCACAATTTTAACTGCATCCTCATGTTTCATTTATCATATAAATGACAACATAAAATGTAACTTCAGTTAACCAATATTGCAGATAGAATATTACAAGTTGTTTATAACAGGCTGCCCCCTAGAGTCCTTTTAGCTATAAAACCATGAAAATAGAAAGCACTTTTTAAATGACACTGAAGATAATTTAGATTGAAAATGCTTCAAAATACAATTTTAAAGCAAGCATCTTTTTTGCACTAAAAATGTAAACTATTATAGAAATGTTAGCTTTAGGAAGCAACAATCATTTATGTGAAGCAAACTACAGTAGATGGTTTAAGAATTCCTATTTTCTGCAATACTTAATACTCAGAATGGAAAGGGTATGCTATATGCTGCTTACATGTCCTGCTTCTCCAAGTGACAGAGAAACAGAAATGACTCTGAGCATAAAGCAGTATTCAATGTCTGAAGAAGGAGATGCATCGTCAGATAAGATGACTTCCATACTCAAGAGCCTCAAGACCCATTATCATGAATTGTATGTCACCTATATACTAACCACACAGAAAAGGTCTAGTCCAGAAGGAAGAGTTTCTAGGTTATAAACCCTCTTAAGCTTTCTCCCAGGGTGCCAACAACTGATCAGAACATGCCATTGGTGGGATATGAACCTGTTTAACACTGCTGATCCTGGAATAACTAAAAGGTAACCTAGCTCACAAAATATGTGTGAAAATCCCTGCAAGCTCTTAGTTACTTTATGTCAGGCTGTTACACTGGGTTAATCTAATTTCCCTGTATTCAACTTCTCTATGCAGCCACACAGGAAGATTCCCCACCCCCACCCCCACCTTCTGAAAAGGTAACTAAAATGTCATCTCACTGAGCCCACAGTAGAGCAACCAGCTTTAGTAGGAGAACACCACCAAGGTCTTTGAAAAGCCTGACTAATGAGAGCAACCCTTTTAAACCCTCCTCAAAGTAAAGGAAGTACTTGGCAGATCCTAAAATTGGTGCTTAAATGCCTAAAAAGAATCTCACCCGGTTAACTTATGATTAATTAAACGTGCCATAATTCATATCATTCTGCAAGATGAGAAAGATTTTAGATACAAATAATAACTTTTATAGCACTGAGGGAGGCTGAATTCTTAAAACTGTATATTCTCTGCAATCTCGCTCATCGTAACTTTTATTCCTTTCACAACCTAATCATTATATTATTGATTATTTCTATTTACATTAGAAGCATTTCTTATCAAAATGGATTAAGGCTCATTTGAAAGGGCTGCGTTTCATTTTCTATTTCAAAACAAACATCTTTGTGACTTTAGTCTTTTAAACAGAACTTACAGTTTTGAATATGGACCAGTAATTTTTTAGCAACTTCATTGATGAAGCTATAACTCCAAGTGTTATATTCCACTGAATGGTCACTAAATGGAGTCTCATAAATTATTACCCATTTCAGCATTTTACATTTTCAAACTGAAATGTTTTAAAAATATTTACAAACGGCACACATTTTAGAATTGTAACTCAAACTACAATGCTAAAGCTAAGCAGTAGCTCGTACAGGGAGACCATGTAAAGCAGGGGCCTGCTGACACGACTGTCAAGAAGGCCACCTCTCAAATCAAACTTCCTGTTCCCCAAGGACAAATGCACAGTAAGTACTGCATTCCATCTTTCCAGTTTGCTAGAACAGAAATGCAAGAAACTGGTATTTATTACTCGGAGCTGTAGGCAGGCATCTGCTGGCACTGTGGGCTGCTGTAGGCAGGCACTCTGCCAGCATAAGGAGTGAGTGTGTGTCATGCACTCCACTGATATACTTTTTCTATCTCCAGGTTTTGGGGGACAGGTACTGAGCTCTCAATATCTTCTTTTGCAGATATGAAACAAGCTTAGGGGAGGCAGACACTTATTACAATACACTAGCTCTCCAAGTTGGTTTGGGCTGACTGATATTTTCTATCAGAATGATGCCATTACAGAGTGATCAACTGCCACCAACCAGAAGTCTATGACAACAGCTTCATAGGCCACTAACACAAGTGACCTGGAGGAGGAAGCCTGTAGTAGAGCCGGCTCCTTAGGCGATTAGAACCTGAACTTCTCACAGATGAAGCAAGCCAGGACGCCTCCCAGCCCTAGTCCAAGCCGGTTAAGAACATGGTCTGTCAGTTTCTACTTCTAGCCCTGTTCCTCTTCTATTCAACCCATGGCCTCCACAACAGTGTCAGTTTACCAGCTAAAGCAGAGTTTTGGTTCAAAACCTCTCTGGAAAAAAATGCATATATAAAACATATATTATATAATACAAATTGAACAGATAGGCAGTGTATGCATCAAAAACCAAAGTATGAATGAAATCATATGCATCATCTTTATTCTAACAACTCTACAAGTTATAAAAGTAATAAAACCGTTTAGACACTAAAAATAGTCGAAGATCTAAACTTACCTTAAGCCATAGCAAGGCAGAGTGAGGAGCCTGAATAGCGCCAGAAAGACTCTTAAAGGAAGCAGGGTGAACACATACAGAAAGGCATCGAGGCACAAAAATATTCCAAAGAACATGAGCTACATTGGGAGAGAACGAAAAAGAGAGAGATTCTTTAGGTAGTTGTAGATATAACTTCAGACATTATGAGAAACTGTTTCCTGACTCCTTAAGTTTAAGAAACTGGACATTAGTCCTCTATGACTCTTCCAGAGTTTTCTGTTTACCATCCCTAGAAGTAGCTCCTCAAAAGATGGTTGTTCAGACTCAACTTTTGTGACTTTCTGGCACTTCTTAAACCAGACAGGCTAAGTAACATCTTCTTAAGGTAAGACAAGCTTCTTACCTTTAACCCCATCCTTTCCATTTCCTGTTCATCAGAAGACTGGAATAGACAGTTTTAGTTTGAAAACAGTTTTTTTTAATTTATTTTTTTGTAGACTGATTAAGTTTAACATAATTTTACACAAATAGGCAACTGCTATACTTGGAAGGCCTTATTCTGATTAGTTTCAGAAGTAATTACTATTTTCTTTAACCTTTCCCCAGTTTCTTACTGATTTATACTTTCCATTTTCACCAATAAATTTAGCAGTATAGCTCCTAAGAAGAGAGTGAGATAGATCTTTTCATAGCTTACCAAACTCTGCTACTTAGTGGAGATGTATGCCTAACATCCAAACATGGTCTGATGGCTATGTTATCACCATAATATCTACATAGCCTTAGGCATTAACTGTCCCACCTGCACGTATTACCTAAATTCACACTTCTATAAGCAAAATAGTTTCTCACAGAACTCACAAGACAGTTGTAACTTCTAGGACACAGGTCTTTAAAATGGTGATTTGAGTGAAAATTGTCATTGGGATAAAGAGGTCCTGACCCAACCCAATATGCCTGCTGCCCTGGAGATGCCGGTTGTGAGCCACAGCCTCCATGGTTGAGCTAGCTCTCTAGCCCACACTGGTCTCTTGTAAGAGAGGGGATTAGGACACAGGCAGGCAAAGGGATGACCAGGTGAGGACCTCTGGAGAAGGCGGCTGTCCATAAGCCAATGAGAAAGGCTTCAGGACAAAGCTGATTCTTCGATGTCAGGCTTCCCCCTTCTGCATCCCTGCTGCTTAAACTGCCCAGTGTGGAATACTTTGTTATGGGTGGCAAAGGAAATGAAAGCCCATATTTTATTAATTTTGACAAAAATCTAAGAAATAAATGATAACTATGTCAGACTTCTTAATGTGACTATGAAGCTCCTTCAACATTCTCGACTCATGAACAACAATGAAAGCACGGTGTGAGCCTAAGTCACGTGCAAGCCCACAGTTTAAGTCTTCCCTCCACGACAGCCACCGTGATGCTGGTGGTGTAAAGGGCTAGTTTTCATTCATGTTTTCAAGTTATGCAAAGGAGCACTAAAGTCTGAGCAGTAGTCCTTATTTATGACTCTCCTGCCCTTGAGAACCCTTTCCTGCCTACAAATTCCAAGAAGAATCTTGGCTATGTCTACATGGGAACACAAAATGCTAGGAAGAGGAGTGTGTCTATCTCTTCGTGAGCTCCTGCTGGGATGAACACTGTATTCCTCTAGCCCACAGCCCTGAAGCTGTGGCTGGGGCATGTAACATGCTCAGTCCGGCAGGTACAAAGGGAGCAGGAGCAGGAGCAGGATGTGGTAGCCCTGTCAGGAAGCTTGTAACTATCAGAGAGGGAAGCAGTCATGTCTGGGTAGGGCTAACAGCTACATGGGCAGACCTGAGTGTGCAGGGACATGGAAGATACAATGGCCAAGCCACCCTGGAGAGACTTAGAATAAGCACTTAAATAACTTCTGAGATGAGCATGTGCCACACACAGAAGATGGGCTGAGCAGAAGATAGCCTGGCATAGAGGATAGGAAGAAGGCCTCCATGGTTGTGAGGTACTGGCAAGACCACAGAGCTGGGCAGTAAGGATGGGAAGGATCAAACTCTTTCTGCTGCTCTGCAGATTTTGTGTTAGTATCCACAAAGTCTAATGGCCTTCCTTTCACATTTCAGTCTGTCACATAAACCAGCAGAGGGGCAATCTTTCTTACACTCTGCAGGCCCTGTAACTGGACCACTGGAGCTGGCAACAGACCTCACCACAGAGAGGAGAGCATGTGGCTGCAATTTAAACCCATTTCAGCTGAGTGAGGGTAAATACTCAAAAGTGTGAAAATACAAAATGTAGAGGAAAAGCAACAGAAAGGCCTGTTAATTTGGAACTGTGGAAGCAGGACTGTCCTTGCCGTTCGTTCTGGCATTACATTCTCCTAAACAGCATTCTTCTGAACGACTTACAAAGTTAAGAGACTAGACACGTATGGAGTGTGAGCTTAGCCCTGTGCAGAACATTTGCTGTCCACCATCCCCTTCGTGTGCACGTGACTCAGGATGCTGAGGTCTCTTGACAGTGTCTGCAGTGCTCCAGGCAAGTGCTAGGTATTAAGCACTTGATGCTCCTAGCAGCTCTTTGAGGAACCCTTCACCTCTGCTTGACACATTAGGAAGCTGTGGATGTGAGAGATGAATGCTGGCCCACGGATATGCATGAGCAAAGGAAGTAGCAAGTCTGTCTGCTCAGACAGAGGTCCGGTTCCCGACCTTTAGCATAGTTCAACAGTCCACCTCCACTATGTCTACTTGTTTCATGAGTTATGGTGGCTTTTCTTTTGGCTAGCTTATCTTGCAATCTGCTTACTGTCTTAAAAAAAAAAGTAAGAATTTAATGAATCAAATATTTAGACTGGCTTTTAGCTTTAAAATACGTTACAAACTAAAAGCTTTGAGAATGCATCAATAAGAATAATGTATACTTTCAAATCTTAGTGTGGATCTTGAGAAGGCAAGCAATTTCTATTTCTTTTTATTTAGACTAAATAACTATAAATTATTTGGCTGTCCATTAGTAACTATAAATTTGAATTTCTTCTCTAGCATACAACATGTGACTATAAAATAATGACACCAGTGACACACAGATTCTTTTGAGACACAAAAGTCTCCTGTCTTCTTTTAACACTCACTTCAAATTTCAGAACACATGCACTGCTGTGACACCAAAGCAGCCGTGATTCTGAGTGTGCCCCTAAGACAGTCTGTTGGACTAGTGGATGCTCACAGGATGCACAGCAAACTCCTCTCTTCAGGCCCACTGCTGCTGGTCCACGTCACCTCGCCTATCTTCGAGAATAGGGACTCTTACTTTACCTATCTCTCATCTCCACACAGAAGGCCTTTACAACACATATGCCATCTGCATACACTTGCATATGAGATAAAAACACAGTAGAAAAATAGCTCCAAAAAGCAGAATGTAAAGGCAATCTATAAAAAAAAAACAAAAAACCCACACACACAGGAGTTCTGGGTTGTACCTCTTTGTATTCAGCTGCACTCATGTTTTCCCAGGGAAGAAAGACAAAAGGTGACACCAGTCTTGGCTGAGTACCTTCCCTGAGCCAGGTCACTCTTTAGGGTAATCCTTCCTTAATCAAACACTGTAGAGCTTTGTCCAGGCAGATATTTTGACAACTGAATAAAATACATGCTTATGGCCAGGCAGAGGTACACACCTATACACAACACTCAGGAGAGTAAGGGAGGAGGTGTAGAACCAGCCTGGGCTACATGGTGAATTCCAAGTCAGCTTGGGCTATATATTAACAAAAAAGAAAAAAAAAAAAACCCACTAAATCAAAATACCTCCTTGGGAAAACAAATGGGGAAAACAAAGAGCAAGCACAATCAAAAGGCCCAAACAGTGTTTATTGCACTAAGATGGTCAAAGCTGGGCCTGGAGAGACAGCTCAGCAGTTATCAGGCTACGCTGGATTCCACTCCCAGCACCCACAAAGATGTTCACAACCATTTATAAATCCAGTTCCAGGGACCTGCCACCCTCTTCTGGGCCACAGGTACCAGGTATATACAGTATGATGATTTTTATTTCCCCTTTTAAAACATGCCACCTCCAATCCTTAGCACCAACTCAAACAGTGTTCTTTCTCAATGAGTCCCGGAGGCACTGATCCATGCTGACTCTCAGAGTGAAACTCAGAGCCTCTGAAGGGGAGCAGAAAGCGCAGCATGGAGACAGTGCTGGAGCACAGTGGGAAGTTCTTCCTATAAAGGTGAGTTACATGGAACAAACAGCAGACACTCTATTCTCAAATAGTCTCTTAACTTTTATTCTCAGAACACAGACTCATCAAATGTGTATAAAAGCGATGACTTCAAATATAATCGCCGGCTTAAATTAATGAGGCAGCCCCAGAAATTCCTGAGGTGAAAACAGCCAAAAGCCAGAGGTACCTGCTGGTCTGACTCTGAGAGATCTTGTTCTAAGGCCTCTACAGGTGCAGTTTCTTCTTACTGCCACCTTACAGGCAGGCTACTGCACCTACCTCTGCAGTGACAGTGAGAACACATTCTCGAGCAGTAGAGACATGGTAGAGCTGATGGAAACTGCACCAGTTCCATACTCAGACTCACTGCTGAATTCCCAGTCTTCTATACTAAAAGAAGATTCACTGTAGGCTTTTAACATCTGATATTCTCTTTTGAGGATATTATAGAGCAGTAATACATCTGCAGCACTGCAGGGCAATACACATCAAATACTTGTGAAAAGGTCTAAGTTGCTTGTAAGCATTTCCACAGAACCTACTAAATTGTTCTTAGCCATTTGAAAAATACTTGTCTCAAAACAAAAATACCAGTTTCTATCCATTAGAATTTTAAGTTGGAAAAAAAAATCTCCAGAGCCTTTTCCTTAATGTCATTTGAAATTTCAAAATACATAAAACTCCATGTCTTAAAAAAAGCTAAAATGGTTGTGGAATGTATTTCTTCAATGCTCATTTGAAATTCTGAGCACCATCTATTTCCTCTGCTGGGGCCAGCAAGCATCATCTACTGTGGCGGGCGAGGCACTGCAGCCTGGAAAGCTCCTGGGAAATGCGAGTAAAGGGCCTAGAAGAGCCCGTCTCCAGCCCCTTACACCACTGCCTATAAAGGTCTGGTCCTGTTCTTCGGCTAAGAGGTCCCTGGGACAAAGGCTCCACAAGGTGTTAAGAATCTTGGGGACTGGAAGAAAACAGTGCAGTGAGCGCCAGCATAGTGAGTGGTTAGCTAAGGCGGAGTCTTAAGCAAGTTGGTATGATGGAGGCCTGGGATATAACAATGTTCAACATAATAGTAAAAGAGGCCACACAACCCCGGGATCACTCATTATGTATAATCTCTCTACGAATTAAATTCTAAAATAACTATTTACTTTGGAAAGCTCAGCTTTGTGCAGTGTTAGTGTTGGGAGTTTGTGGAGTGCATTGAGGCATATGCCCAAGAGTCAGGAAAGCTGTCTTGTCTCAGACAAGACAATGCTGTCTTCGCAGAAGAGACAACAAACACTCAGACTAGACCTTGCAGGGCAAAGGAAAGAGGACCACAATTCTACAGAGAAAAATGTCCTTGCTGCACTGTTGGGTGTAAGCTGTGAAGACAGTTATGTAAGCATGACAAGGCCATCTTCGGTTAACAGCTAAGGAGCTCAACTTCTTATCCAGTAGCTTTCAAGAAACTCACATGTAGGAATCTGATTTTGAAAGCAATTGCTGCGCATTCTATAAATATTTTTTATGTACCTGAACTCAAATATTCATGTCCCTAAGAAGTCTATACCCTAGGAGATGGTCAACAAAGGGGTTGCTGAGTCGGGTTCTTCTGTGCTGGGTGGGTTACGTACACATCTGTACCCACAGAGAGCAGACGAATCTCAATCAATGCATCGCCATCATCATACTCTACATCTGACACATAGTCTATATCTACGTACGGCCACAGTTAACAGTAGACATAGTTCTTGAAAGGTAAATACATTGGAGAATTGGTTTGTTGAACAATTATGTAGAAAGAATGACCCTACTGTTTTCTGGCCTCTCTTACATGCCGGTAATCCTAGGCAACCCGCTTACGCTAACTTGGTTAGGACTCTTCACGGTACACAAGGTGGGATTAGTACTTGTTACTTAATGGGATAGACAGGGCCACAGGGTAAAAGTATCTTTTACTCATCTGAAGTAATTATCATCTCCAAGGTTTACTACCTTAGTCTGCTAACTGAGGCCTAGTCCTGGAAGCTTCTAGCTTCTGTACAAGCGTGTGTAGGCCTAGAATGCTTTCCAGCTCTGAGACTTACTGCTGAATAAGTTCACTCTTTCCAGTTCTTTCTTATCTCTCTCACTGGCCGGTTCAACTCAGCTATTCTGGCTCAAACTCCTCTCCAAGCTAACTGATTGAGTCTGGCTTCTTTCTTGGTCTCTGGCTCAGTCCTTCTTCATCTGTGTCTAGCTTGTTCTCTCTTTGCAACCTGTCTTTGTACAACTGTCCCAGTAAAAATGTCTGCTCTGCTCTTTCTCTTTCTGCCCCTCAAGTTGCTTCCCTTTCTTCTCTTTTCTTGTGACAGTTGGGCATATCCTATTCTGTCAAATCTTTCTTTGACATCACTTTTTTGTCTGCCTTTCAATTAGACATCACTTTCAAACATGGGCGCTTCCTTCTACACAATAACTTTACCTTCTAACTTTGCCTACTAACTTGTTTTGGATTAAAGGTGTGCACTAAGAGCATGTCTGTATTCCAGCCAGAAGGATTAAAGGTGTGTGCTCCCCGCTAAGCCACACCACAACTAGAAACAGGTATTTTCAGTAAATAACACAAGTTTGGGGTTCAGGGTGTGATCAAATATCTTGCAGCAGTAGAAGATCCTGCTGAGAGGCTGGCTAGATGCAGGACCATAAGTGTCCTTAAAGCCCTGCAATAAGGTGACAGTTACCCTAATACTTGAGGTCTTCACAGGTTCTGCAGGTAAAGGCAGTCAATGCAAGATGACATCTTTTTAGGCTTAGATCTGATTTTCAGGAAGAGATCAGCCTCATCAGGCTGGCAGTTAAGTAGTCAGGGCAATTAAGAGTCAAAATGGCCTGAGTAAGGGATCATAATGATGTGACATAAGACATCCAAAGCCAACAAGACAGAAAAAAGTTTCCAACAAACGGCTCTCAAGTTGTAAGTTTACAAACAGCTATCTTTTACTTTGCTGGATGGTCTTATGTGCCCAACAGGCAACAGCATTCTCACAAGGCAAGGCAGCTGGGAGTTCACTGCTGCTGTCCCATCACATCAAGCCTTATTTCTGGAGAGGCTGCTGGTGTTGTCACTGCTGCTGCAGGCAGGGATAGGAACTGGAGAGAAGGGGAGGAATGCCCAACGTGCTGACGTTCAGTCAGACTACACTGGCCTGCCTTTTTCCCAGTGGCGCTGTAACTGGGGAATGCAGGCAAGGTAGAGTCCTAGACAAAGTCTACATCCCAAGATGCATTTAGAAGGATGTTTCTATAAATGTATTCTCATGGAATTAGAAACCAAGAGGATGACTGAGAAGTCCCTGACACAAACAGCGGTCTGAGTAAACAGTATGTCAGTTTCACAATAACACTAGGAACTGTTTCACTGAAATAAAGCGACCCAATAGCTACTATGTTTTCCTTTCATGTCTTGTAATAAAACAAACCGGCCTTATATGATGGCAAACTAAGTTCATTCCTACAAAACAAACTTTTGAACCATTCTGTCAAACACTGACCCCGTTTACCCTCAAAAGGGGAAAGGGTTAAGTTCTCCTATTAGATACTGAAATCTTCCCTTTCTTAGAAGTTGTCTGTCACCATTCATTTTCTCAGTTCCTCAAAAGCAAATTCATAAAATAGTCTGTGGTAGTTAGAATGAGAATAGCTTCTATAGACTCACGTATTTGAATCCTTGGTTCCCTGGTTGGTGAAACTGTCTGGGGAAGTTTTAGACGTGGCCTTGGAAGAGGTCACTGGGGGTGAGATCTGTTTCAAAAGTCCACGCCAGGCCCAGTCTCTGTCCCTGTGTCAGCCTCCAACTTGTAGGTAAGACATAGGTCTGAGCTACTTACTGCTCCAGGGCCATGCTTGCTTGCTTGCTTGCTACCATCCTCCACACCCCATGATGGTCACATGCTAACCCTCTGAGTCTGTAAGCAAGCTCCCAATTAAATGCTTCCTTTCATAAGTTGTCTTGGTCATGGTTATAGTGTTTCTTCACAGCAGTAGAAACGTAACTAAGACAAGTTCATATTGCATTAGGCCTCTTGAGATGGCTCTGTCAACCTTCTCATCTTAGATGAAGAAAGGCAAGTCCTAAGGAGACTCAAATGAGCAGGCAGTGATGCTGGACCACATGATTCTAGTGTTCAGGGAAGCCCTCTCCCCTTGGTTAACAGTTCATGCTTAGTAATAACACAACTCCACATATCTTGGGGATGAATTAAAAAGGCTCATGTGCTGAGCATTTGGTTCCCAGTTGATGCCACTCAATTGGGAGATCCTGAGACTTTTAGGAGGCAAAGTCTGGGGAGGGAGGGAGGGATGCCTCTGACACTACTCGAATCACTAGGTTCTGCTTCTCTAGCATCTCAGAAGCACAAGCCAAGGCCTACGTACGTGAACCTCTGAAATAGTATGTGCATGTAAATGTTGTCATCCTTAGTTGCTTATGTCTGTGTCAAAAATCTGACCAACACAAATACTTATCATTCCTTATAACCTCCAACCTAATACATTTAAGACTCATTAAAATTTGTGAGATGTGCTAGAGGCAGAAAAAAAAAAAATCTCTATTTTGAGGCTAGCCTAGGCTACACAATAAGTAAGCAATTTAGTGAGATCTGTTTTCAGGTGACAAGAACAGGACTTGGGGATTCAATTGCAGAAACATGCCTCATATTTCACCCCCATGTTTAGTCCTTAGTATGACAAAATAAATAAATAATAAATAAATAAGTAATTGATAAGATTCTCTAAAAAACAGTAGCTATATTTAAGACTAAACAGTGTGCAGCTTAGTTTTCATAAAATGTATTTTAAAAGTATAATGTACAATGTATGGTAAATATGAAATAAATGACTGCCCAAAGCGCGCATTACAAGGTAAGGATACAATTTCATTGTAGCTTAACTTTTGGTGACAGGCAAGGTTCATAAACAAGTGATTTTTATAAAATAATATAACTATTTTTATATCATTTACATTTGTATGTAAATGTAAAATAATATTTATTGTAACCTATACCTGTCTAACAGCGGGAATAAAGGACATAGGAGACAACTACGTCAAGCTGCTTAGAGAGAGGCGTGTGACATAAGGAAGGGTGCGGGCTTTCTTTGCTCATTTCCCCTTCACACTGACTGCTGCTGTCCTAGTTTTTCAGAAGCAGGGCTCTGAAGCTACCACAGTAACTGTTCCTAAGCCGTTCCTCTGTTGCTAAAGCTCAGCCTTCACTCTCTTAGTCTCCTGTGCTACAGCAGGGGTTGACCATGAGTTTATTTAGCCAGTAAGACACAAGTGAGAGTTCTTTCTGGCAGTTCTGGGAAAGCTTTAATTCTACATGAAGGTCAGTCAAAAGGAGGCACTACCCAACTGCTCTATTTTTTTTTTTTCTTTCCTGATTACAATGAAGATTCAATAGCTTCTAGTTGTCAATTTTCTATTTAAAATCATTAGGCAGGAGAACCAAAGCTAAGTGATCAAGACTGGGAGAAACAAGGTCTTGGGCCACGGCAGGTCACTAGCCTGCTGGACTAACTCAGACCTCCCTTATTACATTTGCTCAAAAGGAGAGGAAACTGTCCAAGCAGGCCTCTGCTAGGCTCACTGTCTGTCCTACACGGCTAGAGCACTCCTAAGGAATATACACTGTGTAGTCTCATCCTGAAGCCTGAGTTCTTAACTGTTCACCTTGACCAGGAGTCAAACCTAGACCTGGCCCATCTTTCAGTCCTTATTGCTCCTTGTTCACACTCAAATCCCCATCCTTGGATCTTTCAGTCCCTTCCCCCACACCACCTGGTGTATGCACACATGCCCTATGATGCCTGTTCACAATCTACCTTTTCCTATCTGTGCCACATATTTTCTTCTCAGGCCCCACCCTTGACTATTTCTGCAGCTCGCCTTCTAAGCAAACCTTCCCCACCCACCCTGCTCCTTTTATTTATTTATTTTTCCTCTTTTTTTTTTCGAGACAGGGTTTCTCTGTGTAGCTCTGGCTGTCTTGGAATTCACTCTATAGACCAGGCTGATCCCAAACTCAGAAATCCACCTGCCTCTGCCTCTGCCTCCCAAGTGCTAGGATCAAAGGTGTGCGCCACCAGCACCTGGCCCTTCTGGAAATTCTTAGCAGCATTTTACATATTTTGCTTAATGGCACTTACCATTCTGTATCTTCTATTATAACTCAATATTGCTAAATATTAATATACTAGTATATTAATATAATTCATCATGCTAAAATCTGAGACTATGTACTTCCATGTTACAAATGCTTAGGATATACCATAAGTACTTAAGACAGAACAGAGCAGTCAGTATGTTATCTTTATCTCCCTCCTTAAATTAGCATATAAACTAATCAGGGGGTTTTAGAAAATGTTATGATGGACAGTTTTTTTTTCAATTTTATGTTTTGTAAAATTTTAATTTTTGCAAAATTATTATAATTTTAGATTCACAAAGTCAACACAATTAGCTTTGGACAAGAGATAATTACTTATCTGACACATAGAAAATCATTCCCTAGTACTTCCATCCACCAAAATATGGTGGGGTGTGAACTCAGTCTGGAAGTCAGCAATAGGAACTGTCTCACAGGCCAGAGGACAGGGGTCTCTGTCCTCAACTAGTGCCCAGCTGCAGCCCACTAAAGGTAAACTCTAAAAGCCAAGAGCTATGAGTCAACTGTAGGCTATGTCACCTAGTGTTCCTGTATAGTAAATCCTTCATGAGCAAGATCAGGTTTACCTCAAGAAAGCCTGGTTAAAGGAAAGAGGAAACAAACCTTCCCTAGGGTCTCTTTCTATGTGTGGTTAGCAATCTGAGAAAGGCTGCCACTCAGACATCTCTTGCAGGGTTGGCAAAGTCATGTTTAATTAAGGCAAAGCAGGAGATAAAGAAGAGACCAGGGGAGCCTTGGAACCTGGCCTCTCCCAAGCATCTGCTGCTGTGTCCTGAAAGCTTAGGAATGAAACCCATGGATGAAGAAATGTACCTTGTTCCATAGCAGGACACTCCTCAAAAGGGGCTAAAGTGAGGCTGTTAAAGACTTACAACATTTCTACAGAGTTCAAATATAGCTGATCCACAAGCAGGAGACCCTAGCACAGGAAGGAGCGGGAACAAGCCAGGGGTAACAGCAGTGGGACTGAGATCTGAGGCCCGCAGCCTGCCCAAGAGCCAATGCAATTCTCTCTGCTTCCCACTGCAATCACCAGAGAAGCCAGTCTCCTCAGGTTTACGGGAGACAGAACACTCCAAAAGTGGACCATAAGCACTCAGTAGCAGACTGTGGAAGTGCCAGAGCTAGGCAGGACTGAGAGGTTTGTATAAAAGAAGAAATTCACCCCTACCCAGACTAAGGAAGTAGTCTAAGATGTCAGGGCTTCATGCCAGGGGAAGAAGTTTGAAAAGGAAAGCTGATGGCACTGCTGAAGCACAGAGCACAGTGTCAAGTAAGGCTGCTGATCCACTGCCATTCCACGCAGTGACATACTGCTATTCTGCTCCACATTAGTCCACAGCTTTGGTAAGACACTGAGCTCAGTTTCCTGACCTGAAAGTATGAGCATCAATGTTTGTAGTCCTTGCAGACTTCAGAAAAGCACAGAGCTCTGAATTTTCAAGTACTGTTTCCAGATGATGTTATGTGAAAATACAGTATTTACCAAGAAACCAGCCAATAGGATATCATATGTTGGTATTGACAATGTTCACTAAAAGGGAGACAGTTAAATAATTTAGATTAACCTGGATGCTAAATCGTTTCCTAGGCTGTAAGTGAAGCCCTGCTTCTATGCTAGCAGTCTAGGAGAAGGGCAGCTAACTGAAAAACCTCACCCCCTTTTGAAGCACTCTTACGTCCCTCAAAGACCCACAGCAGCGGTCCCTTTCACCGAAGGCAAAAATCACCGAGAGGTGAACGCTAACTAATCTGGGATGTTATGCATTTAACCTTCATACAAATAATTGCAGCTTTATAAACAGTTAACTCCTGACACAGCAGTGCTCTTTGATACTTTGTTGTTTCTTTCTTTTAGAAGGCAAATCCTGATGACAACACACCACATATATTACTTAGCCCAATAGTGGTCTCACAGTGGACCTTAGTTTAAGAGCATTGTATTAAGTCTTATAAAGACCTGTGGGCACTTCCTCACCATGAAACACAACATCTGCTTGCCACTTCAAAGTTGCAATGAAGGAAAATGCATGTATGCACTGGGCCTGTTGACAGAACTAAGAGACGGTTCAAAGGGATTACATTCAGTGCAAGGAGAGCTGGGTGCATTCAGGAAGTCTGGCTGTGTTTGCAGGTAAATTCCAGTATTTTCAGAGAAAAATGGCATCCAGGATTGATCACCAAGAGAGAAACTTTCCTTATAGGGAGGGAGGGCTAAGGCTGGGTGGGTATAGGTTAAGTATGTTGGTATTATCTCAGACAAACTTAGCATTAGGAGATTATCTTCACCCTTACTCTGCACTGTAAATGTAAATGTAGATGTCTAAACACATCTACAGCACAGTTTATTACACACCAAGAAAATTAAAAAAAAAAAAAAAGCAACCTAACAGTGCTTCCCAACATAAGAATTGGCTTCATCTTTTTTTCTTTTTTTTTCTTTTTTTTTTTTTTTTTGGCTTCGTCTTTTTTCTACTTACTTCCCATTACAAACATCTGTCTCACCTGACCAGCTCCAGACCCAATGCTAGCTAAATCTCTGAAGAAAAAACGCAGCTCCTCTGGTGTTGAGGAAGGAACACTGCAGAGCCTGTCTTTCACTGCTCCTCAGCCATTAGTCCCTCAGGCTCCTCCTTAGTGAGGATCCCAGGCAGGCACATTACCCCTGCCTCCTCCGCAGCAGTTTGAGTCTTACTCCAGTATAAACTCCCTCACACTTCAGCAGGTAGCACTACCAAGAACCTACATAAAGTCAAGTCGCTTCTTCTCAGCCATGGAGGCTGGGAGGCAGCCTCCCACCGCCTGCCACATCCCTTCTTCCCAATGCACCGAGGCTGCCCACAGCCACTCTAGTAGAAAGCACAGTTCTGAGGAAGCAGCTACCATAAAGACCTGTGAGCTAGCTCACACATCTTTCTTGTAATAAGATCTGGACTCTCACAGGACTCCTAACTCCAGCCGCATTAGAGGGAAAAGGGCTTTCCTGTCCTCTGCCCAACCCTGCAACAAGAGACGGAGGACCTGGTGTTGTTTTTTTCTGGGTTTACCTTTAATAGGAGCCTTTCTGTGACAAGATTAAACAAGTCATTTTCTTCCTTGAGGGTCTGTCACATATGGCTATTCTAAGAAACTGAAACCTCAGAAAAGGTTGAAATTAAATACCTTAAGTGGAGAAAAAAGAAAGAAAGAAAAAGAGAAAGTGATATTCTAGAAGCACACAACTGCAGGGAGCCAGAGACCTCGGAGATGGAGAGGAAATCCTGAGTTAAAGCCGATTGGCTAAGCCGCAAATGTGTACCAGAGTGAAGGCGTGAAGAGATTTGGTAATGTTCTTCGTACTAAAACCAGCTTTTATAACTCACTTTCTACAAAGCAACCCTATATCCCCAAACACACTCAATCACTTACCATGTTATTTCCAACATTTTAAAAAGTCATTGGAAGTTGTTCACAAGTTTTTTCATAATTAACACTTTCAAATGATGTTCGGAAATGAAAAAAAAAAAAAGAGTACCTTTTCCAATTCTCTTGGTATTCGCATACAAGTGTACACCCTTTCTCTTCGCTCTGTATACTTGGCTTCATTATGTTCAAGGAAGTACCCTCTTGTCAGTTCAGCACTGAGGAACCTCAATAATGACAGTTCTACAGGAAAAAGAAATGACACAAAAGAAAAAGAAGTGTTTATCAAGAACTCACAGGCTGGAGCCATAGGTAAAACACATAGAAAACAAAGGGGGGATATACAGTCTATAGTTCTGTGCCCACAAGAAAGGGAAACCAGATGACTGGAGAGTGGTGTTAGGAACTGCGGTTGTTGCATGTTGAAAACCCCATCCGAGTATGGAAAGGATGGCTGCTGAGAACCGAAGGAGCCGAAGAACACCTTTCTGACCAGTCCCAAGTCTCACGGTGCTATAAGCCTAGACTGCAGAGATAGGGGATAGAGAGGAGCAGCTGTAACGGCTCCATTGATTACACATTCCAGGAGTCCAAAGGCAGCCCAGGGCCCTGGAAAGCACTGTTTTCAGCCCATGACTATGCCAGCCATTCAGACACAGGTCAGCTGCCTTCTGCTTGGGTAAGCCTGGATATCCTGCAGAAGCCAGCCAGCAATGGCACTTCTCCTTATAAAAGTTTACTCCTGCTAAATGAAAGTTTCCCAATGCCACGAAGTGACTAGCTACACAAAGCAGAACCTTTCTTTCATAGGGCTTGTCCACGTGTCCACACTGCCTCTGCTTCTCTGGTGTAAATTCATCCCTTCCATTTATATCAGTGGAGGAAGGCAAGGCTAAAGTAGCTGATATGCGTTCCACATTGCGGGACTTCATAAACGGAGGTGAAGGTGCCTGACCTCAGTTCTTTCTGGGATGCCATGCTTCTCCTAGCCCCATCATCTCAGCCATCTCTCCAACCAAACGCCTTACCCAACCAACACCTGCATGAGGCTGTATGAGGCTCAACTTTTTTCCAGGATCGCAAAAGTTTCCAAACTAATTTCTAAGCTTACTCTGTGATTTCTCTAACAAATGTACCAAAGCACTACCAAGAGGGGATAGACAAAATGAACCCTCAAAAGCCATTAGGAAGGCAGAAGCCAAGGGCCTGGACAGCATACCTTAAAGTGCTTACTTCTGTCAGCACGGCAATGACTCCCTAGCTCCAGGAGTTTCACATCACATCACATCACATGCTTACTTTTGCTTAAGTAGTATGTTCTATGTACGTACTCACACATACACATAAACACACACCTGTATTCGTGGGACTGATAATGCATTTGCAGAACTGTACTGAGAAGTATCTGGGAGTGAACTGGGGGAAGGTAAGCCTTCCTGGGGAGAAATGCCACCATTTCCCCATTATTGCTTGGCACAAGGCACACAGGGTCACGGTGCACCGTGGGAACCTGCCCTCCTTTCTCAGATTATAGTTAAGTCATGGGTGAAATAGGTACAAGCTACAAATGCTACTGCTTATATTAACAGATGTTCAGTCTTGAAGGTGATGATATGATCTTATCCACAGAGAGTAAAACTGGGCTTTCTAATACTACACCACCACCTGAAGAGACAAGGGAAGCTCTGCATGCTATGCTGCAGAAGAGAACCAAACGCTGCCACCAGAGAAAGTTCTGTGGATACTCAGGTCAGTGCCAACTTCTGGCACTTGCCATCCAATCTTATTTACTGCCAACTCTACTTAAGGATGACCTATATGGACAGAGAAAGTAGGATTAATCCCAGTGTTCAGCATTGGTGCAACTACTTAATAAATACCAAGGATACACTTTTACAAGATAACTCAGCAGTCAAAAGAGAAGGCGAATCTCTACAAGAGAAGAGCTGCTGGGTGCTAGAGCTGGCACTCTTCTGAGACTGGGGAGTTAGCAGGGAATGAAGGCAGTCGGGCTTCCACCCATGGTCCCCACTGATCATAATTATAAATAACAGCCCAAGGGCCCTGGGTCTAACCCCTGAGAGCAGCCACTGCAAGGATGGGAGGCTTCCTGTTCCTAACAAGAGACAGACGCTTGGGCAGAACGGGAGTCTGTCTTCTGTGTTAAAGAGACACACAGTCAGGTCATTACATAGTACTTTTATAGTTTAAAAAGCAAACTAAAAGGCCTGGATGCACCTTGTTTATTGGGCAAATTCTCTTTAACAGTGGTGTCTGCCAAGGCCAGTTTTTGCTGTAATTGGTGTTTTGGTTCACAGGTCCACAAAAACAATGTGGGGTCAATTGGCGCTAAAGGGGCTTTAGCATCACCAGCGCTCTCAGCTTTTAGGCCTACGACGGTCAAGTCACGCCAGGTGAGGTGGCACACGCTTTTAATCCCAGCACTTGGGGGGCAGAGGCAGGCAGATTTCTGAGTTAGAGGCCAGTCTGGTCTACAGAGTGAGTTCAGGACAGCCGGGGCTACACAGAGAAACCCTGTCTCGGAAAAAAAAAAAAAAAAAAAAAGATGGTCGAGACACAGGTCTCTTGTTTTCAGAGGGGAACGGAACCTTCTGCCAGTTCTCTAACACCTGTTTCCGACTTGCCTTCCACACAGATCCTTGAGGCACTTGACAGTGTTTGTGTGAAAGCCGATGAAAACCACAGGGCATGATGTGGTGTCATGAACTCCAGTTCCTTTCTGTATGTTAACGGTAAAATTAACCAGTTGGTTGTCACTTAAATCTATAAATGCTGTTTCTGCCATCTGGGTTCTATGGTGGAAAGCATCACAAATACATTTAACTAAGGATATAACCAAAATTATATTAGATTTCATAAATAGGTTATGATATAAACAAAAATGTTTCAGTAATATTATAAATACAAAAAAGGACTGTGTGAGAAAACTACCTCTAGAAAGGCAAGAATCTTGGTGTTAAACACAAGTTAGATTCTTAACTGCTGAGCCATCTCGCCTGCCTCACCACGTTCAGTTCTTGGTATAATAGTAAACAATGAAAGTGTACTCTTTAAGTACAAACACTCAAAACTATAAAACAGATTCTATAGCTATGGCTGTCTCCAAGTCACAGAGAGGCAGAGGACATCGTCTCTAAGGCAACACCAAGAGTAAGCAGTAGAGCAGATTCCAAGTTCTAGCCAAGTGGGTGCTTTTCACCGCTAGATTATATATTCCACTGCTGTTCTTTCTTGAAGCAAGAACTTGCTATGGAGTCTTGGCTGGCCTATATAGATCTGGTTGGCCTCAAGTTTACAGTGATCCTCCTGCCTCTGTTTCCACAGTACCAGAATTACAGACATGAGAAACTATGCCCAGCACTAAGTACTTTTAAAAACAGATATCTGCACATTTTCTGAAATGTTTAGTATTCCATCAGTCCCCGCTCTCTGCACTTCCACCGAACCTGGGTTCTATGCAGCCACCCTAATAGCAGACTCTGCTATAAGACCATGAACCAAGTACCATGTATCTTATTTTTCCAATGCCCATCTCTGAGTAAGCTCTAGTGTAACACTGTCTCTGCACACAACCAACCCCATGCTAATAGAGCACAGAACGGTTTTTAAAGGTACAGTAAAATAATAATGACCAAAAGCCCAAGCTTCACAGGATAAACTATCTCAAAGCCTTTGCTTGCTTCCATATCAACAATTCATAGAGATAAGACCAGATTTAACAGATGGGATCCTTGCACTCTGAGGCAGTTTACAAAGTTCTAGTGTTCATTCCTTTATATAACTCTAATAACAATTACAACTAAAAAGGAGGCACAAAAAAGATATTCACATAATACAAATGAAGAAACTGAGAAAATTAACAGACCCAGTCGAAACTCATTTAAAAGGACAAATGTCAGAGTAAAGACCAGAACTGACCTGTGAAATGTGCTGTGCTCTTCTCTCACTATAATTACACCCAGTCACCCACTGTTATTTTAGAGAAAAAGACCTGGCTGGAATATGCTTTTCAATCATGCCACATGAAGGGGCTTCCACTGCCTTGGGCCTGACCTGTCAAGCGATCTTGCTGTTTGTATGGATGCCCCCTCTCGCTCCTGTTACACCCTGGAGAACTCTGTACTTCCTAATGAGATATTCAGCACACCAGTGCATGGTGGCTTTGCTAAACTTTCTCTGGTATTCTATAGACTTATCTGACTTTACTTGTCCTGTGACTTCGGGTATAGTCTTCTGAAAACAGAAGGATTTTACTACTGAATTATAAGTGTGTCTATTAGAAGAATGTGAACATTAATAAAAGTAAAATAATATCCATCATAAGTGTAAATCAATTCCACCAGTATAAAATCAATATTCATCTACCACAGAAACATTCTGTAATCCTTTACCTTTAATTGAGAAATAAGAGTATAAATTCTTTTCCTTTACTCCTGAAATAAGAACTATTAGTCTTACTCATCCGAGACAGCTTACTTTAGAAATCAGAAGCTAGGATCAAAAACTATTTATTAAAAGTAGTGAGTAATCATACATATATTTATATATTCAGCAATATGTCTAAATATATCTTTCTTAAAATAGCACTGCACATTAAAAAACCAAATTGGAAAGGAATACTGGTTGACTGCTAAGAAACCATGAAACAAGCTTGTCTCTGGCCTTAAGGAAAAGAAGTGTTTACAAAGTTTAACAAGGTATCTAAAATAGTAAATGAGCCTTTCTTACACGTAACAGGCATACTTTTACACAGGGAAACTAGGAATTAACTTTTCTAGGAGACAATACAATAGGAGTTTTGCCTTTCTAAGTCAAATGTAAGAAAAAGAGCCATTTTGCATACTATATTCAGCTTCTTGAGGCTTTTTGTTGGTTTCTTTGCTGGGTTGTTTTGGAGACATGGGCTTTCCATGTAGCCCAGGCTGGCCTTGAACTCAGGATCTTCTTACTTCTGCCTCCCACCCTTTAAAAACCATTTATGGTCTCCTTTAGGATAGTAAAGAGCAGAGCAGTCATACGCTTAGAGACAGAAGAAGGTCTCCAAATGGAAGGCACATCTTAACGCTAACAAAGCAAAGGATTAACAGTGTGATGTGTCAATAATCCTCCAGCTGGCTTAAAATTTCAAATCCACAGACAGTAGAATGCAAGGAATAGGAATTGTCTGAATTCCATTGACAATCTCTGTGGGAACTGCCAACAGAAAACCAGTTAGCTTTTCTGGGTTTCAGGTTTTCTTTCTTCTCCTGGAGATACAGCAAGATGTGTAAAGGCAAGGAGAGAAACAAATCAGACAAGAGTTGAGTTCCAGAAGTCAAGTCATCATTACAAAGAGAACAATAGTGACGGCATTGTTCCACCACAAACAGCACGGTGGCCACACCTGACATCAGGCCTCTCACTTTACAAGCAATGCTTATCTGCTCACCTCCTGCGCTTGCCTTACAGGGAGCTGTTTCATGCTCATGGGAAGATGTCATGCTTATCTTACACCAAGGTCTCCACGGAGAGGAAGACAACTAAGTTAGAGACTTATTTAGTACTGGCTCGATGAAGCAGAGCCAAGTGGATTAAGCAAGCAGTCTACGAAGTTCAACAACAGAACCAAGTTAAGAAGACAGAGTTCCGTATTCTTAGTCCGACATGGACTTGCTCCTCATTGACTGCTAGAGCTATACATGGCTATGCAGAATCTTTCACCTAGAACCCTGCAGACGAGTCAAGAGGGGAAAACGCAGGAACCGGATGACAGGCATTGCTTAATCTGATCTATGTCGAAAAATGCAACGTGACATGGCAGTAATGTTAAGAGCACGGTGAGAGCGCAGTTCTTGGCGAGCACTCTTCCCAGAGTTCCAGCTCAGTCACCACACACCGGGATGAACCGGCATCCAGCTCTAACTGTGTTAAGGTGAAAGTACTAGTATTTGTCACACAATTCATGCATTAAAAAAAATGCTGCTGAGGATCAAATGATAGCAGTCTGCAAAGAAACAAAAAGCAAATATAACTGATATAGATGAATACATGTCGTATGTATAGCTGTATAAATATAAAATATTTACATATTTTCCTCAGCAGATAAATTAGGATGAACATTAAACACTACAGCATTTTATTTTACTCCAAGTGTGGATAAGTACCTTACTCTATGCTCATGTAAAGAGAATACTAAACTGCTAGGACCCACCAATAAATGTCTTATAAAGGAGCTCTGAACGCCTTGGGGAAAATGATAAAAGGGACATTGGAACTAAGTGATGGTTAAGGCCATCAAGACACTAAGATTATGACTTCCAAAAGGAACGGCACAGACTGCCCCAGCTTGCAGAGGGGACGACAGGGCAAGTACACAGGAACCTTTACAGAGAATGGACGATTAATACCTTAGTGACATAAATGACTGAGAAAGATGTTTCCAGTCTGACACTAGGTGGTGCCCTCTGGCCCAGACAACCCGTTTTCTATTTCTTGGTAAGGAGGCAAAGAAAGAAAACAGAGCAGAAGAGAGAAGCACTTGGGGGTGAACAAAAAGAACGCCTGGATTTCTAAGTGAGTGGGGATGCCGTGGCCAACTGCAGACCCAGTCACAGGTAGACATGCATCAGCAACAGTGAGAGCTTCCTGGCTCTTAGAACAGACACCAGGGGTCAGAAGAAGGTGGTTCACACCGAGTCCACACAGGAAAACCACTGGCTGGTACTTCTGAAATGTTCCTGGGATGCCTGCCTAGATCCCTAATGCCATCTACCAAAGCGGGAGTAACCACTATCTTTTCCCTCATACAAGACTGATGGAAACAAGGAGGGCCACCCCAATAGCCACGGCTTCATGCCGGCTCCCTAGTAAGGACTTTCTGCCACTGCAGGTTGAAAATCCAGGTTTAAACCTGTTAAGTATATGATGCTCAGTGCACTGCCTCTGTGATGAATGAGTGTGTGCTATGATGTTAAATTTATACAAGTCCAAGTATCCAGCTCAGCCCAGGGGTGCTCACTACTTCAAAAGTTCAAGGTCTGTGTTAGTACCAGGGAAGAATAAATGCACTTCACTTCAGAAGTTCAAGGTCTGTGTTCACCAAAGGCTCTGCACAGCTTCATTGTCTTTCTTCATGCAAACAACATAAAGGCTTTCCTGAAGCTTGAAAAGATTTCAAAGAAACCGTAGTGAAACCTGGTCGCATCTATTTGCTTGCCCTAGTCAAGTCTAAGTGAACAAGCGGCTGAGAGATTGAAGACTTTGGTTTACTTAGGTATTGCCAATTTAGAAAGCAAACATTCCTGCAAGCAAGTGTTTAACTGACAACTAAACCAAATAGAAAATAAAGGGGGAAAAAAAAAACCAAACAAACAAGGCACACAGCTGGTGCCTGAGTTTTCAAAGATATGGAGACTGATGCAAAACTCTATGTCCAATTCTGAGAATTAGCAAGTCTATCAGGATCTATCCACCAGTCTTACAGACTTTTAGGACTCCTATAATTTCAATACCCATAGTGAATGGAGTCAACCTTATAACTTGAACGAGTATTTATATAAGCTGCAGGACCTTATTCCACTGCATTAGCTCAGAATAAGTTGGAAGAAATGTCATCAAGTTGCTGTCCAAGATCTTGGATCTACGATGCAAGAATTAAAATGCAATCACTATTATACCCAATGAAACGGCCAAGCCAAAACTTTCCCTTTTGCTTCCGGGCTTAATAGAACGCTTCAGTGTAAATACCAAAGCTGTTAAAAGTTCTTAATAAGATCCTTGAACACAGGGGATTGTAATATTTTAACAGTATGCTTCAGAGCTTATGGACAGTAGGGCTTAAAAGTGGTACGTATTTTCTTGTGTGACAAACTGTTTCTTCTGGCTTAAGTTTTAGTTTAGGAAAACTCCACATGTAACATTTTAAGGGGTGCCGCACATTTCTGTTTGAGAGAAAACTGCTGAACTTCACGGTCACGACCACACTGTCAGCTGAGTCTACGAAAAATGGATTCGGCGGGCAAGTTAACAGGTTTCCGAGACTCAACTTCGCATAAAACCATAGGGGGAAGAGTCACCTCGGCATTGACATCGCCTAGAAAGCCCTGCGTTTCCCATTTTTGACCTCCTTCGGATGTGGGAGATGCCTGTCACTGTTGAGGCCGGTCGCGAACTCTCGGGGACCGGGGACCGACGATCTCCCGGGCGCACCTGGCTCGGGGATGGCTGCGGGAACGTCGGGCCGCGCGCACTAGCCGCCGGGGTAGCTGTCACCGGCCGTGGGGACATGGGAGCCACCGGAGCCGCGGCCGCTCCGCGCGCAGAGGGAAGGCGCTGGCGTCCCCGCCACCACAGCCCGGTCGGCCCCTCGGTAGCCCGCCGCGGCCTAGTGCCGCCCGCCCGCCCGCTCGCTCGCTCGCCTCACCTGCGCGGCCGCGGCGCTTCTCCCGCCGCCGGTCGCTCTCGTAGAAGCCCAGCGTCTCGGTGTGTTGGGGCGCGGGCCCATGGCCGCCACCACCCGGCTGCTCCGCCTCGCCGCGGCCGGTCCGCTCGGGGCCGTCCGCGCCGCCACCGCCGCCTTCTCCCGGGGCGGCCGCGTCGCAGACGCCCGCCATGTTCCGAGAGCCACACACTGTCCCCGCCACCTCCCTCCAGCCGCCCGCCCGGCCTCCGCCTCCCGCCGGCCCCCTCGCCGCCTCGCCCCGCCCCTCGCCCGGGCAGCCGCCATCCGTAGCCCGCCGGCCGGCGCGCGCCATTGGCGTCAGCGGCGCGTGGGAGGCCGCGGTGGCCGCCGCCACGGCCGCCGCCATCTTCTTCCTGCCGTCGCCGTGGCGCGCGGCGGGCTCTGCGGACCGGGGCGCCGCGCCGGGCTCCATGCCGCCGGGTCGCGCGGTGGGGGACGGTGGGCGGCAGCGGGGCTCGGCGTGGTTGTCCGCGCGGCCGGAGCCCCTTGTGCCCGTGCGGTGGCCGGAGTGCGCCGGCGCGACCCGCCTGGCCTTGGCTGCACGGCGACTGGGGCCGGGCTCCAGCTCTGTGGCTCCCGCCGGCGCCGACCCGGTGGCTCTGCTGTCTTGGCTGCATCTCTCCTGCATATTTATGATCGTCTGTCACATTCCCTGTCCGTGGACAGTGTCCAAAGCCTAGCTCGGGGGAGCGTGCCAACAGGTGGGGGACTCGGCCCGACGGGCAAAGTGCTCGATGCGCCTAAAGCGCCGGGGACATTCTGGGTTGCCTTTCGGGAATAGGGTTATGTGACTGCGGGTGGCAGCCAAGGCGGCCTGGTTCTGTCAGATTGTCACCGCTTGCCGTGAGACTTGTGACCCTTACCCCCTCACTGGTAGTCACGGATAGCCGCGCTGAGACCAACGGATGCTCGCTGGGTGCAAATGAATCCGCCTCAGCCTTGGAAGACCTTCACCTGGGATTCCTACATTCTTGCTGTGCGCTCCTGTAACGCACGCGGTGGCCCCTGGATTGCCTTCATGCCCACTTCGGAATTAACCTGCATTGTGGCAACTTTTTAAATGAGTAGAAGCATAGCAAATACCTCTTCACTCTCTAAACTGCCCTACACTTAAGCCGAGAAGCGATGGAGCAGGCCTAGAACATCCAGGAGAGCCTTAGAGATGGAAAGCTAGATACCCGATTGCAAACTCCGCAACTTTTCTGTACTGTACTGCAGCAAGGCCATTTGACAGTAGGGCGGGATGAAGGGATAGGAGGGTTAAAGAGGAACTTGCAAAGTCCAAGAAATCCCAATCCCAATTCAATGTAAACTTTACATTGTGGAAAACCAAACACTGCAGAGAATATTATTTAAAGTCAGTTTGGTTTTATTTGGTAAAACTGGATCTTAAAAACAGTGCCCTTGACAAAGCTCCAGCATCATGAAAATCAAAAGACACAGAGTTTTATATACTGTAAGGTTTCCTCCAACCTAAGTTTATTATCTGTGTTCCAAATCTTAAATAGTCAAAGAAGGGAGAGGGGCCCTGTCAGGGTTGCTATTTAAAAACTCCTGTTTTAAAATGATATTGCTAGAAACCTAAGACTATGTCTTTCCTTTATAAAGATTATATTTGGTTGCTATTTATATGTTCCTCAGAGATTTTCCTGGTTCGATACTATCAAACCCCAAAATAAGGAAGCATCCAGAAAGCTTGAAGTTAGGTTACAAATAACCTTAAGATGCAAACACCTTACATAGTACAGAACGTTTAGTTTTGTGACTTTGGCATGGATATATTATAGGGCAAAAGGGTACTATTTCTCTTTTGTGACAAGCTGGAATACTTTATGATGTTTTTAGTTTGCCACTATTAAGTGAATTAATCTCTTGATAGCACATGCAGCATATCTTTTAACCCTAGGTTGTTTGAAATGAGTGCCTCTCACTTTTCTTGAGTAAAAACAAAAACAAAATAAACAAAAACTCTAATGAAAACATCCGTCATTGTGGAAAGACCTGGACTCTCTGACTTTCAGTGTTTGACCAAATGAGCAGAGGTGAGCCTCTTTCTGCTCTATTTCCCCTACCATGAAATCACATTTGGGCCAGACTGCAAGGACCTCTTAAACCATCACAACTATGCCAAAGTGTATGCATTCCCCATTTTAGATCCTTGTGCAATGTAGTTTAAAAAGCTAGATTAGCCTGTTGATATTATCAAGATTTATAGGAAATGTATGAAATCCTTAACTAGAGTCACTTTGTACCTGGTCTAAAACTTGAAAAAAAGAAATGAAAGCACAATAACTGTACTGATAACACATCAAAGATTTCCATAGCTCTATGTGCCCTCTTTCTTTTCTCTGCACTCCTTTATTTGTTGATGTGGGAGAACTAACTGGTGGATGTAGGCTGGACTTCTGGGCTCTAAGCTGTGGTTTGCTACTCCAGCCTCAGGTTCTCCAGGAGCAAGCAAGCTTCTAAGATTATTCCAGTGAGTGTTCCAAAGGACACTACTCCCCGGTGTTATTTGAGGGTGGCTGAAATGTTAGGACTGGAAGAGATGGCTGGAGTGTGTTTCAGTCATGTAGCTGCAGAGGCAGAAGTCACATGGCTAGTGAAGCCCGTGGGACTCCACCAGAAATCTGCTCTGACGATGCATGGCTTCTGTTTCGGGCAACATGGAAGTCAGTATTTCCTTCTGAAGCTGTAGCCCTGAGTTTAATTCATTTGCTGTTTTATCTTCAGAGAAAAAGTTGTATATTTCTTGGTGGTGATGATACTTTTTTTTTAAAGATTTATTTTATGTGGATATGGGTGTTTTGCCTGTGTGCATGTATGTGTGGTATGTGCCTGGAGCCCAGAAGAGGACATTGGATCCCCTAAAACGAGAATTAACAGATGGTTGTAAGCTATTATGTGGGTGCTAGAAACTGAACCCAGGATTTCTGCAAGAGTTTTTCACTGCTGAGCCACCTCTCCTGCTTTTGAATGTTTGTTTGTTTTGGAGGTAAAGTTTCACTTAGGCCAGATTGGCCTTAAACTCAATGATCCTCCAACCTCATCCTCCCAAGTGCTGGTATTATAGATACGCTTAAGAGTTGAGGCCTTTTTTAAAAAATCTAAACAGCTTCACTGTAAGGTTAGAAATAAAAATATACTATTGTGTCTATAGTAAGGCTTGCAGCGAATTGGTGGGGGTTCATTGTATTTCTGGGCTTCAGTAGTGTCTTCTACCTTTGCCAATCTTTTCTCCCCCTATAACTGAGTCTCATGGTGTTTTATCCTCTCTGGGTTTGCTCCATAGAAATTAACTTTGTTTATTTTTAGAAGAAATAACCCCACTGAATATGCCTTTGATTGTAATATGCCCATTTCAACTTAACAGTAACCAGCAAAATCTTATTCCTATGTATTTGCTCAGCATGAGGATATTTGACTGAGATCACAGTAATTCAAACTCTGAAAATTATACGAAACATTCTGTTCTAATAATCCTTTGCTAAAAGAGATATTTGGACAAAGATAGTGAGTTCTGAAAGGTAGGCTTTGCTTATTTACTTATTTACTTACTTGAGGTAGGGTTTGTCTGTATAGCCCTGGCTGTCTTGGAACATTTTCCGTAGACCAGGCTGGTCTTGAACTCAAAGATCTGCCTGCCTTCCTTGAGTGCTGGACTTAGGACATGATGGCATGTATCGCCATCACCGCATGGCAGGTTCTGCTTATGTGACAAAAGTGTGAACATAATTCATATTCTGTTAGTTAACAGTATTTTCAGCTTACCATCAGATATATTGATTCCATATAGGCATTTAAGTTTCTGGAAAATTCTAAAATACTGATGAAAGGGACCTAGGAAATGACTTACCAGTTCCTCATTCTAAATTTTTCTCTTTGAGGTGAAAAGGTATTTCTCATCACAATTGAAAAAAAAATAATGTCACATTTAGAACTATTTTTTAATCACCTAATTAACATTTATGCTTATGGGAGAAACTCATATCTTCCCTTATATTTATTGCTATTTCTTTTTTTAAAAAAATATTTATTTATTTTATGTATATGAGTACACAGTCACTGTCTTCAGACACACCAGAAGAGGGCATCAGATCCCATTACAGATGATTGTGAGCCAGTATGTGATTGCTGGGAACTGAACTCGGGACCTCTGGAAGAGCAGCCAGTGCACCTTAACCGCTAAGCCATCTCTCCAGCCTTTTTTGCTATTTCTTAACATTCTCTTTATTTCTACCAAGCATACGTTAAGATTCAGAAGGTAGACAGATCTTAAGGTCTCCCAGTCCCTGTTGCTAGCCTTACGGGTGCTTTGTTCCTCTGTTCCTCCGTGGTGAACTGTTTATTGCTGGGCTGGGCTGCTCATCAAGCGGTAGTTGGTAATAGTGAGCTTTGTACACTATTTGGATAAATAGTTTACCTTTTCCTAGTGTTTCTAATTGAAGTTCCATGGGTTTGGTAACTAAGTATTTGTTTTCTTCTCCCTCTTTTAAAGTTCTCTGGGCTGTGATCCTGCTCCTGTACCTGGGTCTCTCATTCTGCTCAGTCCTCAGTTTGTCCTGTATTCTATCCATTGCCCCTGGCTTCTGAGGTACTGAAAGGGACTGTGCTCTCTAGCTAAGACCTAGGTAACCCAACTGTTTACCTACCACTTCTCCCTTGGTTATAACAAAGCATTAGAAATACATAATAAAATTACAAATTCTCAAAACAATCCTTTTGGTTTGTGCCTTTCTGGTTTTAGAGATCCATCTGATCTCCAATTGTCCTTTTACAGGCATGTGTTTTAGCTGACAAATGGTTTTCTCAAAACAACCCCTGGTGTGTGTGTGTGTGTGTGTGTGTGTGTGTGAGTGAAAGTGGGCAAAATAGTTGTTTGAGACTAGAACAGAGGTTGGGATTTCCAGTTCTGGCTCTCCCTTTCCAGGATTGAGCTTGTATTGGTAAAATGCTCCTGCTCTTTCTTGACATTTCTTGTTCTGGTCCACTTTCAAATAACTAACCACTTGCCTCCCTTTCATATTACAATCTAGGAATGTAGTCTCACAGAAGAGAACAGTGTGGTGGTTAAGTTATTCAAACAGCAATAATATTATATATATATATATATATATATATATATATATACACACACACATACATACACATACATATACATATATACACAAACTGTCCTCAAACACTGTTTGGCTATTTAGTGTGGCTTTAGCCAAACAGTGTTTGAGGATAATTTGTATTCTTTACTATGCTCTGTCTAAGGTGATACAAACATTTCCTGTTTTCTTGAGCACATGTCCTCTGGTGACAGATGCATGCTAGGTTCAAAGTGTTTCAATATGATTCAGACATAAATTTCTGATCGTGAAAAAAAAAATGAAGGTGAAGCCAGACACTGATCATTATTCACTGTCCGAGTGCTCAGTCTGACCTTCATCTATATATCTAGTTAAGTATCACTAAGTGTGTGAGTAGAAATGTATTTATAGTGCGGCAAACCATTTTAAATAGTTAATTCTGGTGTTTATTATGGTGCTCGTGTGTATGAGCTGACAGCTGACTAGATGCTCCTCTTCTGAACACTGTTTTGTGAATATTGGTTTTTATTTTTATAAGCTTGATAGAAACATGGTGTCTGGTTTATCTTACTGTGGCCGTAAAAGCCAGTCACATATGGAGTTAAAGGAACTAAAATAGAGTGACTCCATTGGCTTTGGAACGGACTAGAACTTAAAGTTTTCCTTTGATCTGCATTCATTTCTAACATCTAATCACGCCTCATGGAAAGAGCCCACTGATGTGGCTGACAGTGGTGTCCTATAGGCTGCAAAATTGGCTTCTACCTTGAAAACTTTGTATCAGGAGTTTTGTTTTTGTTTTTGTTTTTTGTTTTGTTTTGTTTTGTTTTTGCTTTAGTGAATCACAAATAATTAGCCACACTGTTGTACTGAGACAGCATCCATTAGTCCTCAGGGATGCAAGTTAACACGAGAGGACCTATGCAAGCATGTGTCTTAGCTGACAGATGGTTTTCTCAAAACAATTCCTAGGACATGTGTGTGTGTGTGCGCGCGCACACGCATACATGTAAGTGTGCAAAATAGATGATTGAGACTAGAACAGAGGATGGAATTTCCAGTGATAGCAAGAAGTGTTCTCCAGAAAAAATGGTAGAATATGGCAGATCAAGCTCCTAACGTGGGGTTGGGAGGCCTGGTAGAAGGTCATGAGACGTGCCACGTGCTTGTTGACCTTATTGTCTTAAATCATGTAGGAAAGGACAAAATAGAGTCTCAAGAAATTTCCTTCTATTCTACAACTGTGTGATTTTACTACTCTCTGCATTATTTTAGGCTGTCACTAAGTGGTAACTTTGCATTCACTTTAATATTATTTTTCTTCTATGGGACCATTGTCAGTTGTGATGTTTAGTTTGAATGGCCTGCTTTCAGTCATCAGAATGGAGTGCTCTTTTCCAGTAAACAATGTTGGCGTTCTTTTATTCTTTTATGAGTAGGTATTGTACAAAGCCCTAGCCTGACAAGATCAATGAGAGGCACTTCCCACCCATAAGTGTATACTATGAATGGATGTAGTAAGCATAGACAGATGCACATAGACAGACAGACACACACACACACACACACACGGGGGGGGGGGGGGCAGGGGTGCTGACACAAAGGGCAGTCGATGAGGTATCCTGATAGTGCTAAGGAGAGACTGACTAACTATACTTTGAGAGAGTCAGAATGACTTAAGGGAAGTGGTTGCTGACTGGATTTGCAAAGATGAGCTTGCCAAGCAGAAAATGGGGTTGAGGAAGGCATCCAAAGACCTACAGAAGGCAAATGGGCAGAGGGAGACGGAAAGGAAGGCATAACACTCTTTGAGTTGGACTTGAAGTTTCTGTGCGTAGCTAATCCTAAAGGATGCTGTGAAGGAGTAGATGAATAGTAGTAATAGGGATGCTCTGGGTAGGTAGAAGAATGGCGAGAAACAGGATGAGGAGAAACAGCCTGACCTTCACAGGCTGAAGAATAGTCTCAGGATGCTCGTAGGTTTGAGATTTGCTTGCACTTCTGTCCACAACAGCTGGCTATGACAAGAAAGAGTATTGTTTTAATTAAGGATCTGTGGTGGTCTGAGTTTTACTCTCAATATCGAGTCCAATAGTTAGGAGAATTTACCAGCCTCTGACTTCTTTTTTCTTCACGAGAAGCTAGGGTACCATTTGTGGGGTAAATATTTCAAAGATTGTCTTTATCTGGCAGGAAGGTAACCACAAACTAAGAATGGGATTTCTTGAAAGGGACAGAAAGACATTTTGCTAACAGCTGTGTGTTTGTGACATCATAGCATCACCTTTCCCTGAATTCCAAATCAAAGCATTTTAGTCACTGAAGAGGCAGAAGAGGGTAATGGCTCATGAAGCTGCTTGTGTGAAATTTGAAGTTCTAGAAGATTCTGAATAACTATAAATTCCAGGTTGGGGGGAGATGCTATCTGATTTTCAGTCTGCGTGTCTGTCCTCTCCCCAGAATTTCACAGGTAGGATGAGTGTATGTCAGCTTGGCATGAGATGCTCTGTTTTGATCCATTTAATTTAGACACTTGTTATAACGTAAGTGCTTTTGCTTTCACTTTGGCAATTGGCATGCAATTTTAATTAGCACTTGGAACACAATAGAATGTGTTGATGAAGCACAAGACATGAAGAAATACGTTCATAATGGCCTGTCTTGAGGACTCTGGCAGCATCCAAAAAAGATATTCTCAGTGTACTGCACAGGATTTCTGAGAACTCAGCCTGGCTGGCATTTATGCTCTTATATATTAATCATCTCAGTGTTTTCAGATGTCAAAATATTGGCATGAGCAGAGTTGTCATCTATGCTGCACCAAGAATACTAATTTCTCTATTATCTTGATAAAGTGGCCAATGTATAAAGAAACGATGTATTTTCTATGCCTTGCCAGACTTCTCTTCCAACCTCGGCCATCCATGTCTTCCTAAGTTGTTAAGCCCCCGCAGCCATCTCTTACCAGCATTCCTCCTATTGCTCGCTTGCTTCTGTTTATAACTATTTTCCGCCTCTGGCAACCTGAGACTGCGCTGCATGGCATTTTGTCAAAAATGATTCTCTTCCCTGTTGACTCTTTTGGTTATTAACATTGTCAACTTGACAGGACCTAGAGTCACCCAGGAGAAAAACTATGGCGCATGTCTGTGATGGGGGTTCTAGAGTGGGTTAATTCATGCAGAAGACCCATTCTGTAACATCTTTCCGTGGTCCGGGGCCCAGCCTGAAAAGGAGAAAGCAAGCCAAATACCAGCGTTCACTGCTCTCTGCCTCTTGTCTGCTGATGCAATGCGAGCAGTTGCCTCAAACTCCTGAGACTGCCCTCGCCAGCCTCAAACTGGGAGCCAAAGAAAACTCTTCCAATAAAGTTTGTCACTCTGATGTCTTGCCACAGCAACGAGAAAATTAACTAATACAATTCTCAATGCCATATCTGGTTTTTGGGTTTTTTGTTTGTTTGTTTGTTTTGTTTTTGTTTTTTGCTCTGTTTTTGTTTTTTTAATTGCACTCCATTGAAAGGTACAGGGCAATGGACTAGAAAGAATATGCACATCTTCACTGCACTAACAGAGGACGACTCTGTCTCCTTACCTGCCCTGGGGATTGGAACCAATTAACTTCTTTGAGCTTCTTTAAATGAGGATAATGATACCTGTTATGCAGGATTGTGGTCAAGATGAAATAACTTCCGTTCATCAACTCAGCATGTATACAGAGCCCTATGGCTCGTGGGTAATTGTAAGTATTGTTTACTGTACTTGCTACCAAGAACATGAAGGTGAATAGGCCATGGCCATGTCCTAAAGACTTTAAAGGAGGGACAGACAAGAAAATAGGCAACTGTATAATAATTTGTGATGAATGAGCAGGCATTGTGAGGACAGGGTTCAAGGCCTTGGAGTGAGAGCGTCAGGAAGGAGAGTCGAGGGTGAAGCATGTCCGAGTCAGAGCAGGCTCAAGTTTGAAACCCAAGGAGAGCTGCAGCTTCTCTGTGGTGGTGTGTGTGACTTAGGATGGAGCTTAAATATCAGGAGGGGCCATGCAAGCCGGGAGCTGCAAATATCAGGGAACCCAGGAAGGTCCTGGACCCTGGTTGTGATTTAGGAAGATCTCTTTCCTTTGCTGAGTGGTTTGAAAGAGTTCAGTGAACCAGTATGACCAGTTAGGAGGCTGCAGTTGGAACAAAGTAAAGATCACCTAGGCAGCAGTAGGAATGGGGAAGACACCACCCACTGGGAGACTTAGCCAGAAAAGGGAGTGGGGTGAGTTAGAGAGAGGAAGGAAGGAAGGAGAAGAAACTTTAAGGAAAATTCTAGGATTTTTGCCTTGGGTTTGTGGCCCATTGTGTGATACAGGAAATGCAAGATGGACAATTCATAAGCTACAGTTGGTTGCTATGTCTTAACTGTCCCTTCCAAGAAGTCATGTTGGAATTTTATTGCCATAGTAACAGTCATAAGAGTGGAGCCTTTATGTAGTGATTAGGATATTAGGGTGATGCTCTCATGTCCAGGGTCATGCATCTACCTAGACAGTGTGCCCTGCTATTGTGGACACCCTACCTTCTTTTCCTCTCTGTCTGTCTCCATCTCTCGTGAGAATGTGCATATGAATGAACGTACTTTCTCACCATGTTATGAGTCAGTTGAAAGTCTTCTGAGCTGTGACGGCTAATATTGGCTCCACTTGACAGGATCTTGAAGTAGCTAGGAGAAAAAGCTCTAGGCTTGTCTAAGTGGGGAGATCCCTCCCCAAACATCCTCAATCATCACCATCCCCTGGATTGAAGTGCTGAGATGAATAAAAATGGGAAAATAAGCTGAACACGAGCAAGCACTGCTTTCTGTTTCTCTGCTGATGTACTAGGGACAGCTGCCTCACACTGCTGGTGCCGTGCATTCTCTGCAATGATACGCAGTACTGTGGAACTATGAGTCACAATAAACCCTCTTTAATGGTTATCTTTGTTAACACAACCCAGAGCCACCTGGGAAGCTAGTGTTAGTGACAGTTGTCTACATTGGGTTGGCCTGTGGACATATTTGTGGAGATTGTCATAAGTTAATTGACATGGGACGAGCTATCCCACTATGGGTGGTACCATCCCCTAGGAAGAGGATCCTGACCTTAGTAAGGGTGTAGAGTTTGAGCTGAGCATAAGCAAGCATGCACACATTGATTTCTCTCTGCTCTTGAAGGGCTGCTGCTTTAAGTTCCCACCACTTTGACTTTCTCACAATAATGGACTGTAACCTGGTATCAGAAGATAAAATAATCCGTTTTTTCCCTAAGGTTTTGTTTATTTGGTTGGTTGGTTGGTTGGTTGGTTGGTTGGTTGGTTGGTTGGTTAGGGTATTTTATCACAGCAACAGAAATGGACTAGAATACCCTCCTTTCTCTATGTTGCCTTTTGTCAGGTATTTTGTAATAATGAGAAAGCATCTAATACACCAGCCTTCCAACCACAGCCAAACAACTTTCTGTTGTTTGTAATTTATCTAGTCTGTGATTTCCTGTTGTGGCAGCAGAAAAAGAAAACTAAGAGTAAGGAGGATATAAAATGAGTCAGATACAGAAATTAGAATTCCAGCTGCCCCTCGGGGAAAGGAGGGCATTTTTATTTCATTATTTTGAACTCTATATATTGTGCCCCTGATTCACTTGTTACTACACATGAAGACTCCATCATGATATGGCATGGGAAGCAGTGAGGGACTTCGTGTTTGTTCTGGGAGAAGTCTCTAGTATACCATTCAGGATCTTCATCCCATTTTCTATGTGGCAGATTAAAATTCTTTCCTCTGGGACTTTTATTGTACCAACATTATTTGCACCAGGACGTAGTCTTTCTCACGTGTATTTTACAGTGAAGTGAAGTGAAGGCTTAGTATATCAAACTTCCTTTTCTTTGTCTTTCAAGTATTTGCAGTTTAACCTCTTCCCATGCTTAAATCTCATTTGAACATAACTTTTTATGATGTCAAATTTGTAGCATCAAATTTTAGACATATAAACTATAAACACCTGAATTTTAGACATCAGATCATTTTGACTTTTCATCAAGTCTCACGCAATATTTTTTATTTTTATTTTTTGCTGTTCTCAGATGTGTTTACCTTATTAAAAAAAAAGATATTTTCTTCAGATAATTATTCCAGTGTTTGAATTTGCCGATGGCAAGAGCTTCTTTTTCCTTCCTTTTCTCCTTCCTTCCTTTTTTCTATTTTTCTTTAATTCCATCTGTTTATTTACTTGTGAATACACATGGAAGTCACAGGATAAATACCATGTAGAAGTGGGCTTTCTTTTTGTACCATGTGGGATCTAGGGATGCAGCCCAGGTCAGGTGGTCAGGCTTGGCTGCACGTGCCTCTAGCCTCTGCCATCTTTCTGTTCTATCATAGGTGATTTCAAAACCACCTTTCCATTTTTAGGAGGCCTTTAGATAGATATAGTTTAGCCCTTAACAGTTTCTTGTTAGATCCTCAGATCAAAATTGTCTCTAGATGAATATCAGCATAGCTTATGCTGTATATGAGATACCCACATATCTAGGGAGATGTCTGTGGAAACAGATGTATGGACACAAGAATGGAGACCTGCTAAAAGATCTGTGAAGTGGATCTGGGCTTGGTGTCATTTTCATCTATGAAACCCAAGCAAATGATTGACATCTCAGAATGGGAAACGTATCATGAGAGAAGATTACCCTCCAAACCTAGGAGGACCAGTACTATTGTAGCATGAGATAGGGAAAGGGGATGAAAGCACGGGGGAAGACTAAAAGGGAAGGAAGGTGGCCATACAAAGAGGAAAGGCTACACAGAAACCCACAGGAGGAGGGAATCCAGCCAAGGAGGAGGAAGTGGTCACTGAGGCTAGCTGCTGGTTCAGATTTAGCCACAGCAGTATAACAATGAGGATGCCCGCGTCCTCAATGAGAGCCATCTCGTGAGTGGAGAAAGATCCATACTGCAGCTTTTACACGAGTCATGTGGGTGGAGGTACGCTTGCTTCAAGAAGGGCAGTATGCATATTTCCCATTACTATGGAAGAGACTTGAGCATGATGAGGTCTTGAGGAGTTGAAGGGGAGAGGATGATCTTAGATGAGAGTTGGATTCCCTGATTATCATAGGAAGCACCTAGTCTCCTCTGTACGATGGTTTTACACTTGTCTATCTGCCAGCATCTCCGGGTTTGGGACCCTGCTGCCAACATTATTCACCAGCCTCATTTAATTCTACTTTGGTTTTCCCTCCTGCCTCTGATACTTTCTGCAGACCAAGTATTAGCCAGACACTAGTTGTTTAGCATTTAAAAGACTCACTGGACTGGAGAGTTGGCTTGGTACATAAAATGCTTGTTGTGCAAGCATGAGAATCTGGGTTCAGATCCCTAGCATCCACATTAAAATCTGAAATTTGGGCACACAGTATATGCATACATAAAGCATACATCCATCTCAGTGCAAGGAATCTATTCCTAATCCAGAGTCCTGTTATCACTCACACAGCCTATTACCACCCTTTAGAAATACTCCTGTCCCATAGTACACTTCACATCAGATATGCTTTGCTGTGTGTGCTTTCTAGCTATGAGCTGAGTGTATAATTGCCATGTGTAAGGAAGCCCATCACTTACTCTTCTCATTTGTCCCATGGCTGTGCAAACCACAGCAAAAGGTATGTTGCCTCACACGCACTGGACAATGGTCAACATGTACACATTTGTGTTAATGGAGCACTAATCTTCACTGATTAGTGGGCATGTCCTAGTACCAGGCACTTTGGTAAGTCAGGGAGCTCACAACCCCGAGGAAACACAAGCCCAGCCCTCAGGAAGCTTCCTGTTTAACAGATAACTGAGTCCCTCCCCCCTTCTCCCCACCCCTCCCCTGTGCTGTGTGAAGAGGTAGGCAAAGACCCAATGCTGGTAAATGTTTCTTTGTTTCCACATCCTTGTCCTCCTAACCCTTCTTCCTTTCCCTCTTCTCTCCCCCCACCCCAGTCTCCCTCTCCCTTTCTCTTTCTCTTCCCGACAGACTCGATTAACAAACCAATGGTCAAACATGAAATGCACCCTTCTTACTGCACCCTAACTCTCCTGCCAGATTACACAACCTTAAAAGTTAACTTTGACCCGAAGGCTGGACAGGTTCCAGGACTCTGATGGACCTTAAAGGAAAGTTGTCTGCTTTCATAGCAGTCAAGATAGGTGGCTGAATCTTCAGGACACTGAAGAAAGGGCATTTGTTCTCTTTGAGTCCCTTTGTATTTTCAGCTAGTGTTCCCCTTCTACCCTGTCTGACACTGTTTTTGTTCTTATCATATTGCCTTTAGGACAAAGGGCAGGACAGTCCTGTTGGCCAATCTTGAGTCTAGCATGCTGGCTTGACTCCTGCCAACCTGATTTCCTGGCATGAGGATTTTACAACAACAACAAAAATAGTGGACTGACGTGCCACCATCTGCCTTCTCCCTGACAAGTTCCCAGGCTTCTGTTTTTGCTGGCTCTGAGGTAACCTCGGTCCTGACTTGCCCCTCTTTCTGGGGTATGGCATTGGTGCTTGTCAATGGAAAAACAAAAATCAAAACAACAACAAAACCACTGCTCTCTTGTAGGGATAAGAGATAATTCTGGAGCCACTTTGAGCTTCTTTTGTTTCCCTGTATCAAGCCTCCATACTTAGGTTGAAGTATGTCTAGTGAGGTAGAAAGGTAATGAGAGACTCTGGGTTCAGTTTGAGCCCAGAATTGAAGTGTGCACTAAGATGACCTCAGGGCTTCTTTCTCTGTCTGACAGGATGTACTTCAGTTGCTGCCTCTTGCTCTCCACTACAGACTGGCAAGGGGACAATGGTTTCTGTTGGTAGTTATCACGTGGCTTCACAGCACTTTCTATCAAGTGTGTTTCCCCTCTCTGTCCCCTCTAGCTTACCTTAGAGTACAAGCCCAGGTAGGCTGGTTATAGGACCTTCTGCTTCTGGGTTACAGGCACCTGGCAGTCTCCTCTGCAGGATCCATGGTTGCTCTGGGACCATCTTCAGCAGGTGGAGGAGCTATGAATGTTAGACATGCTTTTATTTTCTACTCTTGGCATCTATTCCCTGAGGCAACTAACCTTCCAGGTGTTCACAAACTCACCCAGGGGACCCAAAATGCAAAAGGAGTGGGGTGTCTCCCCACAATGTCTTGTACACATGCAAAGTGCCCATCCTCAAAAGGATTTCCCTTGAATAACAAGGTTGTCTAAATATATTTCTAACTAATACACATACCAGAACCAGAGGGCGGTGAGGTCTGCAGATGGTGGTGATGAGGTATGGGGGGGAGTAGTGCCTTGTCTGTACCCCTTCTGTGTTCTTAATCCCCCTTACCTGCTCTTTTTTGAGCCGTGTGGGGACATTTATCCAGAATCCTCTGTCTTTCCCCTGTTCTCATCCTTTCCCCTTTTACACGCACGCTTAGAATGGTGCTCAGGGATGGGGTTGCACTACGAGACTTCTGTCTTGGGCTCTTTCTTTGAGAGCCACACCACATTCAAACTCTGATTTAAATTCACAATAGGCATTTGCTTGTGTAGAATATCTCTCATTAAGTTTTTTACAACTTGTTTTCATCATGCTTTACATTTTTTTGTAGGCTTTTCTAAAAGAGATTACAAATATCAATTGATGGACACCCAGAGACTAAGACTGAGACTGAGATAGAGACTGGGTCTAATCAAGAAGAACGCTGGGCTTCTGCCCATACAGATGTGGAAACCAGACTCTTACTGGTTGGGTGCAACTATGAAACATCAGGTTCTCCACGGGGATAGGGACATCCCTAACACCCAACTAATCAGATTTCTCCAGTGGTACTTTCTCACCACCCCCCCCCCCAAAAAAAAACCAGACACCTCTCTATTTTAGTGATCAAGATCATAAGATCGCATGTGCCTTTGCTGTCTGTTCAATGATGTATTGAAAGTATTGGAATTAGGTGTTCCCAATGCAGCCATACACCGCCACCCCCATCCCCCCTCCCCCCATGCCTGCAACAACAATCCATATGAACAGACATGTCTAGAAAAAGCCACGCCTTTGTTGAAGATTCTGATTGGCTAATTGGCTGGTTAGAAACAGCCTGTGGTGGGGAATTGGAACTTTGCCAATAACTATGTCAGGAGCTAATTCCCTCTTTCTTCTGTGTGGGTCCCAGAAATTGAACACAGATCCTCAGCCTGGACAGCATCTTTACCTGCTAGCCCAGCTCTCTAGCCTTACTTCCCTTGACCACCATTTATCACCTACCTTTGTATCTGACCTAACATCCTTTCGACATCAAGTAAAAGTTTTGTAATGTGTTAGCTTAGACCATGAACTTCTACCAACCCCATAGCTAAGATTGTCCTCAGATAGCATTTGATGCTTACAGCAGAGATTTCCTTGCTTTGCTGTAATCTGCCTGCCTGATTTATTCAGTAAATTTATTGATTAATAACTTTCTTTTGTTCTACAGTTCTAAAAGGCTCACCTAACTGTTTCTATGATATGACTCATCATTAAGGACAGCCTGGATCTTAGCTCCTGGGCCATGATCACTCATATTTGGTTCAAAATAAACTGTCCCTTCCCCTTTTGGAGCAAGAGCTGTGTTTTGTGTTGACACCCTGATGAATGTTTTCAAACTTTTCTCCCATCTCAAATTCTACAACAAACTCGACCTGAATTCAGGAGTTAGGAGATCTTCTTGCTTTGTAATTGTAGGGAAACTGAGGTCAATGGATCCAAGAATTGTCTTAATGAAGAGCCTCAAAACTTAGTTTTATACATATAATGTAAGGGACTTCATTTTCAAAGCATCCTCATCTCATCCATGGGTTGGACAGATCAGCACAGGTGCCAAGGACTATGACTGGTCCCTTGCCATGCTCAGGTGCCATTTCAGAAGACCCCCTCTGATAACAAATAGCTGATTAGGGACCATTTGTCTATTAACACCAGGCAGTGCCCGCCCTCTGGCTGCAGGTAGCTCTGTGGCTTTTCCCACTTTTTTCTTGGTTGTTGGAACACTGGTCTTCCCTACCAACATTTCTGAATTAGAAGAAACAGTTAAATATGCCTTTTAAGAAGAAAAGTTGAGTGCACCGTGCTTCTCCACAAATCATGTGGCCTTCCACCTTACAGTTGCATGTTTGCAGGTGAGCCTTAGAGACTGGGTGCTCATGGAAGGTGGCAGGTTAGGTGTACATTCACAAGTCAGGGATTGCTAACTATCTTAAAATTTGATTCAAGGTTCCCATCTACCAGGAGATACTGCTTCCATGAACTTGTCTACATCCAGTCCCTGCTTATTACCCTCCCCATAGTCCTGGCATCTTCCCTGAGGTTGCAAAAGCTTTCCAACAGTGACATTTATCCAATGACCAAATTAAGGCCCAGAATCAAAAGCTTAAGCTCAGTCACTATCCACGAGAATTGCAGTGTCCTCTGTCCCAGTGTACTTGTCTATGATGATAATGTCCACATGACCCTTTGTTCCAGTGACTTGTGAGATCTTCCAAAGGCAGTGAATAAGAGTCACACTGTAGTGTTTCGTTTCTCTTCCAGCCAGCTGAGGATATAGCCAAGTGGAGAATTGCTTAAGCAAATTGAAATGAAGACCTGGCCTGAAAATTTTCCCTAGCTAACAGTCCCGTTCCACCTCGGAAATAAGCTTACTGAAATTGAAAACATGATCAAAACTTTGCCTTATTATTTGCAAATGCTTATGATATAGAAAAAAATGTTAAGCTCTACCAGCCGAAAGCATCAGCCTGACATAACTTCAACACTCCAGGGAGTCTGCACTGGGATGGACAAAAAATAAAGTGGCTGTGGGACTATTGCAGCCAGATCCGTTCTTTCTTTCCATGCTCACTTTGTGGAAGCTTGTCCCTGGGCTTCTCTGATGAAGCCCCAAGCCCCTTCTGAATTTGTCCTTCAGGATCTGTGAATTGTTGCTTGCTCAAATACATTCTTGAACATTTTAAAATTGTGCCTCCATTTACATTTGGAGCAGCTAGCTGTGAAGGCTGGAGGGGGTGGGAAGGTTTGGGGGGAAGATAAACAACACTTCAACATTTTTGAAAGAAGACCTGGATGCTGTGGGGGAGCGAGTGGCTGTTCTCAGGGTTCTCTGTTCCCTACACCTTTTGTGCTCTGTGGGAGAATTTAGAGAGCTGCCCTAATCCAGCCCACAGCTATTGAGTTCTCAGAAGACCCGGAAGACCCGCCTGATCTACTGATCTCTGTGGGCATTTATATGGGGATGTGGGATGACTACCTTGCTTAATTAAGCAAGTAGGGTCTTTATGGGTTGTTCCAGAACGCCTCTTTACTTCATGCTCTTAGGATTGTGTGTGTGTGTGTGTCCGTGTGTCCTTACAGGCTAAAGGGTATCAGATCCCCTGGAGCTAGAGTTACAGGTGGTTCTGAGCTGTCTGATGTGGGTTCTAGGAACTAAATTCTGGTCTTCTCCCAGAGCAGCGGGTGCTGTTAATTGCTGAGCATCTATCCAGCCCCTCCATCATATTCTTTTAATTTTTCACTAATTCCTTTGGCAAGGCACAAAGCCTCTTGCTTATTAATATGAGAGCCGTCCGTTACAAGAGCACTCAGTGGCATTACTGCCTGAAAATCTGTATCAAACCTTTTCTTTAGAGCTGATATTGATCCATCAAAGGGCTGTCACTTAGCTACCCATGATGGAAAGGAAGGAGGGCAAAACTGAGAGTCCAGGAAAACATTTCTAGAGATTTTGTAAGGATATCTGTCACGTTGCACAGTTAGAATGCTTCCATCGATGTGAGGCTGCTGCTCTCTCTGTCACGGGCTCTAATCCCCTTCCCTGGTCCTTGGGAACCCGAACCTGTTATCTCTTGCCTCCACTGCACCTTGAAAGTGCAGTTAGTTTCGCTCCCTTTCTCCATGGCAGTTACTACTGCCCTCTCATGACCCATAACACATCTCTGGTTCTGGAAAAGGAGAAAAGTCTGTAGACTGCGGAGCCAGACTCCCAGGTTAAATCCATTGCTCGGAGGTACTCGTTAACTTGGATACCCCACAGAAAAGTTTCCTGTGCATCGGTTTTCTCCTGACAATGCAGGTGTACAAGAGCATTCAGTACGTTACAGTGAAGATTAAGTAAAATAAAATGTGTAATGAGCTTGGAAGAGCGCCCAGTATGCACGGAGAGCACAGTAAGCCACAGGTGCCATTGAAAATCCTCCTAACTGGTCTCACTGCCGTCTTCCTTCCCTAATTTGCTTCTCAAACAGAAGACTGGTCTCTGTAGTACATGTTAACAAAGAACCTTCTGCTGAAACAATTCCCATGATCCTCTGCACCTTCTTGAGTGGGTCATGGCTATTTTTCTAGCCTCTCCTCCCCGCAGTCTGTCTGTGTGTTCCTGGTAGTCCCACGTTTAGTATGTACACAGGCAACTTTGGGCTTCTGGGCTTCTTGCCTGTGTTATCTCTTTTTGCCTTTTCTTCTTACGTGCCAGCTACTTTGTCAACTAGACACAAGCTAGGGTTATCTTGGAAGAGGTGAACCTTTATTGAGAAAATGCTTCCAATTACATTGGCCAGTAGGCAAGTCTACGGGGCATTTTCTTGATTAATGTTTGATGAAAGAACGTCCAGCCCATTAGGGGGCAGTACCATCCCTGGGCAAGAAGTCCCGAGTTGTATAAGAAAGAGGACTGAGCCAGGCAGTGGTGGCACACACCTTTAATCCCAGCAGAGGCAGAGGCAGGTGCATCTCTGAGTTCGAGGCCACTCTGGTCTACAGAGGGAGTACCATGACAGCCAGGGCTATACAGAGAAGTAAAGGGAGAGAGAGAGGAAGGGAGGGCAGGAAGGAGGGAGGGAATCAGAAAGCAGTGCAGAGCTCCACTATCACTTCAGTTCTTCCCTCCAGGTTCCTCCCTTGAGTCACTGCCCTGACTTCCCTCAGTGATGAACTGTTAACAGGAACCATAAGAGGAACACTTTCTTTTTTCCACCCTCTTCCATTAATTAATTTATTCATTTTAACACCCTGATCACAAGCTGCCCCCTCCCAACCTCCCCAACCTCTCTCGCAGCCCTTCCCCCACCCCTCCTCTTCTTCTAAAAGGAGGAGGCTCTCCCTAGGTACCAAACTACCCTGGTACATCAAGTCACTGCAGGACCAGGCACATCCTTTCTCACTGAGGCCAGACGAGGCAGCCCAATTAGGGGAACAGACAGGCAGGCAACAGATTCAGGGTCAGCTCCTGCTCCAGTTGTTGGGGGACCTGCATGAAGACCAAGCTGCATATCTGCATATTTGGGAGGACAGGAGTGGCTTCAATCAGGATGTAAAGTTAATTAATTAATTAGTTAATTAATTAATGGAGAGAAAAAAAGAAAGTGTTCATGTTATGTATGGTTCCTGTTAACAGTTCATCACTCCCATGGGAGTGTAATAGCCAGAAACTGGCAACAACCCAGATGTCCCTCAACCAAAGAATGGATAAAGAAAATTCTGGTTCATTTACACAGTGAAATATTATTCAGCTGTTAAATACAAGGACATCATGAAATTTGTAGGCAAATGGATGGAACTAGAAAATATCACCCAGATCCAAATGGACATAGATGGTATGTACTCACTGATAAGTGGATATTAGCCATAAAACATAGAATATGCATGCTATGCTCCACAGATCCAAAAGAAGCTAAATAACAAGGTGGGCACAAGGGAGAATGCTTGAATCTCACTCAGAAAGAGAAATAAACCAGTCAGTGGAGACAGATGGAAGGAGGGAACTGGTTCGGAGAGGGGATGGGGAGGGTACGGGAATTGGGTGTGGGAAGAGCTGGGGAGCGAGGGCAGGAAGAGGGAATAGAAATAAACACTTTCATCCCCAATGCATTGTGGTCAGTGTTTTCTCACAGCAGCAGAAAGCTGAGTAAAATGATTTGGCAATACATCTCGGTTCCTCTGGTTCACTAAGATGCTATGCTTAGTGGAAACTTTTCCAAGCCTCCCCATTGTGCCTTTTACTGCGAGTTTTTGGTATCTGCCCCACACTTAGCCGCCTCCATGCACCGGCAGCATGGGCAGATGCTCCCTTCACCCGCACTCCATAGGTGGGCAGTCACCAGCACGCTTGCTTGGAATGTGGCTCCCTAGGACTTCCTTGTGTTCAGAGCCCTTCCTCCCCTCCTCACACAGCATCACGTAGCCTCCTGAGAACCCTTTGCAACAATTCAAGAGATGACCAAAGTGCGGAGGCTTACTTTGCTTCTAAAGTGGTTAAAAATGAGCCTGAGAGGGATGTGATGGGGTCGAGGTGAGGCTGTAAGAGTGGAATTAGCTTGTTCCTGTCCGGTGTGTCTCAACAGCCTTCAGAGACTCTAGTGGAAGTGTCAGGCTCTGGGAGATTCCTACACCCTCCAGGAGGATTGCTAGTTACTCTTTGTGTTTGCTTCCCTTTCTGGGAGGGACAGGATGTAGTCAATGACCCTGAACATTAAGTACATACACTTTCTTCTTGAGTTATAAAACCTCAGCTAGAAAGGAGGACCGTCTGCCCTGTGGTTGGACACACTGCTGCTGCTGCTGCTGCTGCTGTTGCTGCTGCTGCTGCTTTTTCTTGAAGCACTGGAGGGATGATGACTTAAGAGGACAGGAGCCCTACCAAGAGAAACAGCAAACGCTTGGTTTTTGGATCTTCAGGATTCTTCTTAGCAGTCACTGGCAATTTTATGCCTTTTTTTTTTTTATGTGTCAGAAGCTGTTAATTGTTTGATATATATTTTCTTTATTTCTTATTTGTTTGTTTGTTTGTTTGTTTGTTTAGTTTTTCAAGACAAGATTTCTTTATATATATAACAGCCCTAACTGTCCTGGAACTTACTTTACAGGCCAGGCTGGCCTCAAACTCACAGGGATCCGCCTACTTCTGCCTCCCAAGTGTTGTGTAATTAAAGGCGTGTGCCACCATGCTTGGCTATAATTTGTTCTTAATTTACTCATTTGGAATTTCCTCCTGGCTTTGTGAATTCACCAATATAAAGAAGGTGATACTTGAAAGGAAGTAGACATTGCTAATGCTCACTTGAAGGTCAATTTCTCAGACAGCTAAAGCAAACGAGGCTAAACACTGGTTTACAAGGTTCTTATTTGACAGAGAAAACTAAGGCAAAGAAGAACCCAAAGCTTTCTTTTTGTTGTTGGTTTTATTTTTAATTGTGTGTGCGCGGTGGGGATTGTGCTCAGAAGTTAGTGCCAGTAGAACACAGAAGAAGGCACATGGTCTGGATCTGGGGTTAGTGGCAGTTGACAGTTGTGAACCATCCTGCGTGGGCGCTGGGAACCAAAGTAGGGTCCTCTCCAAGAGTAGTATACACTTACTCTCTGAGCCATCTCTCAAGTGTTCTTAATCTCTCTAAACAATTTCAGAACAAGTGGGCAGAACCACTCACCATGGGTTGGTTTCATTGTACTCAGCTAGAGAGCATCCACATATGATTCTCTGACCCTCGCTGAGATTCCAGAACTTCCTAATGTCCTCATATAAGGTCCTTGTCTGCTTCAGCTTGTAGAAATCTCTTGACCACATACACGGGGTAATACCTCCCCAGGTTTACAGGCCTCTGGGGCGGTCCACCTTGCTAACTGAGGATGTTGACTGCCTTGCTATTTAAGTACTTCTACTCCAGAGGTTTCTTCTGTCTCTTCAGGGGAGATTCTATCATGGAAACTATTGTATTCGGGATGCATGGATCAAATCTTCCAGAAGTAGGGTTACATATGATGAAAGAACTTCACTGAGTTTGACAGTCTTGCTTTACAAATGATGGGTAGGACCTGAGAACTGTAGAAATGTTTTTCTGTGTGAGACAGAGGTCCGTAGATGCTGTTTCAGTAGACCATGTAAACAGTCTCTGAGAAATCTACCAGAGGGCTTTCCTCCCTTTTGCTGGAAATCTGCTACAGATGGAACAATAATCAGTTAGTTGAATGGTCTCATTTGTTTGGGTTCTGGTTAAAAAGTCAGAGACGGTCCTGTACTCAGCGCTATTCATCTGACTGGAAGACCTATGAAACAGCAATGACATTATTAAAGGGAATGGACAGGAAATGAATTTTCTAAACAGAGATGTGAAACTTCAGATATATGTGTGCTCATAGTGAGTTGGAATTTTATACAAACCTAATTATGTGGGTGTAATAGAATGCCTGCTGGGAGGAAATTTTTATCAAGAAATGAACACAGAGGACTGGTGGGGTTGGCTCAGTGCAAAAAGCACCTGAAACCAAGCATGATGACTTGAGTTTAATCCCCAAATCCCACGTGATGAAAGGAGAGAACTGACTCCAACAAGTTGTCTCCTGACCCCCATATGTGTTCTGTGGCATGGGCAAAACCCTCCCTATCACATACCCATATGGGTCAAAGAAGTAAATGTAATAGCAATGAAAAGAAATCCCCTCTTAGCAGTGAACATAGAAAATCAGATTAGAGTAGAATTCTCTTAAGAAACATAAGAAAAGATACAATGGGGACTGGAGAGATGGCTCAATGGTTAAGAGCATTGGCTGCTCTTCTAGAGGTCCTGATTTAATTCCCAGCAACCACATGATGGCTCACAACTATCTATTATGGGATCCAACGAACTCTTCTAGTGTGTCTGAAGACGGCACCAGTGTACTCACAATAAATAAATAAATAAATAAATAAATAAATAAATAAATAAATAAATAAAATCTTTAAAAAGAAAAGAAAAGACACAGTTAACTTTTGAGAAAAAATTCTGCTGTTTGGGGCTGGAAAGCAACTTACTTAAGTGAAATATTTGCTGCCCAAACAACCGAGGCCCTAAGTTGATGCCCAGCACTGATGTAGGAAGGCCGGATGACGTGGCAAGTATTTGTAATCCTAACGCTGCAGAGGCAGACGGATTTGACTGCCTGGCCACCCAGCCTGAGGAGATTAGCAAACACCAGATCCAAAAGAGAGATCTTATCTCAAAAATCAAGGTGAAAGGCATCTGTGAGAGAATGCAAGAGTTGACCTCTGGCCTGTACATGTCTGTCTCCACTCACCCCAACCCCCTCCCCCACTGCACATTCTATGAGTCTGTCTACGGAGCTCCTCCACACAGGGACAAATGGTTACAACTAGAAATCTTGACACAAAGGAAAATGGTGGTCCTGATCAATGGGACAGGGACAGAAGACAGCAAGAAGGTCCCAAAGAGAAATTTACCCAAAGAGAGTAAAGTCTGGCAGTGATCTGAACTCTGTATAACAACCTCAGCTCCAGACAAATAAACTGAATTTGGCGCACTTTGAGCCTGGACTCCTAAGACTCATAAGCACCATACCAGAAACTGACCATTATTCTTACCACACTGAAGAGCTTAATCATTCTATGGCTTGGATTCATTATAATGGTTGAGGACATATGTAGGAGGAACAAATAGAGAGTCGAAGCAGAAGTTGCTATGGTTCAGAGAAGAAAAGAAGAGGGCAGGATGCAGCAGGGATGGAGATTCAAGAAGTAGGAAGTGGACTTGTCATAACTTGGTAATTGATCGGCTCTAGGGGAGCAGTGGTTAATTTGTTTGTTATTGGTGCTGTTTATTACCATCATAAGTGGCAAGGGTTAGGTTAAATAGCCAATTATCATACCCTTCTTGGTGCCACTTGTTTCAGCTGTTGGTCTCTACAAAGAGAATAATGAAGATGGAGTCCCGATTAGCTGCACTGACTCTCAGAAGGACCAGGCTTATCATTCTGAATTAATCAAGTGGAGTCATTGCTTCAATTTACATTAAGTGGCTTTTGGCTATGCAAAGATCCAATTACATTAAAAGCTAGATACCAATTGGTATAGGAAAACAATTATCTAGACGTGGCCATGACATTAAAAAGAACAAATGTCTGACTGAGAGTTTGCCAAGATTCCCATTGAGTTAATTCTGACTGCCAAAGAATCATGGAGGGGAGAGGGGAGTAGACATAAAGAAAATAAGAAATATAGATAGCCTTGGCTAAACAATATATCTTCAGATTACAAGAACAGAGGACATCTCTCTTTGTTTTGCTTTTAAACTAGAATGCTCAACATTAGAAGAAAACATTAAGTAAACCACTTATACCATCCATTGCAATAACATTTACATACATGGTAACAGCAGATGGTGCCCCCAGCTGTCGCCTCTCACTAGGCAGCACTCTATCAGTGACCACTGTTAACAGATTAGTGAGAATTTTGCCAAAATAGTGTCCTTAAAGAGATCCTGTTCATGGTATGGAATACGTGACATCACATCTAATCAACTCTTTCCATCCCATATCTCACGATGCCTACTTGATAACTTAGTGACTAGCTTAGTGCCAGTAGGTTAAATACTAGAATTGTGGTTGGCACGAAATGTAGTCACACTGAGACAGCAGACAGTAGCAATAACAACAGCAGCAGCAGCAGCAACAACAACAGCAACAACAAAACAGGATAGAATTCTATGAGCATGTAGAGGGTGCAGTGAAGGCAGGTGCTAGCCAGGAAGATGGGGAGTGTTGGCAACAAAGGCTGGTGGTCCCCAGCCTTGGGAGTCTATTCTCTCTGCTCTTATGTTTCCACGCTCACCCTATTTGTCCTAACCTCTATTGAATCTTTCTTTCAAAGATTAACAGGCATCTTAGACAGGGCTTCTGTTGCTGTAATAAACACTGTGACCCAAAGGTACCTTGGGAAGGAAAGGGCTTATTTCACCTCAACTTCCATATTACATCAAAGGAAGCCAAAGCAGAAACACAAGGAAGGAACCTAGAGGCAGGAACTGAAGCTGAGGCTATGGGGGGTGGGGTGGGGGGTGCTGCGTACTGCCCTGTTCTTCCTGGCTAGCTCAGACTTTTTCCTTATATAGGACCCAGGACAACCAACCAGTCCAGGAGCAGCACTGTCCCGCAGTGGGTTGAGCCCTCCCACATCAACCAGGGCAGCCATCAAGGAGGTCAATTATAGGCCAATCTGATGGAGGCATTTTCTCAATTGAGATTCTCCCTTTCCAAATGACTCTAGCTCGTGTCAAGCCAACATAAGACTTATCAGCACAGCAGGGAACTATGCTGTATGCCATTTGATGGCTTGTCTTTATTTTACTGTCTCTAGTGGCTTTTGGTGTCTGGCATTGCCTGCCACCATTGAGCCTTCTTTGTGTTGCTGGCTGTTTATTAAAGCACTTCTAGTTCTTGAATGTCCCTGACCATTCTTGTTCTGAGTTCCATACTGGCTCCTCCAGTTAACTCTGGTTGTTGCCAATGACTCTGCTTTTGTCTTGTTCTTCTTTGCTCTGAACTTTCTGGTTCTTGGATACTTGATTCACTTCTAGAATGTCAACAGTAATCATTAGGGAGGAGACTTGGAAATTCTATTGATGTTTAGAGACACAAACAAGTATAGGAATCTGGCCCTGGCTTTCTTTTTGGTTTTGATCATTCAGTTCCCACTGCCTCCTAGATTTGTCCTGTTTGTGCTTCAAGTTTAGCACAAACTGGCAACTGCTCATTGTCAGCTCATCTGGAAACATGCCTCTGCATGTCTATGAGGTGCTTTCATCTCTGAAACAGAGACTCAGAGGACAGAGGATTCACTCTGAAAGTGGCCAACAACATTCCATGGACTGGGGGCCTGGACTTGGGCTGAATACAAAGAGAAGTCTGCTTCCAGACTTGGGGTGCTGTGTGACTAGCTGCCCCACACTCCTGCCTTCCCTGCTGTAAACACTACCTTCAAGCTCTGAACTAAAATAAACCCTTTCTCCCAACAGAAAGAAAAGCCAACACACATGAAAACCATACTCTCTTTCCCCAAGTCTTTCTTTAAGGCCTTGATTCTCTCTACCTCACAGAGAAATTTTTTACTCCATGTTTCAAAACTTATCTTCAGCATGGCTTTCATTCAGAAGTCTTCTTTAAGCTGGGTCTGGCTCCCCTCTGCTGTTTCCTAGAAACAGGTTCACAGAACTCATCGATTTGTAGATAACTGGCTTGTGTTCTTATCTGGACTGTGTATTTTCAGACGAGAAGGACTATGTTTTGATCTCCGTACCCCCATGGATATGTACAGATGGATAGGCTTTGGCTTCTTAAGGATTGAAAACAGGCCCACAGAGCTATGGAAACGAAGCAAACATAGTACAAGTTATGGGGACTGTCAAGGGGTCACACTGTGTAAATATTCAAGTCCCCTAATTATTGATCTTGTTTGAGGCTTCCTTTGGTGGGGTTCAAGTGGAGAAGGAAGGTTATGAAGTAGGTAGCTTGAGTGGTTCTCTGTTGTGATAGATTAGGTTTTATAATTTTTTCTACAGTACATGTCTCTTCCTGTAATGTATCTGATTTTAATCACTTGCATTCCCAATTATGCATAGGTATAAGATGGTCAATGGGAGATTTCTCCTAAAATAATGTACGCCCAAAACCAGTTTAGGCTAGATTAGATCTTTTATTCTTCATAACTGGAAACGTTAGGAATATACTGGAATAGAAACTGTCTAAATTTTATTGTTACCAGGAGTGAGGAAGCATATAGTATTGTTTAGAGACAGGAGTATGTGGACCTATGCACGTAGTAATTGAGAGGATTCTGAGATTGGTAAGGGCATTCTTTGGAGAGGGATGTGTGCACATAGTGCCTGCAGGTAGAGGACCTGGGCTGTCAAGTGCATTGCTGCAAGAAGAGTGTGTGTATAACCTCAAACCCAATTGGGGTCCCAAGAAGACTGTCTCTGATGCTCGCCTGCCTCACAGGGGTTTGCAAAGTGCTTACACACAGTAAGTGCTGAATAAGTACTGGAATGCTTTTCCTCCTTGTTTGTTTGTTTTTGTTTTGTGTGTGTGTGTAGCTTATTATGTCTTTTCTATTAAGAGACTTAGTTTTGCTGTGCTAACTGCAAGGCTGGCCTCAAACTCCTGGGTTGAAGAATTTTCCTGCCTCAACTTTGCAGTTGCTGCTGTGGTGATTCGAGTAGGTGTGGCCCTCAGAGACTCGTGTTTGTATGCTTGGCCCATAGAGAGTGACACTAGTAGGAGGTGTGGCTTTATTGGAGTAGGTGTGGCCTTATTGGAAGAAGTATGTCACTTGGAGGCAGGCTTTGAATCATATGTGCTCAAGCTACGCCCAGTGACACAATCTTCCTTCAGCTGCCTCAGATCGAGTTGTAGAGCTCCATTGCCATGTCTGCCTGTGTGCCGCCATGCTTCCCACCATGATGGTAATGGACTAAACCTCTGAACTGTAAGCCGGCCCAAAATAAATGTTTTCTTTTATAAGAATTTCTGTGGTCATGGTGTCTCTTCACAGCAATGAAACCCTAGCTAAGGCTTGCAGATGGTATAATATCCCCTCATTTAAAAATATTTAATGGAAGACTTTAATGTTTAGAGTTTGTGTGTGTGTGCGTGCATGCATGTATTTGGGGGTCAGAGGACAAGTTGGTTCTCACCTTTCTTCAAATGGGTCCTAGGGATTAAACTCAGGCCCTCAGGCTGGGGAAGAATGCTTAAAAATACGTGCTGTGCCATCTTGTCAGACCGTTCAGGTTGTTTTGCTTTCTGTTTTGTTTTTGTTTTTGTTTTTAGTGATGGTGAGACCATATCAACTTTATGTGCCTAAGCCTGACTCTTCTTCTTTCCTCCAGATTCCTGTCTTTCCTTCACAGTAGCACATGATGCTTATCAGGGTTAGCACAGTCTAACCTAAGCAGGAGTCTGGAATTCTTTGGCCTGCCATTCTCTACCGCAGGGTTCGGTCACCCATCCATCTGCCCACACACAGCACAAACATCAGAAGCACCTTGATTTCTCTTTTTATTATACTCCACATCGTTTTAGTTACAGTGTCTATTGCTGTGAAGAGACACGTGGTCACAGAAACTCTTAGAAAAATAAAGCGTTTAATTGTTCACCATGGTCTTCCCCCACCCCCACAATGGCAACATCTGGAATAGTTCCTGGAATATAGTAAATCTTTTTGAGTATTTGCTAAGTGAATAAGTTATTCTCAGTACTGAAGGTGATGATTCACTCTTGCCTTCACACATAAGCCTCTTATGTGGAGTCAGCAAGCCCTTTGGGGTCAGCCTTGTACTTATTCCATTAACATTTACCGAGGGCAAACTGTCTTACAGCGCTCATCACTGGCTGCTTACTTCCCACAAGTGCTGTACCCAACCAGATAAGTGATATGGGCATGAGCTCTGTAAGCTTTAAGGCAGCACACAGATGTCACTTGCCTCCCAGCACGGTGACACTAATTAAGGTGGTTTCTATGGTCAGTTTCAATGGGAGACTCCAACTAATCTTCATGCTTCCAGAATCTCTCTAGATAATAAATTCTGCACTCGGATGCACATTTAATCTTAACGCATTGCAGCAATTATGTTCCTTTTCTTTTTAAAAAAACAAAACATCAACTGCCTTCCAAGTTCTGTCCAAATAGTCCACAAACTCCTTGGCTTGCATCTAAGACCCTCTTCAACCTGGCTGCCTCTTCACTGCCTCCACTGTTCCCCATCAAAAGCCCTTGATTTCCCATCAAACACATGTCCCACTCACCTTTCCCAGAGCATTCTTGACGTCCCTCTTCTGTACTCCATGAATGCTCTTTCTATAATTGATTTTTCTCCTGCATCCCTTCATGTGCACGCAACAGACAGAAAACTACCATCCCTGAATTTCTCCATTTCTTGATTGAGAAATTGGTCTGTTTGAGAAAGGGTCTCATTGTAGCTAAAGCTAGCCTTGAACCCATGGTCTTGTCTCCATCTCCTGAGTGTTGTGACTGCAGGTGAGAGTCATCTGTCAGGCTCTGAGATTTTCCCACATTGAGGTGATCTTTCTGAACTCCATGTTAAAAATATTTCTTTTCTACTGAAGAAACAGTCTTCTCCCTCTTTCGTTTCCTTAGACAAGGAAGACAGGAAAGAGGTGTGAGTGTCATGTTTGTTTGTGTCCATGTCCTCTTTCACCATTCTGAGTCAGAGGGTAGAGCCACCCTGGCATCTGTTTGTCTTCCCTTTATAATAGGCCGTATGGCTCTCTCTCTGGGATCTCCTGACCGACAATATATATTCATGGCTAGCTTGCCATTGTGATGGGAATCTAGAATCACCTAGGGCATAAACCTCTAGCAGCACAATGAGAGAGATTCTACACTGGTTTAGTTGAAGTGACAATATCCTCTCTAAATGTGTGAATGGCACCTTTCCATGAGCTGGGGTCCTGTACTGAATGACAATGAGAAAGGAATTAGAGCACGAGCTTTCCTGTGTCCACTTCCTGGCGGACGTAGGACCAGCTTCTTCACACTGTGGCCACCAGGGCTTCCCTGCCACCCAGCAGGGGAGGGGCTGGATGAGAGTACTCCAACGCCACGCCCCTTTTCTGTGTCTTGTACTTCCCACAGTTGGTAATTGTGATTCATTCATCTTTGCCTCCTTTCTACAGCTAGAATGTAAGGTGTCTGATGAGGCGTTCTTCTTGCCTCCTTGTGTTTCACAGTAGTGTCAGAGTCTAGCACATTGCAGGTGTTTAGTGAATACAAGCTATTCTAGTAAGAGTTTGTTATTTGCAACTGTAAAGAGAGACCCAAAGATCAGGGACCATGTACTGGATGTATGGGTCATTAACCTTGGAGAAGCATGCCGTGAGAATTACAGCACACAGTTACCAGATTTCAGAAAGGTTGTTAAACAGCTCTGACTTCTCATTTGGCACAGTTTGTCTCAGAGGTCCATGAAAATCTAATGTAGAGTGTTCTGATAGTTGAATGACTATGGATGTACAATAAACCATTGAAATGCATGAGTGGGTGAAATATAACATATGTGGATAATATAATAAAAATACAGATAAAGAATAAAAAATAGTCTGAAATAAGCATTTCAGGAGGAAAAAAAAAGACTGAAGAGTACCATTTCAGTGATGCCCAGTTTTAGCTGTCAACTTGACACACCTTGGAGGAGGGAACCCCAACTGAGAAATTGCCTCCATGAGATTGACCCGTGGGCATCTCTGTGAAAACATTTTCTTGATTGCTAATTGATACAGGAGGGTCCAGCCTACTGTGGATGTTTCCATTCCTGGGAAGACAGGGCTAGGCTATATAAGAAGGGTACTTGAGTGTGACCCCGGAAGCAAAGCAGTAAGCTAAGCAGCACTTCTCCATGGTGTCTGCTTCAGATCCTGATTGAGTTTCTGCCCTGACTTCTTCCAGCGATGGATTCTGACCTGGAAGTGTAAGTCAAATAAATTCTTTCCTCCCCTAAATTGCTTTTGATCAGAATGCTTTATCATAGCAACAGAGAAAATAAACTAGAATAATCCCTCAACAACACATATTCCCATATTCAAACTATTTATTTATTTAAAATATTAACTCTGTTTACTTGTTTATTTGTGGTATGTGTTTGGGAGGTCATGCTCTGGTGTGGGTGTAGAGCTCAGGGGGCAACTTTTCAACTTTTGAGAGTTGTTTCTCTCCCTCTACCATGTGACTGAGCTTGAGCTGTCAAGCTTGGTAGCAAGCACCATTTCTTCGCAAGCCATTTTGCCAGTCCTCAAAACGTATTTGTCTTCTGTGTTAGGTAGGAGTGGTCAGGATCAGGGACACAATAAGGAATACATAGTCCCTGATCTCAAACCTTTGTTTCTTTCTCCACTGAACAATAACAGAGAATGGGGAAGCAGGGGCGAAGACCAGGGCAAGTTTCCAGCCAAATCTGAAATAGTCCCAGAAAGGCATAAAATAGTCCCAGAAGTCTCAGTATTTAAACATTAAAAACGCTGTATCAAGAGAACACAGAAAACATCTCCATAGGTATCAGAGTGCCCTTCCTTTAAAGAGAAACCAGAGCATAGCTCCCATCAATCAGTAGGTTTTCAGTGTGTTTTTTTTTTTTTTTTTTTTTGAAGTGGGAGGTGTAAGATGCCGATGCCAAGAGCCCAAGGAACATTCTCCATTTAGAAATTGCAGTAGGCCAGTTATCCAACACTGTGCCAAAGCCTGCTTCTAGCCCAGGAGAATGTGGACAATGGAGGCAAGCACTGGAATACACGAGTTAGAAAAACTGGGTTAAACACTCTTGCCCCGCTCCTCCCAGCTCTGATGTCACTGTCGCCTCCTCCAGTACCATCACTCCCCACCATATCTGTTGGAGACAAAAGCCCATATTTCATGGTATTATAGATTGAATCAGCCACTGTGAAGTCCTCTATCATCTAGGATACAGACTAATGCTAGCCAGTAACTATGTGATTATTGATAAAACTGGCTATGTATCATCTAAGGAACAATATTGTCATGAGGAATAAACAATGCATGTGTAAGAGTTATAAATGGGGCTGGAGAGATGGCTCAGCACTTACGAGCACTGACTGCTCTTCCAGAGGTCCTGAGTTCAATTTCCAGTAACCACATGGTGGCTTACAACCATCTGTAATGGGATCCAATGCCCTCTTCTGGTGTGTCTGAAGACAGCAACAATGTACTCACACATACAATAAATAAACAGATCTTTTAAAAAAAGTTATAATTGTTTGTGTCTCCTTCACATTTCATGTTGAAAGTTAATCCCCACTCAATGTCACTAAAAGCTGTGGCCTGTCTGTGGGAGGTGATCAGCCCCCTTTTCTAATACAAGGTCTCTGGGTGAAAGGAGTCACTTTCCTGCCATTCTGCTCTTTGATGTGAGGACACAGCATCTGCTTCTTCTGGAGGATGCAGAGGGCAGCCCTCACAGACACCACTTCATTGTCACCCTGACCTTGACTGTCCTGCCCTCTAGAGGCATGCTAAATAAATGTGCATTGTTGATAAATTACCCAGCTTGTAGTATTTTGTTACAGAAGTACAAATGGTCTAGGGCACACTCACACACACACACACACACACACACACACACACACACACACACACACACACACGGAGGGGGAAGGGAAGGCACTTAAACATGTAGGGTTTAAATAAGTAATTATTAATAGGTACAAGGTGTATCTTGCTATAAAACTCCTCTGCCTCTTATTTTACTAGCAATTTTCAACAAGATATATATGAAAAGAATCTGTGCTGTAAGTAAGGATGTCCTAGACTTTCCGATCAATATTTATGGTGTCAGCCTTTAGCTATTGCTGATACCCAGTGCTAACAAAACAGGATGGATGGATGGATGGATGCTGGTAGTAACAATATAACTCTCTTTAGTTAGAAATTTGTTTTAGGCCTTGAAGGGATCTTGTGCTGGTTAGTTTTTCTTTTTCTTTTTTCTTTTCCTCCCTCCCTCCCTCCCTCCCTCCCTCCCTCCCTCCCTTCCTTCTTCCTTCCTTCCTTCCTTCCTCCCTCCCCTTCCTTTCCACCCTTCCTCCCTTCCTTTCCTCCCTTCTTCCCTCCTCCTCCCCCTCTTCTTCTTCTTCTTCTTCTTCTTCTTCTTCTTCTTCTTCTCTCTCTCTCTCTCTCTCTCTCTCTCTCTCTCTCTCTCTCTCTCCTTTTTGCCAATATTCAACATAAACTAGAAGCTTGTGAAAAAAGGAAACTCAGTTGAGAAAATGGCTCTATCACGTTGCCTGTAGCAAGTCTGTAGAGGCATAGTTTTGATTAATGATTGATACAGGAAGGCCCAGCTCAGTGTGGGAGGTCCCACCAATAGGTGAGTGGTCCTGGTTGTATAAGAAAGCAGGCTCAGCAAGTCGTGGAGAGCAAGCAAGTAAGCAGCATCTGCCCTTGATCTCTGCTTTAGTTCCCGCCTTCAGATTCTGCTCAGATTTTCCTTCATGATGCACTACTATCTGGAAGTTAAGATAAACCTTTTCCTCCTCAAGTTGCTTTGGTCATGGTCTTTATCCCAAGATCAGAATCAAACTAAGGCAGATCCCTATGATGAAAAAGATCAGAGGTAGACAAGTGTGAATGGAAGGATTTGAATAGCTGTGTCAGCTATTTCCCAACAGGTATTTTACAAAATGGGCTACCTGTATTGTTTCTTAGTAGCCAGAGACACCTCCCCACAAAACAAGATCCTATATAACCAGAGATGCAAGGAGAGAGAGAGAGAAAGAGAGAGAGAGAGAGAGAGAGAGAGAGAGAGAGAGAGAGAGAGAGAGAGAGAGAGAGAGAGAGAGAGAGATCCTCTTGCCAATGCCTCCCATCCTAAACACAATGACACAATGATACGGAGTAGTTTGCCAGAAAGTATCAACGACCTGCCAAGGAACCAGATCATGGAAAAGACCCTGGCAACTCAGAATGAAGAGAATGTGGCCAGTGTGACATCATGGATCTATAAACGGCACAGGCTGTTTTTGGCAGTGTGTGGGTGAGTTGTCAATTGCATCAGCTTTGCTATTATTGCTCTTGACAATACACAATTAGTTATCTTGGTTCCAGCAGACTGCATAGCATTCTCATATTCACTTTGTAGTGATTATGGTATGTTAGAAGCCCTGTACTGTTGAAATAACTCACTGAAAGATGGAGCAGTGGGTAGGTTTCAGAATAAACTAGTTCCTGGTCATTACTTCTGATGGCTCATCTTGGTTGTCATCTTGACATACCTGGGAAGAAGAAATGTAAAGCTGAAGGATTGTCTCTGTTAGATTGGCCTGTGCGCATGTCTGTGGGAGTGTTTTCTTGATAATAATTGATGTGGGGGAGGGCCCAGGCCATGTGAGTGGCACCATTGCTAGGCAAGCTGGGCCTGGCTGTGTATAAAAGCTTGTAGAGAGTGCCTCTGGTAAGCAGTATTCCATGATGCTCTGTTTCAGTTCCTGCCTCCAGTTCCTGCTTGAGGCCCTCCCCCAGCATCTCTCAGCAATGGACTGTAACCTAAAAACTGAAATAAACCCTTTCCCCCTCCCCCAAGCAGCTTTTGGTCAAAATGCTTTATCATAGTGACAGAGAAGCAAACCATAACAAGAATAAATTAATTCTTGTTTACTAGTTAGCCTTAAAATGGCTGATAATAAATGGAAGCTTAACTCACCACTGAGTAAACTCTTTTAGATTCCTTGCTGATATATCACAAAAAAACCTGGTAGCCTGTTTAGGTCATGAAATTTAGACACTACAGCTAGTGAAAAGAAATGAAGGAGAGATTGCAGAAATGTATGCCCTTTCCAAGGGAAAGAAGACTAAGCAGGCAGTAGGAACTGAATAGTAGAAGTAGTGTCTGTGATCCAATTCCTGGGTAGTTTAAGTGAGAATCTTTCCTTTAAGTCTGTGTTCTAGTACATTTTATGCTACTATAACAGAATACCTTGGGCTGGGTCATTTATAAAGAACAGAAATGCATTGGCTCATAGTTCTGAAGATTGAGTAGCCCACTATCTGAGTGCTAACCTCTAGCAAGGATGTTGGTGCCACACCAATGGCAAAGCTCACCCTTGTGAGACAGTATATGCTGACATGCATCTATCAGTTCAAGCGAATACAGCCCTCATGGTTTAGGTACCTTTCATTAAGGTACCTCCCAGCTCAGTCACATTAGGGATTAAGTTTCCAATACACTGATTCTGGGAATACACATTCAAACAACAGCAGCGTATTAGTCAGAGTTCTCCAGAAAAACAGGACCATAGATCTATAGATACCAATGCCTATGATTTTACAGATATCTATCATACACCTGCCTGTCAACCTGCCTGCTTGCCCTCCTGCCTGATTATTCAGTCATCTATCTATTTAGTTTCTTTTGTGCAATGCTCGGGGAGGATTAGCAGCCACAACTGTACAGGCCAAATATAGTATAGTCCACCAGATTAGACGCCAAGAGAGTTGCCTTGAGGTCAAAGGCTATCTGCTGGCAGAATTCTGTTCTGTTTGTCAAAGATCAGACAGCTGATTGGGTGAGGCTCAGCCATATTACAGACAGCGACTACTGTATCCAAAATCTATTCATACAAATATTAATCTCATCTAGAAAGCAGCTTCATGGAAACATAATGGGATAATGTTTGATGGAACATTTGGGCACAGTGGCCAGATGGATACTTTATTAACCATTGTATAAAGTTATGTGAAACATTAAGGTAGTGGTTGTTGATGCTGTTATTTATATCTGAGAGAAAGTGGCTAAGATAACCAAATAACTGAGGGTACAAACTCAATCATCTCCCTCCCTCCCTCCCTCCCTCCCTCCCTCCCTCCCTCCCTCCCTCCCTCCCTCCCTCCCTCCCTCCCTCCCTTTCTCTCTCTGTCCAGAATGTAGGGAGTAGGCAGAATCGGGCCTTTCATAGGAGACACAGTGAACGGCAGAGTGACTGGCACCATCGTAGCTTGTTGTCGTCTGACCTCAGCTGATCCAGAGCAGGCCCAGCCTCTCTTTTCTGTCACGATTCCCAGTTCTCCACAATGTTTGCCACATATTTCTCTCATTTCCCTGCAGCCCCAGCTTTGCCTAGTCTGCCTTACCTACCAGTATGGAGAGATACAAGACCTCCAGATCTGTAGCATCATCCTCCAAACTTGTGCCTGTGTGTTCTTTCTTTATGCCCATTGCGTTGAGTTGGTTTCTGGACCTTACCAAGGCCAGCTCTCCTGCTTGCAGACTTAGTTCCATCTTTTCTATCTTTTCATCTCTGTAGAAGTCATGGTATCTTAATTAAATTTATTTGAGCAGTTAGACATTTAGTCTCCATGTCTGTCATGCTAGGCTCATGCCAGTTAAGTCTGATTATTGCTATGATTTTTTTCAAATCAGGCAGAGTTAAAAAAAAAGAAATAATTGTATGTGTGTGTGTGCATGAGTGTGCATGTGTGTGTGAGTGTGTGTGTGTGTATGTGTGTGTGTAAAATTTGACACTGACATTTGCACTGCTAAAGTAGCTGTGATGACAGAAAGAAAGCAAGTATACAAACTGCAGACTATTTATTGGTTAAAAACCAATTAAAGAAGCTAGAGAAAGCATCCAAGGAGCTGAAGGGGTCTGCAACCCTATAGGTGGAACAACAATATGAACTAACCAGTACCCCGGAGCTCGTGTCTCTAGCTGCATATGTAGCATAAGATGGCCTAGTCGGCCATCATTGGGAAGAGAGGCCCCTTGGTCTTACAAACTTTATATGCCCCAATACAGGGGAATGCCAGGGCCAAGAAGCAGGAGTGGGTGGGTAGGGGAGCAGGACAGGGGGAGGGTATAGGGAACTTTCGGGATAGCATTTGAAATGTGTATAAAGAAAATATCTAATATAAAGAAAGAAAGAAAGAAAGAAAGAAAGAAAGAAAGAAAGAAAGAAAGAAAGAAAGAAAGAAAGAAAGGAAAAAAAACAATTAAAGCATAAAGTACTTGTTGGTAATAAAACAGATATCTTTGCTGTCCATATTAACATCCTTATATGTGAAGCCCAGGAGTTCAGGGCAACCAGAAGCAAGCACACAGCCATCCTGTTTCAAAGGCACAAGGCAGACAGCATCTACGCTGTGTGATGATGAGATTTTCCTTTGCCATCCTCTTGCCCCACTGCTGGGCCTACTGACTTGTGCATTTTTACTGTTGTAGTTTTGTAGGAGACTCTTGCCTATGGAAGGAGTAGCACGATTATGACGTAGTTTTGATTCCATCACTTAAAACCTTCTCTCTTGCCCCTTTGCATTTAATGTCTCCAATCTGCAATCTCAGGAATGTATAGCTCTACTTCCTCCTGGTGTAGATTAATACTGATGTTCTGCTGGGAAGGCACATGCTGTTTATTTGAATGTTTTCACGTGGTACCTGAGATTTCATTCCTGGCTTCTTTCCCTCAATGTAGTGTTTTTGAGATCCATCCATTGTGTTCCACACAGCAGAAATTTGTTCCCCAATGGTAGTCCTTGTACCAGCCAATTCGAACAACAAAGGAAACAACCAAGAGAACACTAAGGACATTACACCTTATTTACCCTGTACATTTATGTATGTATACCCATTGCAAGAAAACTGTAAGCCACAACCTGCTTACCTAACAACACAGTGGGTTGTTTCCAATAGTTGATTATTGTGTATAAAATTGCTATACATTTTCAGGCATGTAAACTTATTTTAAATTCCTTTTATTGTATCTATACTTCTTTGCTGAACAGAGAGATGGAGTGTAAATTTATGAGAAAATGCTGAGCTGCTTTTCATAGCAATATTGCTTCGTGGCTTCACCAATATGCATTATTGCAAGCCTATTTAATTTTATCCATTCTATTAGATGTAGAGTTATGCTTTATTTTGGTTATAATTGACATTTGGTGAGTTAATTGCCTGTTCATGTATCTTTATTGTGAAGTATTTAAATCTTTGGCCACATTTTAAATGTGTACTTACTATCTTGTTGTTGAGGTATAGAGTCCTTCTTGTGTTTTGAAGAAAAATACTATGCCGGCTATGTATGTTGAGATTCTTTTCAAGTTTGTAGTCTGTTTTTGGTGTGTATGTGCAGGTGTATGGCGTACCTACACGTGTGCATGTATGTTCACATATTTAGGGTCTCGTAGGTGTGTGCGTGGTTGTGTGTACACATGCATATATAAGCCAAAGGTGATGCTGGGTGTCTTCTCCATCCTCTATATTAAGGAAAAGTCTCTCACTTGAAACCAGAACTCACCCATTTGGTTAGTTTAGTCAGCCAGCTTGCTGGTGGGATCCAGTCCCTGCCTCCCTGGCTATGGAATTATACAGTTGTCTCACCCATCCAGGGCTTATGTGGTGCTGGGGATTCAAACTCTGCTTTAAAGAGCAAGTATTACATTTTGATGAAAATCCGACTAGTCCATTTTTGTTTCACAGTGTGTCTTTTTTGTGTTCTAATCTAAGAAATCTTTGACAAGCTTCAGGGCTATAAGAACCATGTTAATGCTTTCTCAGGAAAAGAAAAAAAACATTCATAGGCCTTTTAAAATAGAAAGCTTAAAAACTGTTGATGTTTTATAGTTAGTCTTGTCTTTGAGTCTCATAAAGTATGACTACTTTTATTGTATGATAGGAACTAAAAATGCAGTTAAAGTTTTCTGGGCACAGGTACTTCTGTTGCCAAATTCATTCACTAAAATGGCTATCTCGAAAATCTTGTCATTTTTTTTCCACCAAGTTAATAAGCCATATATGTTTTTTTTTTTTTAGACATGTAAATTTTTCTTTATTCTGAGGTGTTTAAATTCTTTTTTTTTTCCATTTTTTATTAGGTATTTCGCTCATTTACATTTGCAATGCTATACCAAAAGTCCCCCATAGCCACCCACCCCCTCTCCCCTACCCACCCACTCCCCTTTTATGGCCCTGGCGTTCCCCAGTACTGGGGCATATAAAGTTTGCGTGTCCAATGGGCCTCTCTTTCCAGTGATGGCCGACTAGGCCATCTTTTGATGCATATGCAGCTAGAGTCAAGAGCTCCGGGGTACTGGTTAGTTCATAATGTTGTTCCACCTATAGGGTTGCAGATCCCTTTAGCTTCTTTGGTACTTTCTCTAGCTCCTTCATTGGGGGCCATGTGATCCATCCAATAGCCGACTGTGAGCATCCACTTCTATGTTTGCTAGGCCCAGGCATACTCTGACAAGAGACAGCTATATCAGGGTCCTTTCAGCATAATCTTGCTAGTGTATGCAATGGTGTCAGCATTTGGAAGCTGATTATGGGATGGATCCCCGGATATGCTAGTGTCTACATGGTCCATCCTTTTATCTCAGCTCCAAACTTTGTCTCTGTAACTCCTTCCAAGGGTGTTTTGATCCCACTTCTAAGGAGGGGCATAGTGTTCACACTTCAGTCTTCATTTTTCTTGAGTTTCATGTGTTTAGGAAATTGTATCTTATATCTTGGGTATCTTAGGTTTTGGGCCATATATGTTTTTATCTTTGTCTAAACTCCCTACTCTCCTACCTTGATGCATTTGTCTTTGTAGCCATGTCACACTGTCTTGGTTGCAGGTAGCTTTGAAGTATGTTTAAAAATCAAATGATAAATAAATAATTATAGCCATTAGTGACAAATACTAAATACCAAAAAACTTATACAACATTGGTTGGTTTATTTTTTCATTTTTTTTGTAATTTTGTAATTTTTGGATATTTTGTGAATCTTTACATGTTCTATCTGTTGACTCTCTTGTGTTTTGTGAATCTTTACATGTTCTGTCTGTTGACTCTCTTGTGTTTTATGAATCTTTACATGTTCTGTCTGTTGACTCTCTTGTGTTTTGTGAATCTTTACAAAACTCCTGCTGGGATTCTGATTAGATAGAGCTGACATCTTCACAGCATTCCTTTATGCAGTGGGTGAATGGCATTCTTTTTAATTTGGTTTTTTACCTCTTTAATTGGTTTTTGAATGAAACAGTTTTAATTTAAGCATGGACAATTTTTAAAAAAAAATTAAACATACATCTTCCAGCAAAATAAAATAGATCCATTCCCTTAATGTAGAGTGCCAATTTGCTACCCATGACCTTAAATTTCTTAGCTACCTGGGTAAGATTCCCTTATAGCCCAAATCTTGGTTTTACACATGGAAATAATGGAATAGATCTGTAATCCCAGCACTTGGGAAATGAAGGCTGGAGGATCAGGAACTCAAGATCATCCTTGCCTACAGAAATAATTGAAGGCTGGGGCTGGAGAGGTGGCTCAGTGGTTAAGAGCATTGGCTCTACTTCCAGAGAACCTGGGTTCAATTCCCAGCACCCACATGGCAGATCATAGCTACTTGCAATTCCAGTTCTAGGGGATACAGCACCCTAACACAGACAGACAGACATGCAGGCATAACACCAATACACAGAAATACAAAGAAATAAGTTAAAAAGAGGAACTCAAGGCCAACTGGGATACATGAGACTTTATCTCAGATCTCCCTCCCCTCAAGACTAGGTTTCTTTTAGAGAGAAGCCAAAGAAGATCCGAATCTCCTTTTTTTTTTCTTTTTAAGCTTTTAAAATCTGTATTTATTAAAACAGGGTACTGACACAATGAGATGTAAGTGAGAGCTAGGCAAAATCTAAGAGAAGATGATGCATGCATAGATATTTGAATATGACAAAGGAAAAAACTCTAGACTATGAAGAAATCTTGCCTTTTAAACAAATTGTGTTAGATAAATTTAGTATCTACATTGTAAAAAAATATTGACCCCTTACCATGCTTCATAACATACTAACAGTCTTTCTGATTAAAGGAAGGAAAAATTCTCTTGATCTTAAGGTTGGCAATAGTTTCTTTCAATCTTATTATTCGCCATTACAGCTTAGAAATTTTGATCTTGAGGCTGTCAATGATTTCTTCCAAAGTTATTACTAGTCATTACAGTTTAGTAAAAATACACAATAAGATAAAGAACAAGTATCAACTAAGACATAATAAGAACAATGGGTATACAAGTCATGGCTGCAAAGACATTCCTGTATTATAAATGACATCTCAAATGACCAATAAAATATAAGGAGTTTCTTGACCTCAAAAAATATGCAATGACAAGCACTGGCTAAGATAAATAGAAATTATATACATGCATATATATATCACCATATCCTGAGGATAAAAGTACAAAGTGAAACAACCACTTTGGATAATGCTGGCTGTAGTTGATGAAGTTCAACGAATGCATTGCCTTGTACTTGAGCAATTACTATGGAATTATGTACCTGCATTCATCTAAAGTCCTATACATGGATGCTTGTCATGGCCCCATTAAGCACTTCATTCCTTGGTGTTCACTATGGGTCTGTCTTTAATAACCACAAATAAAAAATGCATGTGCCCATCAATCAAAATTTATGAATGTTGTTATATTCAGAGACTAGAATACCATCCATGAAATGTTTAAAAAACAAATGACCCACAGCAGTGTTCCTCAACAAAAGACAACTTCACAAACATGATACTGAACAAAACAAGACAGACAAACATGTCAGAATGTCATTCCATTTGTGGCGGTTTCCACTCAGAAAGTCAACATGATGTTATATAGTGTGTGAAAAGGAGATAGTTGCTACCATCTGGCTGGGAAAGAGGTTTTGAAAGAAAATTTGAGTGGATCACAAGAATAGAACTTTTAATTTCCATAGTAAATTTAGAATTCACACAAATGCCTTAAGTGAATAAAAGTTTTTTTTTAAATATTGCTAAGTATGAAGAATTAACCCTTGGGACTAAAGTAAAATTATAAATGCCCCACAGAACTGTGGGGTTCCTAGTTCTCAGGAGCAGATGGAATGCTCTGCTTGGGGTTTAGATCATGTTTATAGCAGCGCTTTTTCTTCAACTTGTGTTATTTTAAAAAAACATGTGTTTCAATAAAAGTATTTGTGAATTGCTTACTGAATTTTGATAATGACACATTTTCTTTTTTAAAAAATTTTTTAAAAATACTTTTTATTAGGTATTTTCCTCATTTACATTTCCAATGCTATCCCAAAAGTCCCTGTCTTAGTCAGGGTTTCTATTCCTGCACAAACATCATGACCAAGAAACAAGTTGGGGAGGAAAGGGTTTATTCGGCTTACACTTCCATGCTGCTGTTCATCACCAAAGGAAGTCAGGACTGGAACTCAAACAGGTCAGGAAGCAGGAACTGATGCAGAGGCCATGGAGGGATGTTCTTTACTGGCTTGCCTCCCCTGGCTTGCTCAGCCTGCTCTCTTATAGAATCCAAGACTACCAGCCCAGAGATGGCACCACCCACAAGGGGCCTTTCCCCCTTGATCACTAATTGAGAAAATGCCTTACAGTTGGATCTCATGGAGGCATTTCCTCAACTGAAGCTCCTTTCTCTGTGATATCTCCAGCTGTGTCAAGTTGACACAAAACTAGCCAGTACAGTCCCCCATACCCTCCTACTCACGCCCCAACCCACCCATTCCCACTTTTTGGCCCTGGCATTCCCCTGTACTGGGGCATATAAAGTTTGCATGTCCAATGGGCCTCTCTTTCCAGTGATGGCCGACTAGGCCATCTTTTGATACATATGCAGCTAGAGTCAAGAGCTCCGGGGTACTGGTTAGTTCATAATGTTGATCCACCTATAGGGTTGCAGATCCCTTTAGCTCCTTGGCTACTTTCTCTAGCTCCTCCATTGGGAGCCCTGTGATCCATCGAATCTCCTTTCATTGTTGGGTTTTCACAGTTGCTCTTGGAGCTTCTGACAGCAGAGATGGCCTGTCTCCTTATATGCTGTTACGTGCTGCCATCTAGTGAGAGTTGTGTCTGAATTTTACTAAAATCTATGAGTCCTTCAAATAAAGTAATAGTTTAGGGTAAAAACACAGATATATTTAAGATTTTTCTGGGCAACAGAAGATATAAAGCCTATAGTATATGGGTTTTTTAAAAGTGCTATTAGCATATAGAAAGCTCTGTTTTTAGATTTTTAGAAAATTTGGGTACATGTTAAGTTTTGAAGATATTGCCTCCTTATATATAGCTTGCTCTGCTGTGAAACTTGTTATCATTCTTTTCATTCTCAGAAGAGGCGGACATTTAGAAAAACAGGGGATGTTTTCTGGAAAAACAGCCATCATTTATACTTCTCCCCCTCTCCAGTATTTACTGCCACTTATGTCATCCCTGGCCCCCACATCCCTCCATCTCTGTCTGCCTAATTGTGGAGGTCTATTTAATTTCTCAGCAATGTCTTTAGGGTTTGAAATTTCCACTCATGAAAAGGAGAGTCACAAGCAGGTCATGGATTCCTGGATTTACTCATCTAGGCATGACCTGAGAATTAAAAAAGATATACTTTCTTCACATCATAGAACACACACACACACACACACACACACACACACACCACACACCTACATACTACACACACATACACACACACACACACACCACACACCTACACACTACACACACATATACACACACACACCACACACACATACACACACTACACACACACACACACCACACCTACACACTACACACACATACACACACACACACACCACACACACACACACACACACACACACACACACACACACACACACACCTAGCCAGGCCTTGTGGTGTTCTCTGTTTCTGAGCTGAGATTAAGCTGCGTGGCTGTAGAGGCTCCAGGCACTAGGCTATGTCCTTATCCTGGTTGGGAGAGCTTGAGAAGGATGAACTGGGATGGGAAAGAAATGCAATTCACCAAGACAAAGATGCAGTGGATGTGATCTCTCAGGAGCACCTAGCGTGGTCCATAGCTATGAAGACATGTCCATCAACATAGCCTTGTCAGGGAGATCAGGCGATGTCTTTGGCCAGGGTGCTCAGGCAAGGAAAGACAAGATTAAAATTATAGGTCAGCATCTACCCTTTCTCTCTTGACATAAATGGAGATGCCCAACTCATGGGCCCCACAGCCTAGCCATCCACCAGGACTCTAGAAACAAATGACTTTCCATGCAAGCCTTCATTAGCAACTTTTCACACTGTGACAGCAAAATATGATTAAAGAAAGTTAAGGAAGGGAGGAAGGAAGGAAGGAAGGAAGGAAGGAAGGAAGGAAGGAAGGAAGGAAGGAAGGTCTTACTTTAGCTTACTGTTTTGGGGATCATTCCACTGTGTCTGGGAAGACATAGTGGCAGGAGCTAGAGGCTGACTGGTCACACTGCATCTGCACCATATGAACTGGAATTACGATTGTGCTGTAAGACCTTAAGGCTTCCCCGCCAGTGACCCATTTCTCCTAAAGGTTCCAGAACTTTCTCAGTGTTCTCAGCTGGAGGACAAGTGTCCAAACATGAGACCCTACAGAGGATATTCAACCTTCACATTACAACTAAGGCTGCAAGCCATAACCGTGACAGCAATGTTCTTATCAGCTTAATTGTTACAGTTAGAGATTCATTATTAATATCAGTCAAATATTAGCTTTTTATAGCAATGCAAGCAATGTTGGGAGTGAAAGAAGTCACTATATAAAATAAATAAGAAACTAAAATAGCTCTGGATTTGTACTGGTATCTAGTACTTGTATCTTACACAATGTGTAAGCAAACACTTAAAGAATTTCAAGGAGACATTGAAACATTTTCTTCAATGATGGTAAAATTTAACTAACTTTTAAAATTTGTGATGAAGTGCATATTCCAGAGAAATTAGAAAATGTGCTTTTAGCATGATATTTTTATTATCTGAGGATTTTATACAACATATTTGGTCATATTTATTTGGTCATTATCTCTTACCTCCCTCTTCTCCTTTACTCCCTCTGCACACACTCTCTTCTTTATTTTTAGAACTTATAATACAATCAAATAAGCATAATGGAACTCTGATTTACTCAGAGAATGAAGAGACAGTGACCACAGAACAGGTCTGACCAACAATCTGAAAGGAGACACACCACAGACCAAGCTGTCTGGCAAACTAATTTGGAAATGCTAAAAAAATAGAATGCCCACACTTTCACAAAATTTAAGAAATTTACAGTTTTGATTACTAGTGTGTATCCCAAGAAGAAACGGAAATAAAATTTCTGAAGTGTCAAGCTGAGTAACACTACAAAATAATTGCTAATAGACTTCAGCTATCAGAGTCCTTTTAAATTCACGATCTTCATACAAAAACATCTAAAACTCCCAAACCAGAACAACACACCCGGCATTGTCTACGGGGTTAGGAAAACAATGGTAGAATAAGCTTAACATAAGAGAAGGCAGTGACAGAAGGCAGAAACAACTAAAGAGGAAACAAAAGGAAACAAACACTAAAGCTAGCCTTGGTGAAGACCAATGAAAGCTTCTAGCAATGGTTATTAGTATTAGTAATAATGGCAAATGAGAAATAGCAGCAGCAGGATGAGAGGAATCCCAGCAGCAGAGATGAAAGACACTATCTAAAGATATCACGAAGCATTCTATGCCCCTAAATTTGGAAGTAATTTGCCAAGTTTGCATAAATATATAGAGAACGAAAGGATTTATGAGAACAGAAAAATCTAAAAAGTCCTATTAACATTAAAGAAATGGAATCGCAGAATGCTGGTTGGTGTGTAGCAATTTCCTCCTAGCGGAAACCTTCCATCCTAGAAGGAGACTCTTAAAACTTAAGAAGGGAGGCGCATCAGAAACAGCCCCCATTCACCAGATAGCCAGGGTGGTTTCCATGTTTCCGGCTAAAGCTGGAGCTGGCTTCCAATCCTTAGGGGGAATGCCTGGGTTCGGGCTATTCTATGGATAGCCAATGAAGTGAGTGGTTCTGAAGTCAGAGAACAGGGGATTGGTTGGAGAGAACAGGGGATTGGTTGGAGAGAACAGGGGATTGGTTGGAGAGAACAGGGGATTGGTTGGAGAGATGCTGAGTGGATGGATGAAAGGAGCTCACAAAAACTTGGCTTTAAAAAGGATGGGGAGAGTCAGTACAGAAATGGGCTAGCCGTGTGTACATACACACCAGGGATTCTTCAAAAAATTCCAGGCTGTGCTCCCGAGGCAGTCAACTCCTATGGGAGGTTGAATCTGAGTGGCCTGTTTGTCCTGAGGCTGCTCAGAGGCTGAGGAGGCCGGCTCTGGTGGAAGGAGCTCCAGGAAGTTCTACCTAGAAGGGTGAAATAGCAGAGAGTTGGCAGTGGCTTGGATGAGCCACGAGTCTCCTTCGGGTGTGGCAGAAAGGGGAGGGGTGGGTATGAGCAGGGAAAAGGAAGGAAGGAGAAGGAAATTGACTTGCACCGGCTAAAGCAGACCAAGAAGTAAGTGGTGATGGAAATTCAAGCTGGGGGAAGGGAGGAGAATGAGGAAGGAGGTGGCACTTAAAGAGAAAATGACTCTGCTCTCAAGACCTAAATTGTATCTTTATATAATTTGGTTCCCGGCATTTTCTTTCTTTCTTTTTTTTTTTTAAGGAAGATTTATTTTTTTATTCATGTATTTTTACGTAAATGAGTGCTCTGTCTTCATACACACCAGAAGAGGGCATCAGATCCCATTACAGATGGTTGCAAGTCACCATATGGTTGCTAAGAATTGAACTCAAGGGCCCAGCACTCAGGAGGCAGAGGCAGGTGGATCTCTGTGAGTTCAAGAACAGCCTGGTCTACAAAGAGGGTTTCAGGACAACCAGGGACCTCTGGAAGAGCAGTCAAGTGCTCTTAACCACTGGGCCATCTCTCTAACTCCCTGGTTACCGGTATTTTTAATCCAAATCATTTTATTATAGATAACTGAAGCTAGTATGGTTTGAGTTTCATAATGCGAGCATAATTTCAGAAGCAGACCATTCTTTTTGACCCTAAACAAAACCAAACCTCATATTAGCTTGAATTTATTATAGTGTTAATATTATTTACTCCTTGAAAATGGGCTAATTCTAATTAAAATTGTGGTTTTTTTCTGCTCTAGAATGACCGGATATTGCATCCTATTACATTATTAAAATCATTTGCATGGTAATTATGGCTTAGATGTACTGGTGATTGACATTGTTTGCATTCTGGTAATGTTGTACAGTGGTTGTTCATTAATCACCGGCAAACTTTGCCAGATGGCACTGTTAAGGAAGTATGCACTTCTACTAAATGTATTTTCATTATAGTTCCTAAACGAATGGTTCCTAAACCAATGGTCCAGTTCGTTTGTCAACTTCTTCTGATGCTCTTTGTATTTCTAAACCATAGATGCATTATAAAAATGATCCAAAGACCAGATGTGTCTTGCTTAGGGAAATTGTATTTTAAAATGTGAGGGGCAATGGCTAAGTGGATAAAGGGCTCTCAGGAAAGTGTGAGAGTGTGAGTTTGGATACCCAGAACTCATTAAATTCTCAGTGTTTGTTTGGATAGTTTTATGTGAAATTGGCACAAGCTAGAGTCATCAATAGGAGGACCCTCAATGAGAAAAATGCTTTCATAAGCTCACATTGTAGGCAAGCCTCTAAGGCATTTTCTTAATTAGTAATTAGTATGGGAGGGTCCACCCTATTGTGGGTGGTACCCCCTGGGCTGGTGGTCCTGAGTTGTATAAGAAAGCAGACTGAGCAAATGTCTCACAGTTTCTGTTCTTGAAATGAGAAACCATGTCCAAAAAGCAAGCAAGCTGGGGACCAAAAGTTTTATTCAGTTTACACTTCTACACATCTGTCATCACAGAAGAATGTCATGACAGGAACTCAGGCATTCCACAAGCCTGGAGGCAGGAGCTGGTCCAGAGGCCATGGAGGATGCTGCTTACTGGCTTGCTTTACACGGCTTGCTCATCCTGCTTTCTCATAAAACCCAGGACCACCAGCCCAGGGATGGCAGCACTTACAATGGTCTGGGCCCTTCTCTGTTAATTACTAATGAAGAAAATGCCTTACAGCTAGATCTTATGGAGCCATTTCCTCAATTGAGGCTCGTTCTTGTCTGATGACTCTAGCTTGTGTCAAGTTGACATAAAACCAGCCAGTACAACTGACCCCTTGTCAACTTGACACACAAACACAGAGCTATTAAGCCACAACCTTTACTTTCTTATTCATCCCCGAGAACTCACATTAAAACATAACTTTAAATGTCTCAGTCTTTACAAATTCAAACACATTAAAATTTCAGTCCCTTACCAACCCACCCACAAAACTTTGACTCAAAATTTTTACTGGCTATAAGAAATTCAGGGACAGGTGATGGAGTAGAGACTGAGGAAATGGCCAGCCAATAACTGGCCCATCTTGAGACCCATCCAGGGGGAAGCACCAATCCCTGACACTATTAATGATATTCTGTTATGCTTGCAGACAAGAGTCTAGTATGGCTATCCTCTGAGAGGCTTCATCCAGCAGCTGACTCAGACAGATGCAAGCACCCACAGCAAAACAGTGGGTAGAGCTTGGGGACTCTTACAGAAGAATTGGAGGAATGATTGCAGCCCCTAAGGGGATAGGAACGCCACAGGAAAACCAACAGAATCAACTAACCTGGACCTTTGGGGTTTCCACTACCCAGAAAACATACATGGGCTGGACACAGGTCTCCCAGCACATATGTAGTAGATGTGTAGCTTGGTCTTCATATGGGTCCAGAACAACTGGAGTGGGGGTTGGTGTGGGGCTATCCCAAAAGCTGTTGTCTGTCTGTGGAATATGTTCTTCTAGCTCAGCTGCCTTGTCTGCTCTCAGTGGGAGGGGATATGCCTAGCCTCACAGAGACTTGATGTGTCAGGGTTAAGAGATACCCAGGTAGGCACCCACCCTCTCAGAGGAGAAGGGGAGGAGGGATGACTGAAGGATTGTGGGAGGGGGTGAACAGGAGTGGGGCAGTGAGCAGAATGTAAAGTGAATGAATAAAATAATGATAATGATGATGATAATAACAATAATAGTAATAATAATATTTAAGTTTCTTTAAAATAACCAATCTCTCTATTTGTAAATATTTATTTATTTTATATATGTGAGTACACTTTTGCTGTCTTCAGACACACCAGAAGAGGGCATCAGATCCCATGACAGATGGTTGTGAGCCACCATGTGGTTGCTGCGAATTGAGCTTAGGATCTCTGGAAGAGCAGTCAGTGTTCTTAATGACTGAGCCATCTCTCCAGCCCTGCCAATCAATCTCTTTAAAAATTCAAAGTCTCTCAACTGTGGGCTCCAGTAAAACAAAAACAAAAACAAAACAAACAAACCCAAAAAAACAAAACCAAAACAAAACAATAACAACAAAAAACCCAAATCAAATACTTTCTTATTTCAAGAGGGAAAAATCAGGGTGCGGCCAAAGCAAAAGCAAACTCCAACTGTTCAGTGTTGGGGATCCACTCACGATCTTCTCGATTCCTCTGAAGGGCTTGGGTGACTTCTTCAGCTCCACCTTGTGCAGCATACACAGCCCATTTGCTAGGCTCCGGCAGGCTGCACTCCACTGCTGCTGCTGTTCTTGGTGATCATCTCATGGTACTGGTATCTCCAAATCTGCTGGGGTCCCTTGCTGCAGTTAGGCTGCACTTTCACCAACAGCCTCTCATGGGCTCTCTTCATGCTGCCAAGCCTCAAGTTCTCTGCATGACCCCTTCAATCCTGGGTGTTCAACTGTCACTGAGGCTGCCCTTTTACTAGTTGCCTCTCCTGGCCCTTTTCAGTGCTAAGCCTTAGCTACTCTCCATGACCCCTTTATATCTTCAAAATTAGTATCACCTGGGTGACTCTTACACTACTAAGTTCGACTTCTGGGACAGTTTGTGTGTGCTGACCCTGAGGAAACATCTCCCAAATTTTACTTCAGAGATGCTAGGCTCTTCTAGATCACTGTTAATTTCTAAGCTCTAGCTAACCAGTATCAATTGTCTCAGCAATGCAAAAGTTTCACTTCAATGTTGTCTGTCTCTTGTTAATTATGGCTGTCTTTCCAGCCCCAGCTGACCAGAACAACAGAATCTCAATTCAAAATAGCAACTGGCCCAGATAGAGTCTTTAAACTTCCCTCTGCAACATCACAAGCCTTCACCCTCTGCACTGCAGAACATCCCACTGAGCTCTCAACACTCAATGGCTTTTCTAGCGCAAAGCTCCAAAGGCCTTCCATAGTCCTTCCCTGATCATGGTAAGGTGTGCCACAGTAATACCCTACTATGCTGTCTTAGCTAGGGTTTCTATTGATGCAATAAAAACATCATGACTGAAAAGCAAGATGGGGACAGTGGGTTTATTTAGCTTACACTTTTGTACATTGCTGTTCATCATCAAAGGAAGGCAGGACAGCAACTCAAGCAGGGCAGGAACTTGGAGGCATGGCCTGATGCAGGGCCATGGAAGGATGCTGCTTACTGACTTGCTTCCTTCCCATGGCTTCACAGCCTGTTTTCTTATAGAGCCCAGGTCCAGGGATGGCACCACCATCAGTGGGCTGGGCCCTCCTCCACTGATCACTAATTAAGAAGATGCCTTATAGCTGGATCATGTGGAGACTCCTTCCTGTCTGATGACTCTGGCTTGTGTCAAGTTGACATAAGATCAGCTAATTCAACAAGCCAGTTCATGCCTTGTTTGAGTTCCTGTCCTGACTTTCTTTGATGATAACCAGTGATATGGAAGCACATACCAAGTTAACCCTTTCCCCTGGAGGTTGGTTTGGTTACTGTCATCACAGCAATAGCAGCTTTAACTAAAACAATGGGCATGATGCCGTCTGTAATTCTAGCCTAGAAAGCCAGAGACAGTAAGTAGCCTAGCTAGACTTGTCATCAAGCTCTGGGTTCAATGAATAGGCATTGCCTCAGTGAATAAGGTGTAAAGGAATTAAGGAAAGCACCCATTAATGTCAATGTCTGGTCTCCACACATATGTACACATATTTGCAGCCTCATGTATGTGAACACCCGTGCACATCACACACAAGTATATATGAAAAAAACTGTCAACAATGCAAATTACTCACTTTGTCCTCTTCCTTACTTTTGTTTCTTTTCCTCCTCTGAGCAGATAAAGTAAACCTGAAAGCAATCCCAGACTTTCAGAGAAATCAACACACATGCATTTGCATATGTAGTCTGTTGTTAGGTACAACACAAATCGTATAAGGAAGACTGTCGAGGAGAAAACCAAAGCAAACAGTCACATACCTTTATTTTACAAGATTTTTTTAAAAACTTCAACATGCCCAGTGCAATAAAAATATTTAGTGTTTATGATTTTAATCAGCAAGGCCGATTCAGCAAAATCAACAAATTAAAATATGATAGTGTTGGGGTTGGAGGGATGCCTCAGCAGTTAAGAGCATGTGTCGCTCTTGCAGAGGACCCAGGTCTAATTCTCAGCAATCACATGGTGGCTCATCTGTATCTCCAGTCCTAGAGGATAGGATCCCCTCTTCAGACTCCTATGGGCACCAGGCAGGCTTGTAGTACACATGCAAATATGCTGGCAAAACACTCATACTCACCTTGTTCTCTGGTGTCTTGAGTTGGTGCCTTTTATAACAAGGCACTTAGAAATAATTTCCGTCATGGCAGTGGAAGGACATCTGAAAGGCGATTGTCTCTCAGATCACCAAATGTAAATGACACAGTTGATTTTTTTCAACTGGGACCCCTTGGTTTTCAACATGCATCTTTTCCCATCCCAGCCACAGCCTGATTGTCTGCCTTGCTTCTCCCTGAGATGTTTGGCTTCTGTAGTAAGGATGGTTTCTTATTCTTCCTCTCTCCTCTCTCCCAGAACTCCCTATGACACTCTCCATTCACAAGACACAGGTAATGGCCCTCTGAATCACATTCCCCCCCCCCCTTTAATTCAGGTCCACATCTAAGACCCAATGATGAGAAGACTAGATTCTGGGTTATTTAGGCATATAGATTTTCAGATATTAAGTTGAAGACATATTACTTTAAACTGTAATGCTTAGCAAATCTAAACTCCTCCTCCCATTACCCCTTGAACATAGTATTACAGTGAAGATAAGCATTGGAAAGACTAAAATACTTCTCTCTGGTTATCTGCATCTAGCAGCAAGCCAATCTCTTTACTAGTGCTTTTATAGTATATTTGTTTTAGTTTTTTAGACAGTGTATTTGAAGAACAAATATTGGAACAACCAAAATATAGAACTATAGTTATATTCTCAAAACATTCTAATTTGCCCATGTGTCTAAAATTGCGAATTATAAGACTTTCCTCCAGAGAAGTTGGGTATTTGATAAAGCAAGGCACACAAGGCTACATTTTTTTTTAATGATGCTTTTTTCTTTGGCCTTATAACTACTGTAAACACCTTGATTATTGGGATGTCTTTCAATATAGTATAAATAAAAGTTTTCCCACTGGCATAATGGTGACGTGGATGTTATGGGGGAAACAGATTGCTTTCAACTGAATTGAAGATGAACAGAAGGAGACATGACTGGTACTGCAAATCTAGCCCAACGGTGCATTGTGGAGAAGCTTACAGGTCCCAAGAGGGAACCTACTATTATTATTCTACTAAGTGGACATAGAATCAAATTGCACCCTAAATGAACATCTCTCTACCTGTAGATTCACGTAACTCTCAGACCTCACCATAGAAGTTTCTTTGTGCAGTGGATGCTGGCTGATGAAGAAAGTCACACTGGTTGGGGCGCAGAAGTGCTCAATCTCAATAAGACATCTGTATCACAACCCCTCCTAAAGGTTCAGGCTCAGCCACACATTAAGACATCTGCATCATAGCTCCTCTTAAAGGTGCAGGCTCAGTCACAGTGAGACATCAGTACCACAGCCCCTACCAAAGGTGCAGGGACTATCACTGAAGACAGCAAGTGAAAAAGACTGTAGAAGCCAGTATTGGAAGAGAACTGGAACAAAATAAAATCCTGCTTTCTGGGTATTGCCAGGGCTGTGGTACTCACTCTGTGTACAGCCACCTGCACTGAATCATGCCAAACAGTAGTCTAGCTTGCAAGTAAGTAGGAAGTAAAAAAGGGTTCATGAGTCCTTGCTCTTAACTGAGGAGCTACAGGCTCATTATCAAAACAAAACAAAACAAAACAAAACAAAACAGCCCAACCCCAAACAAGAGGACATAAAATTGGGGGGGGGGGGGAGGGAGGTGAGGGTAGATCTGTGAAGAGTTAGAGGGAGGACATGGGGGTGAATACAATCAAAATAATCTTTATGAACTTCCCAAAGAATTAATAAATATATTTTAAAATATAAATTTTTATAAAACTTTCCAAATATAAAATATATTCAGAGCAATTAATCCTTATAGTGAATATTTAAATAAATGACTGATGTTAAACCTTTTATATAAAAAAATCTTCTGATTGACTGCACAATGACATTTTAAAGCTCCTGTAATTTGATAGAGAAGAATATTTGATATTATTCTCGAGTGCAAAGAGCACAAAGTCAATATGTTTCTGCACGGATGCTGTTGCTAGGATCCTGTTTAAATATCAAACTGTCTTTCCTTCCTATGAAATTCTGTGACATTCAACATAAATCGATGTAAACATTTATTCTTTGCATCTCTAAGCTATACATCTCACCATAAAGTAACTTAGAACATTTCTGAAATCTTTTATTGAAGGATTGATATTGCAATGTTGAATATCTAGGCATGTATAGTTCAAGTTTTTCTTCCCAGTACCATATTCTTATTTTTTAATAGAACTATTAACTGGCATCCTTCCTCCAGAAATGAACACATTTTGACATTGAACAAGGCAGTTGAAATGGAAAAAAATGCACTTTAAAAAGTATAAAACTTGGGGGCTGGAGAGATGGCTCAGTGGTTAAGAGCACCGACTGTTCTTCCAGAGGTCCTGAGTTCAAAACCACATGGTGGCTCACAACCATCTGTAACAAGATCTGGCTCCCTCTTCTGGAGTGTCTGAAGACAGCTACAGTGTACTTATATATATTAAATAAATAAATCTTTAAAAAAAGTGTAAAACTTTTAAATAACCAAGGAGTGATAATTATAAAAATTAACATCACAAAATAAATTATAAATCAGCCCTCCTAACCTAATTATATTCTTTAAGATGCTTACAAAACAACAGAACCACAACTGTGTCCGGTTGTGGTTTGAAAACACAATGTTCCCTAAATGCTTAGGTGTTTGAATACTTGGTTCCTAGCTGACGATGGGCCTTGAAGTGGGGTCTAGCTGGAGGAGGTAGGACACTGGTAGTAGCTAAGCCATCAGGTTTCTTTGCTTAGCTTGGCTCCCTGTTTTCTCTTTTATTTTTTTCTGACTGCAGACACAATGTAACTGTCTTCTCCTTGTCCTCTTTCCACACCTTCTCCTCTATGATGAGCTGTAGCCCTTTGAACTGTTAACTGACATAGGACCTTGTCCCTTAAGTTGTTTCTTGTTCGTATTAGATATTTGAACACAGCAGTGAGAGTGTACTGCTAAGGCACACACACCTCAACTCTCTATAGCACACTTCTGGACGAAGCATTTTGGTCAGGAGAGGTGATTTCCGTGAGAAAGATTGGCAGTGCCAAACCAGCACAACATACACTCATGTGCACATACACTGGAGAGATAAAGAGAGAGGGGGAGGGAGAGGGGGGTACAGGAGAAACTTAGCTGAAACATGAAGAATGGAAATATGCTTAGATTTCTGGTCCTAATGATAGCAGAGAGCCTTCAGAAGTTTGCCTGAACAGGGGCTTCCACGGAACTTTGGACTGAAGTCTGAGGCCTCACTTTGAGACAGAATCTAAACAGACTAAGTGATACAACTTCTATGTGATACAACTACCACAATCTCGGACTACCTGGGACATGTTCTCTCCCTCTCCCTCTCCCTCTCCCTCCCCCTCCCCCTCCCTCTCCCTTTCCCCTCCCTCTCCCTTTCCCCTCCCCCTCCCTCCCCCCTCTCCCCTCCCCCTCCCTCCCCCCTCTCTCTCCCCTCCCCCTCCCTCCTCTCTCTGTCCTCCTTCCATTCCCTCTTTCCTGATTCCATCTACCCTTTGCTTACACATCGAGAGTCCTCACCTCTTTCTTCTCAGAAACTAGGCTGATGATATCTTCTCTCCCCTAGGCATTAGTGACCAGCTGTATTTCAAGGCTACACCGTTCTTCTTATCCACCAATTCACATACCCAGCTGTGCAATGGTCCTCTCTATTTAGGCAAGTTCCTAACCTTAGAGTACTGTTTTCTTTTAAAACTGCTCCCCCTTTGATGTTTCTTACTTCTGTAACTGACTCAGTTCTTCAGGCCAGAAATATGCAATCATCTTTCCTTCCTTATCCAAACTTGTAAGTATCCATCAAACTGATAGTGCCCACCCCCGCCAGCATCCCCACAGTCTGCACTATCCCCGTCTCTACCTATGGATGCTCACAGTCCTTTCCGTCTTGTTTCTTGACTTCTGCCATCCGTCCTACATTAACTTCCTCAGGGCTGCTATATAAATTCTGCAATCTGAGTGGCCTTAAGCAGTAGAAATTTAGTCTATCATAGGTCTGGAGGCCAGCAATCTAAAATCAAGGCATCTTCATGGCCACATACTCTCTGAAGCACCCAGGGAGGTGTTTTTCTTTCCTCTGCTCAGGTTTAGTGGCCTCAGGCGTTATTTGGCTTATGGTTGCATCTCTCTATCACCCTGATGTCTGCCTGCATCATGGCAAGGCTGGGTATTTACTTTTTGTTTCTGGGTGTTTCTGCTGCATTAGGGGGTCTCATCTAATTTTTACTCTTTAAAAAACTTTAAGATTCTATATGTGTCCCAGTGTGAGTCTGTGTACGGGAAGGCAGGTGCCCTTGGAAGTTAGCGGTATCAGATCTCCCTGGAGCCGGAGTTATAGACAGGTGTTAGTCTCCTTATAGGAGTGTCTGGGGACATGGAAGAACAGTACATGCTCTTCACCACTGAGCCATCTCTCCATCTTTTTATAAAGACGTCAGTATGATTGGATATTAACCCATTCTACTTGAATATGACCAAATCTGCACTCGATTACATTGCCTTCTCAAATAAGATCATATTCTAAGACATTAACTGAACAAGTCTTTTCATGGGAAACTATTTAACAATGCATCCTTTCCATGACCATTGCTTCTTCTGCAAACTAAGAGTTACAATTCAGTAAAGTGGGTGGGACAGGAAGAAATACAGAGAGAACATAACGGTGTGGAGAGTCAGGTGTGTGCTGAACACAGGAAGACAGATTGTCTTAGTCATTGTTTGATGGTTGGGAAGCAACACTAAGATCAAGGTGCTTATAAACGAAAACATTTAATTGGTGGCTTGCTTCAAGTTTCAGGAGTTTGGTCCATGCTTATCATGGCAGGAAGCATGGAGGCAGGCAGACAGGCAGGGTGTTGGAATAGTAGCTGAGGGAGTTCATTCTACCACAAAATGGAGGCAGAGAGCAAGGCAGGGCCTGCTGTGGGTTTTTGAACTTCCAAGCCCACTCACCAGTGACACACCTCTTCCAAAAAAGCCACACCTCCTAATCTGTCCTAAACAGTCCACCAACTAGGAATTTAGTATTCAAATATATGAGACTAAAGGGGCCATTCTTATTCAAACCACCACCCAAACAGACATACTGACTCAAGTCTAGGATCTAGGTCTCTGTCACTTACTGATGTTGGAGCTGTCAATGAGATATAAAAAGAAGAGCAGACAATTAGCATAGCTGAGGCAATAGTTGGCTAAGATATAGTTCACCAAATTCTGTGTGGTGCACAGAATTAAATAGAAAGATGATAAATTTATCTTTTGCGGATCTAAACTTTATTAGATATTTACTAGCTTTAAAGTGATTTTTTTTATATTGAGTAGTGGTTTGAATAAAAATGGCCCTCATAGGTTTATAAGAAGAGGGACTGTTAGGAGGGGTGGCCTTGTTGAAATAGGTGTGGCCTTGTTGGGGGGAGTGTGTCACTGAGGGTAGGCTTTGAGGTCTTAGAAGCTCAAGGTAGACCCAGTGGCTCACTGTCTCTTCTTTCTGCTTGTAGATTCAGCTGTAGAACTCTCAGTTCCTCCAGCACCATGTCTGCCTGCATGCTGCCATGCTTCCTACCATGATGACAATGGTCTGAACCTGTGAACTGTAAGCCAACTCCAATGAAATGTTTCCTTTATAAGAGTTGCCTTGGGCATGGTGTCTCTTCACAAGAATAAATCCAAATGAAGACATATTGTGTCTTATTAGGTTCTTTCTTTCAATATCCTTATGAATTTTACTTTAATTTTGTAAATAGAGAATTATTTATTTCACTTACCTGTGCTCATAACTACCAAACCTTAAAAAACTGATAAAAATGGATAAACTAGCAGAGATTAGAATTTTATCACACAACCGAGAATTGACTGAGATGCTCCGCAGCTTCAGAGCTGTCATCTGTAAAGTTATTTTTAGAATTTTCTCCATGGCTGAAGAATAGCTACTACAGCTGCTCCTGCTACCATGTCTGAATTAGGAAGGAAGAAGGCATGGCTGAAAACTTATTTTGTCTTTTTCATGAAATTGTCATTGGGGAAAGAAAAACATTGACCAGGGCGCCCTTCCAAGTCTAGAAGACTCTCGCTCACATGCCTGAGCATTGTCATGATGGTACCAAACTGCAAGGAAAATTAGAAACATGTTTGCTGATCATCAGTTGTAATGGGTGTGAAAGGAGATAGATGAAAATACACCCAGGGCTAGAACGGGCTGCAGGAGGGCCAGCCTGCCAGCTCACTCCTTGCTGGGGTATCACAGAACCTGCAGCTGTCTGATACTGCACTGGGTAGAGTGCACAGTGGTTGGGAGTCCTTGGAAGAGCATGGCACATTTCTGGAGGTGCACATCAGAGATCACACAGATTCCCAGGGTCTTGGCCTCTGTCCTTCTGGAGGTGAGAGGTCAGCTGGAGCCTTTTGTACCATCAGGAAAGGTCTGTTCTTCAGTTCCCTACATCTTTGAGGAATCGATGAAGGAACCTATCTTTCGAAGGGAATGGCCCAGAAGATGCAGAAAAGGGATCTGTAGCCCACGAGGAAGCAGAAGGGATAGGAGGAGGCAAGAGTGGAGGGGCTCCATTAAGCCTCTGTTGAAGTCAGAGACACCCTTCTCAGAAAGTGGGGTGATGAGAAGCCCACTGACAGAGCCCAAAGGAACTATGGGTATTTGCTAATGATCCTTGGTGGAGAGTGTCAAGATGGAATCCTTAGAAAAATCAGCTCTGTATCCCTGTCTTGCCACAAGGTGAATGGAAAGCATCCCTCATGCACCACCTTCCCCAGAAAAATCTCTATATTCCCACTTCAGCAGCCCCAGGAGACTCGGGGGGGGCACAGAGATCAAAACTGGTGATTCCTAGCAGACTACATCTCTCCTGCCAAATGTGAAAGGTCAGAGGTAGATGGCCTAGGAGGAACCCATGTTCTGAACTCCCATTCCAATCCTTAATGTAACCAGTTGGGTAGTATTTGTATTTTACATTTCAGGTTTTGAATGGATCAGGACTTTTGATCAAAAGTTGGAAAGTTATGAGACCTTCCCAAGATGACATTCAAGGACATCCTAAAGAGTCCAAGCGAAGGCAGTGGCTGCTGAAAAGCAAATGCTCCAGGTTTACATACACCATCAGCATCTGCTTAACTGTAGGTGGCACTGAGATGTTGCAAAACCAAGTGCCGCGTCTAGGTGGCGCCAGAACCCTTCCTAGAACTGGATTTTCTGCGTTATGAGGGATGTTGATGCAATTGCAGTCAAACTTGGTTACCTCTTAGTTCAGGAGCTGAGGCTCTAAGAATATGGATTTTTGGGGCAACAGGATCTTAGAGATGCCAATTCAGGAGGTCTGCAGTGGGTCCTGGTGTCAGGGATGCAGGTATATGCCATTTTGGAAAATCACAAAGTGAGAACGATTTATATTTACTTAAACTCTGAGGCCATGCCCAACCCACACAGCCAGACATCAATCTGCCAGGTGAAGCTGCAGAAGATCCTCCTCCTAGAGAAACTGCATCTGTTACTGATTTCTGCTCATGACACCACCACTGCTCTTAAAAGCCTGATGGGTCAGTTTTAAGGTTCTAATAATTGGAGATCTTTTGGTAGAACACAATACTGGTGTTTCTGATGACGACAACAACAACAAACTGCAGAGACTAGAGATAGCCAAATGTATTTCTTATTTAATTCTTGTTGAGTCAATCTTTAAGTTATTAATTTGGCCCATTATTACCTTCACCTAGAGGAGATGAGTTAAGAAATAATATTTTTTATGTTTCTGCATGGTTAAGGCTTTGGAGCAAAGATCAGCTCACACTATCAGACAAGTGTGGAATCTAAAGGGAGGTTTGAAGCCAGGAGACCTCACAGGGTCACTGCAACTATGTTACAGAGGTAGGGACAGAGCTCTAGGTTATCGACTCCAGTTTGTCTTAAGAAAGGAGATATTCATTTGTACTCCAAGGGAAAAGAATCTAGGACTCTTCCTGTTTCATCCCAAAGCAAACTCAGGTACCTATAGCAGGTTAGATTTCCCTCCCTGACTTAAAGAGGAAGAAGCAGCATGGAGTTAAGACCTCAGATTCATATTTTGAGAGATCCTCTCCAGTGGCACCAGAAACTCCCTGCATATGCAGGTGTGGCTCTTTTATACCACTCACAGAGAGGGAGCCTTGGGATATGGGGATGAGGTGCCTTCATTGCAACAAGCAGGTAATAATCATTGCTTCGAACTCAAAACCTGATGCGACTCTTGAGGTTACATGAAGTACAGACACTGAAAACATCTCAGCTGAGAGTTTAAAGAGTTAGGGTAGTAGAGGTTGCATGTTTGATTCATTGCTGTAGGCAAAAAGTACCCAGGCTGTCTAGACTCAGTGTCATCTGACAAGGAAGTGACCCAAAGCCAGGGACTGCAGTACCCAGTTGCTGGAAGAGTTCCAGAGTTCTGGAAGACTTAAGGGTCAAGAGTTCCAACATCCAAGGATCAGAAGTTGTAACATTACTCACTGTTAAAAAAGGGTAAGGGTTCCAATACACAGGGCTTGGAGGCTGTGATATTAGCTGGCACTGATTGAAGCAGGCACTAGCTCCTTGTAGGAGCAGAGGGATGGGCAGTGGCCATGCAGACCTGTAATTCCTGCACTTTGGGGGCAGGGGCAGGGGCAGGGGCAGACAGGCAGACAGGCAGAGAGGCAGAGAGAGAGGCAGAGAGAGAGGCAGACAGGCAGAGAGGCAGAGAGGCAGAGAGGCAGAGGAGGGGCAGAGAGGCAGAGAGAGAGGCAGAGAGAGAGGCAGAGAGGCAGAGAGGCAGAAGAGAGGCAGAGAGGCAGAGGAGGGGCAGAGAGGCAGAGAGGCAGAGAGGCAGAGAGGCAGAGAGGCAGAGAGGCAGAGAGGCAGAGAGGCAGAGAGGCAGAGAGGCAGAGAGGCAGAGAAGTAGAGAGGCAGAGGCAGAGGCAGAGGCAGAGAGGCAGAGAGGCAGAGAGGCAGAGAGGCAGAGAGGCAGAGAGGCAGAGAGGCAGAGAGGCAGAGAGGCAGAGAGGCAGAGAGGCAGAGAGGCAGAGAGGCAGAGGCAGAGGCGGAGGCTGGGACCGACAGACAGATCTCTGAGTTAAGACCAGCCTGGTCTACAGAGCAAGTGTCAGGACAGCTAGGGATACACATAGAAACCCCACCTTGGGCGGGGGTGAGGCTTGGCTTTGGGAGAGCTGAGGATTACAATAATTCCAGGTCCTGGGCCTCTGGCAACCTAGGCCCAGACATTAAACTGTCACATCGCGCACCTAGAGGCTCATGTCCATGGCTTCTAAAGCCTCTCATTCTCAGGGATTGGAGCTATAAGCCTCTGTCTGTCATTCTAGCCCCTAAGCCTTTGGTGTCTGAGGCTCCAGGATTGCTAAGACTGGAAGAGATACCACCTTCTCTCAAGGGTGCCAGTCTACTACTTGGTAGCATATGCTTTATTTGTTGAGTGTTCTGTACTCGTGATAGCACAAGAGCTGCCTGGACTCACAGCTGAGCTGCCTCATTTGCACAGATACGTGTCCAATTTAGGGGTGAGGCAACGGAGCAGGGAAACAGATCTTACTTTTCATTCTAATAGAAAAAGAAACAGAGGCCATGCTAACAATCTCATCACTGCATGCCTTTGTCTTTTGTAACACTTTGTGTCTATCTAATATGGAGATGATATAGGTGTGCTGGGTGTTTGTTTTACAAGGAGGCCTCTGGTATGCAGGTATTGGTGTGTGTGTGTGTGTGTGTGTGTGTGTGTGTATGTTTGTGTGTGAGTGTGTGTTTACAGGTACTTTATTGTGGGCACAGCATTCATAAAACCAGGTGCTAGGGAGCTTTGAAGTTGTATTGGTTACCACTGTTCACTGAAGCATTATTTTAATAAGAAACCCGGACTTTTAGCGACTCAAAGATGATAAGGTTTCTTCACTTCTCCATCATGAAATTCCTAAATAGATTCCACTGATCAGGGTCCAGGCATTCTCCTTCCCCTGGAGGGAAAGCAGTCACTGGAACGAGAACAGTTCCTGGAAAGCAGCATTTTCTTCTCCTCCTATTCTGGTGCAGTTACGTATCTTCACTATAAAAGCCTGAATCTTAAAACCCTCGGTTAGCGACCACACTCTAGTGGTATGGCCATCTGGCCGGGGCAGGTCAGGCTTGAAGCCTCAAGGTCCTTTGGCATGACTGGTTCCAGGTTTCATCTCTGGATACCCCAGAAGCTGACATAATCATTGGAAACCTTATCATTTTTGTAGTGCAAGAACACGGCCAAGGTGCCGTCTCCATCTCAGAATGGATTTATTTATTTTTTTAATCCAATTAAAACCTTAGACAGCAGGATGGAATCTCATATCATTATCATCTCAACCTCGGATCTGGTCCAGATATATCACCCCTTCTATCTACAGTGAAATAGACACAGAAATAAATACAATGAACGTTCAAGGATATTTAGCTCTTTTCAAACAAAGAGAAAAAAATGCAAGATGCACCCATCTTTAGTCTGTAACACGCAAATGCAGTTTTATGGTATATTAGATTTGGCACAGATTTGGACAGCATTTTTGGGTTTGCTTCCTTCAACAGAACAAAAGTTAAACACAGTGGCATGTTCAAGGTCATCTGCTGAATGGTCAAGGCACCACAAGATCTTGGAGTCCTTGACTGTCACCTAGGAGAGAACTGCCATGTTGTGCACATATTAAAAATACCTGTAATCCAAGAAAGAGCCGTCACAGAGGACTCACTGAAATGAAAACAGTCTTTTAACCAGCATCCTTTTGTTTTGAACAATAATCCATGTCTAGAAACCATCATTTATCAACGTCCTAACTTTTTCTATAGATGCTTAGTTTTCTTGAGAAAAATCTTTAACTTTAAAACATACTGTAAAATTTGGCTTTTAGCTTTAATTGCCTATGCTGGTACCTTCATCATGGGGGCTGTGAGCATCCTTTCTCTTCTTCCTAAATGAGAAATGGCTGAAGAACTCCAGGCTGAAGACCAATGTGTTTAGAAAATAACTCTGAGGCAAAGGATGATTCCAACCAGACATTAAATTAACAAAGACTAGGTCTGTGCAAGCTGCCTTTGAAATGCCACAGAAGCAAGAGGGGAAGCGACAGGTCTGAGAATGTGAGTAAAAAACAAACAAACAGAAACAAAAGTCCAAAAACAAACAAACAAACAAACAAACAAACAAACAAACAAAAAAACCTCAATCAAACAAACCTCTCCAAGGAGAAGACAGGTCAGGTAGCAATGTGGAGGATAACAGAAGAAGGTGGATGCATGCTGCAGCAGGCAGGAGGCTACCCCTCCCCCTCTTCTCACTCCTCCCTTTCCTCCTCCTCCTTTTCCTCTACCATATGTCTTCTGAAAACACACGCTAGAAAAGAATAGCCGAATCTCAGGCTGCTGACCTCAGAGACACACTGATCATGTGTGTGAGGCTGAGATGGGAAACTAAAGGGTCACTCCTCCATTCCTCCCTGTAGGGAAAGAGCTAGCTGCTTCTCTTATAAAGTGGTAGCTCTCAGGTAGGAGGTAGAGGGGAGATAATCCCAAGACTGTTGTGGATTCAATTATGTCATTTACAACTCTTGTCTTTTCCCACCCTTTTATTAAAAATAGATTTTTAAAGCAAGGTGTGTAGTAGTGCTGGCTGACACCCTTAATTCCAATACTTGGGAGGCAGAGGCAGAAGACTCTGAGTACCAGGCTATCCTGGTCTCCAGAATGAGTCCCAGGACAGCCAGGGCTACACAGAGAAACCCTGTTTCAAAAACCAAAGAAGAAAAATAAGAAGAAAGAAAAACTGATTTTTTTTCACATAATATATCCTGATTAGAGTTTTCCTTCTCCCTACTCCTCCCAGTTCCTCCCCACCTCTTCTCCTATCCAAATTCACGCCCTTTCTGTCTCCCATTAGAAAACAGTCAAATCAAGCTGCAGACGTTCTGTGAGAGCATGCCTGCATGTCCAACTGCTACATATCTTATTGCAAAGAGTAATTAAAATTATGAAACAAACAAAAAAGAAAGCAAACAGGATTCTATGAGATAACAATAAGGCAAATTATAATATGATAAAACAAAAAGGAACCCATCATTATAGGACAAAACTAGCAAGTAGAAGGAACGCCCGAGACGATTCAAAAAACAGAGACCTACTTGTGTGCATGCCCAGGAATCCCACAAGAACAATAAATTGGAAACCATAATATATAAGCAGAAGATCAGAAAGGTAAAAAGAGAGAAGAACACTATACAAATAAAATAAAAACAACTAGATAACATTTTTTAAAAAGAGAAAATGTGTGAAAGACATTGTGAGACAAGGAATTTCTAAAGATGCTGTTGAGGTCGTTTACTGTTGGCCATCTACAGCTGGCCAAGCAGTCTACTCTTAAAAGTATTTTCTCCAATGAGACCTCTTGGAGGAAACATTTTTTCATTTTCATGTGGTTTTTTTTTTAATTTTTATTTATTCACTTAACATCTTGCAATCACTGCCATTCCTCCTGGTCACTCCTCCCACATCCTTCTCCCCCTCTCCTTCTACTCTGAGGGGTTAACCTCCCCTCCCCCCCCAGATTCCCCCACCCTGGCACATCAAGTCCCTGTGGGACTAGATGCATCGTCTCCCACTGACATCAGACAAGGCAGCCTAGCTGGAAGACATATCCCACAGACAGGCATCAGCTCCAGTTGTTCAGGGCCCACATGAAGACCAACCTTCACACCTGCTACATATGTGTGGGGGTGGGAGCTAGGTCCAGGCCTTGTATGTTCTTTGGTGTTTCAGTCTCTGAGAGCCCCAAAGGTCCAGGTTAGTTGACTCTGTTGGTCTTCTTGTGGAGTTCCTATCGCCTTCAGGGCTGCAATCCTTTCCCCAACTCTTCCAGAAGAGTCTCCAAGCTCCATCCACTGTTTGGCTCTAGGTCTCTGAATCCTTCTGAGTCAGCTGCTGGGTGGGGCCTCTCAGAGGGCAGCCATGATAGACTCCTGTCTACAAGCATAACAGAGTATTATGAATAGTGTCAGGGACTGGTGCTTGACCATGGTGTGGGTCTCAAGTTGGATCAGTTATTGGTTAGCCATTACCTCAGTCTCTGCATTTCTTGTAGACAGGATAAATTTTGTAGGTGGGTTGGTGTTCTTATTTCTCCACTGGGGTTCCTGCCTGACTATAGGAGGTGGCTTCTTCAGATTCCTTCTCCCCAGTGCTATGGTCACAGCTATGGTCATCCCCATCTCAGTTCTCTGTCATGTTCTCGTGATACTCCCACCTTCCCACCCCATTCAGTTGCAGATTTCTATTAATTCTCATGGACATCTGGTCACCTCTCCTGTCCCTTCCCCACACCTGATCCTGAATCCCCTTCCCCTTTCCCTTCCTCATACCCTTTCCCACCCAGGTCCCTCCCTCCATCTGCCTCCTGTGTCTATTTTATTTCTCCTTCTAAATGCGATTGAAGCATCCTTAAATGGGTCATCCTACTTGTTTAGCTTCTTTGGGTCTGTGGAATATAGTGTGGGAATTCTGCACTTTATGGCTAATATCCACTCATAAGTGAGTACATACCATGCATGTCCCTTTGGGTCTGGGTTACCTTACTCAGGATGATATTCTCAAGTTCAAGCAGGATTCAAAAATTCATCATGTCTTTATTTTTAGTAGCTGAATAGATTTCCATTGTGTAGATATACCATATTTTCTTTATCCATTCTTCAGTTGAGGGATATCTAGGTTGTTTACAGTTTCTGGATGCTATGTGAATAAAGCTGCTATGAACATAGTTGAGCAAGTATTTTTGTGGGATAATAGATCATCTTTTGAGTATATGCCCAGGAGCAGTATAGCTGGGTCTTGAATAGAACAATTCTTAGTTTTCTGAGAAACCACCAAATTGATTTCCAGAGTGGTTGTACAAAATTTTGCAATCCCACCAGCAATGAAGGAGTGTTCCTCTTGCTCCACATCCTTTCCAGCATGTGCTCTCTCTTGAGTTTTTGAACTTAGCCATTCTCACAGGTGTAACATGGAATCTGGGAGTTGTTTTGATTTATATTTCCCTGATAAGTAAAGTCTTTGAACATTTAAGTGCTTCTTGGCCATTCAAGATTCCTCTCATGAGGATTCTCTCTTTAGCTCTGTACCCCATTTTTAAGTTGAATTGTTTGGGTTGTCAGTGTCTAACTTCTTGAAGTTTATATATATATATAAAGTTTGGTTAGAGGGATACCTTTATCAGATGTAGGGTTGGTAAAAAATCCTTCCCCAATCTGTAGACTGCCATTTTGTCTTATTGACAGTGTCCTTTGCTTTGCAGAAGCTTTTCATTTTCATAAGGTCCCATTTATCAATCGCTGATCTTAGCCATTGGTGTTCTGTTCAGGAAGTTGTCTCCTGTACCAAGGAGTTCAAGGCTATTTCTCACTTTATGCTCTATTAGATTTAATGTATCTGGTTTTATGTTGAGATCTTTGAATCACTTGGTCTTGAGTTTTGGGTAGGGTGAGAGCTATGGATCTATTTGTATTTTTCTACATGCAGACATCCAGTTAGACCAGCACCATTTGTTGAAGATGCCTTCCTTTTTCTGTTGTATGGTTTTGCCTTCTTTGTAAAGACAAAATCAAGTGGTCATAGGTGTGTGGATTTATTTCTGGGTCTTTGATTCCATTCCATGCATCAACCTGTCTGTTCTTAAAACCATGCAGTTTTAGTCGTTATTTCCCTGTACTACAGCTTGGGGTGAGGGATGGTGATACCTCAAGAAGTTCTTTTATTGTTCAGGAATTTTTAGCTATCCTGGATTTTTAATTTTTCCAAAAGAAGTTGAGAATTGCTCTTTCAAGATCTGGAAAGAATTGTGTTGGAATTTTGATGGGAATTGTATTGAATCTGTAAATTATTTTTGGTAAGATGGCCATTTTCACTGTGCTAATCCTCCCCGTCCAGTAGCATGGGAGACCTTTCCATTCTTCTGATATTTTCCTCAATTTCTTTTTTCAACAACTTGAATTTCTTGTTGTATATGTCTTTCACTTGCTTGGCTGGAGCTAAACCAAGGTATTTTATATTATCTGTGGCTATTATTAAGGGTGTTGTTTCCCTAATTTCTTTCTTGGCCCATTTATCCTTTGTATAAAGGAGGGCTACTGATTTCTTCGAGTTAATTTTGTGTACAGATAGTTTGCGGAAGGTGTTTATCAACTGTAGGAGTTCTCTGGTAGAATATTTGGGGTTGCTTATGTATGCTATCATATCCACAGATAGTGATGCTTCAACTTCTTCCTTTCCAATTTGTATGTCTTTGATCTCCTTTTGTCATCTAATTGCTCTGGCTAGAACTTTAACTACTTTATTGAATAGAGAGGGAGAGAGTGGGCAACCTTGTCTTGTCCCTGATTTTCATGGAATTGTTTTAAGTTTCTTTCCATGTAGTCTGATGTTGACCATTGGCTTTCTGTCTATTGCTTTGCTTATGTTTAGGTATGTGTCTTATATCCTGATCTCTCTAATATTTTTAACATGAAGGGGTGTTAGATTTTGTCAAAGACTTTTTCAGCATCTAATGAAATGTTCCTGTGATTTTTTTCCTTCCAATTTGTTCATTTTGTTATGTTGATAGATTTTTGTATGTCAAACCATCCCTATATCCCTGGGATTAAGCCTACTTGATCATGGTGGATGATGTTTTTGATATGTTCCTGGATTCAATTTGCAAGTATTTTATTGAATATTTTTGCATCAATGTTTGTAAGAGAAACTGGTCTGAAGTTTTCTTTCTTTGTTGAGTCTGTGTGGTTTAGGTAGCAGGCTGACTGTGGCTTTATAGAATGAGTTTGGCAGTGTTTCTATTATGGAATAGTTTGGGGAGTATTAGTACTGGCTCTTCTTTGAAAATGTGTTAAAATTCTGCACTAAAATCACCTGGCCCTGGGCTTTTTTTTTTTTTTTTTTTTTTGGTTTGGGAGACTTTTGGTGACTGTTTCTACTTCCTTAGGGTTATAGGGCTGTTTAAATAGTTTGCCTGATCTTGATTTAACTTGATAAGTGGTATCTGTCTAGAAAATCATCCATTTTGTTAAGATTTTCCAAATTTGTGGAGTACAAGCTTTTATAGTATGACCTAATGATTCTTTGAACTTTCTCATTGCCTGTTGTTATTTCTCCATTTTCATTTATCATTTTGTTTATTTGGATACTGTCTCTGTCTTTTGGTTAGTTCAGCTAACGATTTGTGCGTCTTGTTTATTTTTTCAAAGTACCAGCTCTTGGTTTTGTTGATTCTTTGTTGTCTTTAAGGGATTGATTTCAGCCCTGATTTTGATTATTTTCTGCCTTCTACTCCTCTTCAGTGTGTTTGCTTTTTTTTTTTTTTTTTGTAGAGCTTATAATTTTAAGTTGTTGGTGTGAAAACTTTTTAATTTCTTTATGGAGCCAATTAGTGCTATGAATTGTCTTCTTAGCACTGTTTTCATTGTGTCCCATAAATTTGGTATAGTGTACCTTCATTTTCATTGTATTCTAGAAAGTCTTTAATTTCTTTATTTATTTCTTCTCTGACTCAGAGATCATTGACTAGAGAACGGTTCAATTTCCATGAGTGTGTAGGCTTTCTGGTGTTTCCATTGTTGTTGAAGTTCACCTTTAATCCATGGTTGTCTGATAAGATACAAGCCATTATTTCAATTTTCTTGTATCTTTTGAAGCTTGCTTTGTGGTCAATTTTAGAGAAGAATTCATGAGGTGCTGAGAAGAAGGTATATTCTTTTGTGTTTGGGTAAAATATTCTATAGATGTCTGTTAGGTCCATTTGATTCACAGTATCTTTTGGCTTCATTATTTCTGTTTAGTTTCCATCTGGATGATCATAGTTGGTGAGAGTGGGGTGTTGTCGTCTCCAACTATTAATGTGTGGTGTTCAATGTGTGATTTAAGCTTTAGCAATGTTTCTTTTTATAAATGTGGGTGCCCTTGTGTTTTGGGCAAAGACGTTTAAAACTATGATACCATCTTGGTAGATTTTTCCTTTGATGAGTATGATATATGTCCTTCCCTGTCTCTTTTTGATTAAAGAGGCTGAAAGTCTATTTTGTTAGACATTTGAATGGCTACTCCAGCTTGTTCCTTGGGTCTGTTTGCTTAGAAAACTTTTTTCCAGCCCTTTACTCTGAGGTAATGTCTAACTTTATTGCTGAGGTGTGTTTCTTGTATGCAGCAGAATGATGGATCCTGTTTTCACATCCATTCTGTTGGCCTGTGTCTTTTTTATTGGGTACATGAGTCCATTGATGTTGAAAGATATTAATGACCAGTGATTGCTAATTCTTGTTATTTTGTTGTTGTTGTTGTTAGTGGTGGTGATGTCTGTGTGTGTTTGCTTGTGTATACTGTATACTTCCCTTGATTTGCTGACATGGAATGACTTATTTCTTGTGTTTTCTTTGATGTAGTTTTCTTCCTTAGATTGGTGTTTTCCTTCTAATATTTTTTGTACGGCTGGAATTGTGGATAGATTTTTTTGTTTTGTTTTGTTTCTTTGAGACAGAGTTTCTCTGTGTAGCCCTGGCTATCCTGGAACTTACCCTGTAGACCAGGCTGGCCTCGAACTCAGAAATCCACCTGCCTCTGCCTCCCAAGTACTGGGATTAAAGGTGTGTGCCACCACTGCCTGGCAATAGATATTGTTTAATTTGAATTTGTCTTGAAATATCTTGTTTTTTCCATCTATGGTGATTGAGAGTTTTAGTGGGTATAGTAGTCTAGGTTGGCATCTGTGATTTTTTTTTTTTTTAGAGGTTGCAAGATATTTGTCTAGACCTTTCTAGATTTTAGAGTCTCTGTTGAGAAGTCAGATGTAATTCTGATAGGTCTGCCATTGTACATTTCCTACCTTTTCCCCTGGTAGCTTTTAATATTCTTTCATTGTTCTGTAGATTTTGTGTTTTGATTATCATATGCTGAGAGGATTTTCTTTTCTGGTCCAGTCTAATTGGTGTTCTATAAGTTGCATGTATATTTATAGGCATCTCTTTCTTTAGGTTGGGAAAGTGTTCTTCTATGATTTTGTTGAGAATATTTTCTGGGCCTTGGAGCTAGGACTCTTTAACCTTCTTCTACTCCAATTATTCTTGGGTTAGGTCTTCATGGTATCCCAGATTTCCTGGATGTTTTGTGTCAGGAATTTTTTAGATTTAACATTTTCTTTGACTTATCAATTTCTTTTATTGTATCTTCTATGCCTGAGATTCTGTCTTCCATCTCCTGTATTCTCTTGGTGATACTTGTGTCTGTTGTTTCTGTTCTCTTCCTTAGGTTTTCCATCTCCAGGATTTCCTCAGTTTGTGTTTCCTTCATTGCTTCTATTTCTACTTCCAGGTTTAGCACACTGTTATTTATTCCTTTCACCTGTTTAACTGTATTTTCCTGTATGTCCTTAAGGGATTTATTTGTTTCCTCTTTATGGCTTCTATCATCTTTATAAGATTGTATTTAAGGTCATTTTCTTGTGTTTCATTTGTGCTAGGATATCCTGGGCTTGCTTTAATGGGATATCTGTGCTTTGGAGCTGTCATATTGCCCTAGCTTTTGTTGACTGTGTTCTTCTGAGGGACTTTAGCCATCTGGATGGTTTTGGTCACTGGATGTTCTTGTAGTAGGCTATTGGGAAAAGGCTAACCTTGATGGTCCTGATATGGTAAGACTCTTATGGGTTTCCTTTGGCTGTATGGTACCTGATCAGCAGCTCTGTAAGTTTTGGGATCCACAGGTCTGTATATTTCCTGATTTGCAGGTCTGATGAAGGTAGACAGAGATGTGGTGGGAGAGGTCTGAAGATTGATTTTGGTACCATGGTCATTTTTACTATATTAATTCTATCCATCCATGAATATGAAAGATCTTTCTAATTTCAAATATCTTCTTCAAAGACTTCAAGTTTTTATCATATAAGTCTCTTACCTGCTTGATTAGAGTTATCCCAGGGTATTTTATATTGTTTGGATCTATTGGACACACACCAAACCCAGACACTATTGTGGATGCCAAGAAGTGCATGCTGACAGGAGCCTGATATAGCTGTCTCCTGAGAGGCTCTGCCAGAGCCTGACAAATACAGAGGCAGATGCTCACAGGTAACCATTGGACTGAGCACAGGGTCCACAATGGGATCCCCAATGGAGGAGTTCGTGAAAGGACTGAAGGAGCTGAAGAGGTTTGAAACCCCATATGAAGGACAATAATACCAACCAACCAGATCCCTCAGAACTTCTTTATGTGTCCACCAACCAAGGAGGACACATAAAGGGACCTGTGGCTCCAGCTGCATATATAGTAGAGGATGGCCTTGTTGGGGCATTAGTGGGAAGAGAGGCCCTTGGTCTTGTGAAGGCTAGATGCTCCAGTGTAGAGGTATTTGAGGGTGGGGAGCAGGGAATAGGTGGGTGGATGGGGGGGGACACTCTCATAGAAGCAGGGTAGGGGGGATGGAATAGTGGGTTTGGGGACCAGGACTGGGATTGGGAAAGGGGATAACATTTGAAATGTAATTAAAGAAAATATCCAATTTAAAAAGAAAACAAAGGTGTTGTCTCCCTGTTTTCTTTCTCAGTGCATTTGGCATTGTGAGGTTTTTTTTTTTATTTTTATTTTTTTATTTTTTTTTATACAGCTACTTTGCTGAAAATGTTTATTAGCTGTAGGAGTTTCCTCGTAGGATTTTTAGGCTCACTTATGTATATCTACAAAGGTATACATATTGCCTACAAAGGTATTAAATTACCTACAAAGATATCTTGACTTCTTCCCTTCTAATTTGTATGCACTTGGTATTCAGCTGTCTTATTGCTCTAGCTCCGGCTTTGAGTTTATATTGAATAGGGATGGAGAGAGTGGACAACCTTGTCTTGTTCCTGGTTTTACTGAAAATGCTTTGAGTTTCTCTCCATTTAAGTTGAGGTTGGCTAAGGACTTGTTATAAACTACCTTATTATGTTGAGGTATGCAGCTTGTACCCCTACTTTCTCCAAGACTTTTATCATGAAGTGGTGTTGGATTTTGTCAAAGGTCTTTTCTGTAACTAATGAGCTGACCACATATTGTTTTTGCCTTTCATTTTTTCACATGGTAGATTTCATTTATTAATTTACATATGGTGAACTATCCCTGCATCTCTGGGATGAAGCATACTTGATCATGATGGATTGTCTTTTTTGATGTGCTCTTGGATTCATTTTGCATGTATTTTACTGAGAATTTTTACATCTATATTTATAAGGGAAATTGGTCTATAATTGTCTTTCTTTGTTGAGTCTTTATGTGGTTTAGGTTTCAGGGTAACAACTGTGGCCTTGTAAAACAAATTGGTTAGTGTTCCTAGTATTTTTATTTTGTGGAATAATTTATGGTGTATTAGCATCAATTCTTCTTCGAAAGTCTGGCAGAATTCTGTGCTAATACCATCTGGTCCTGGGCATTTTTAATTGGGAGACTTTTAATGACTGCTTCTATTTCACTAGGGGTTATAGTTCCACTTAAACTGTGTAGCTGGTCTTGATTTAACTTTGGTAAATGGTATGTATAGAGAAAATTATCTATTTCTTTTAGATTTTCCAATTTGGTAGTGTACAGGTCTTGTTGTTGTTGTTTGTTTTGTTTGTTGGTTTTTGTTTCTTTCCATACGATGGAAGGGAACTTTATTTGGTCCCTGGTCATGGGCTAGATATAGCTCCATCTCTATTTGACCTTCTTATTGGGGTGCAGGTTGTTGGTGTGGCCACATTCCTTCTTGCAGGAGGTGACTGCAGGGTATGCAGGTGTGCCTAGCACTGTGGGGAGCCGCACTCACATTTGCCATTACAAGATTGCGCTGACAGCTGTGTTCTAAGTAGTAAATAATCTGCACATGTGCAGGGGCAGTTTTCCCGCCATGTGCTCTGCCTTTCTCGTGATGACAACTGGGCCGATGGGCTGCAGCCAATCAGGGAGTGACACGTCCTAGGCGGAGGATAATTCTCCTTAAAAGGGACGGGGTTCTGGCACCCTCTCTCTTCGTCTCTTCGTCTCTTCATCTCTTTCTCTTCGTCTTTTCCTCTGCTCTCTTCCTCTGCTCTCTGCCTCTCTCTCTGCGTCTCTCTTCGTCTCTCTCTCTCTCTCTCTCTCTCTCTCTCTCTCTCTCTCTCTCTCTCTCTCTCTCTCTTCCTCTCTGCCTCTCTCTGCCGCGCTCTTCCTCTCTTGCTCCTGCGTAAGCAATAAAGCTTTGCCGCAGAAGATTCTGGCTTGTTGCGTCTTTCCTGGCCGGTTGCGAACTCGCATAAGATAGTACATGTGACAGATCATCTTGTCACAGCTGTAGTTCTGGGCAAGCTGAAAAGGGATGGCTCCACCATATAGACACAGTGCCAGGCACTGCGAGATGTTGTAGTCAGACAGGTTGTGGCCATCCGCCAGCTGCTTGCCAGGGCATATCAGCTTCTGCTGGGAAGGTGGGATCCATTCTTGACTTGCATGGTGGCTTTCACATTCTTGATGGTGTCATTAGGCTTGGTCTCAAGAGTGATGGTCTTACCAGTCAATGTCTTCTCAAAGATCTGCCTGTTGGCATCTGCCACTCGGCTACCTTGTTGAAGAGAGGAGATCAGTGTTTAAAGTATGTCTTAAGATTCTCTTGATTTGTTCAGTGTCTGTTTTTTTGTCCCCCCTTTTGAGTTCTGATTTTTAAAATTTGGATATTTTGTATAATGGTTTGTCAATCCTACTAGTTTTCTCAAAGAACCAACACTTTGCTTTATTGATTGTCATATTTTGGTTTGTATTTTATTGATTTCAGCCCTGAGCTTGATTATTTCTTGCTATCTGCTCCTTTTTGGTATGCTTTTTTCTTTTTATTCTAGAGCTTTCAGACATGCTGTTAAGGTACTAATATGAGATTGCTTCATTTTTTTTTCTGTGCATTTATTGCTATGAACTTCCCCCTTAGAAAAGCCTTCATTGTTTCCCATATGTTTAGGTATATGTTGTATTCATTTTCATTCAATTCTTAAAAGTCTTTACTTTTTTCTTTTTGTTTTGACTTAGTTTTCATTCAGTAGCGAATCCTAGGAATTTGCTAGCTTTCTACTGTTGTTGATATCCAGCTTTATCCTCAGGTGGTAAACTAGGATTCTGTATGCTATTTCAATTTGTTTTGTATCTGTTGAGAATTATGTTGTGTCCAAGACTGTGGTTTGCTTTAGAGAAAATTCATAAGGTGCTTAGAAGAAAGTATATTCTTATGTGTTTTCATGCAGTTTTCTATAAATATCTGTTAGGTCCTTTGGCTTATGATGTCAGCTCAGTTTTTGTCTTGATAACATGTCTATTGTTGAGAGAAGGGTTGTGATGCGTTGTATATATACTTGACTCAGGGAGTTCCACTATTAGGAGGTGTAGCCTTGTTGGAATAGATGTGTCACTGTGGGTGTGGGCTTTGAGACCCTCATCCCAGCTGCCGGGAAGTCAGTCTTCTGCTAGCTTGGAACAAAAGGTGTTTCCTCATCTCAGCTCCTCCAGCTCCATATCTTCCTGAACTCTGCCATTCTCCTTCCTGGATGATAATGGCCTGAACCTCTGACCTGTAAGCCAGCCCCAATTAAATATTGTCCTTATAAGAGCTGCCTTGGTCATGGTGTCTGTTCACAGCAGTAAAACCCTAAGTAAAGACAAGGGTATATTAGTGTGTAAGGGTCAATGTGTGATTTAAGCTGAGGTAGTGGTTTAAAAAGAACTTTGGTGACCTTGTATTTGGCAAATAGATATTAAGAATTTCAATGGCCTTTTGCTTTTGATGAATATGTAGTGTACTTTCCTATCTTGACTAATCTTGGTTTAAAGTATATTTTTGTCAGATTTTAAAATGATTACACTGGCTTGTTTCTTTGATTCATTTACTTGGAATATTTTTCCTACCCTTTTACCCTGAGGTGATGTCAATCCTTGAGGTTAAGGTGTGTTTCTTGGACACAGAACAAGAACTGATTCTGCTTTTGTATCTTCTCTATTAGTCTCTGTCAGTTCTCCAACTTAGATATTGAGAGATTTCAATGAACAGTGTTTGTTGATTTCTGTTATTTTGTTTTTGTGGTGTGTGTGTGTGTGCACGCATGTGTGTGTATCTGTATTTATTTCCCTTTTTTTGATTTTCTAGCCTGTAATTATTTATTCTTTGTGTTTTCTTGGGTCTGATTAATCTCTTTAGGCTCAAGTTTTCCTTCTACTGCCTTCTGTAGGACTGGGTTTGTATGTAAAGAGTTCTTAAATTTGTTTTTATCATGGAATGTCATATTCTCTCCACTTATAGTAACTGAAAATTTTGTTGAGTATTCTTAGAATCTGTAGAACTTCTGTCCAGACCCTTCTGGCTTTTCCAGTCTCTACTGAGAAGTCAGATGTTACTCTAATTTGCATGCCTTTATATGATACTTGGTCTTTTTCCTTTGAAGCTTTTAATATTCTTTCTTTGTTTTGTATGTTTAAGGGACTTTTTTTTTTTCTATTCCAGTATATTCTTCTTATACCTTGATAGGTATCTCTGTCTTTAGGTTAGGAACATTTTCTTCTATAATTTTTGTTCAAAATATTTTCTGTTCCTTTGACCTGGGTTTCTGCCTCCTTCTTCCTCTGTTCCTATTATTCTTAGATTTGATCTTTTCACAGTGTCCCAGATTTCCTCGATGTTTTCTTACAGATTTTTTTTTTTTTAGATTTAACATTTTCTTTGACTGAGTTATCCTTTTCTTCTATTGTATCTTCAATTTCTAAGATTCTGTCTTTTGTCTTTTTTATTATCTTGGTGAAGTTTGGCTCTGAGGCAATAAACCTGGTTAAGTGGCTAAAATTTCAGTTATAAATTTACTCAGCTTGAGTTTTTTTTTTAATTGATCATTTTCCCTTTTCTTGAATGGTTTTATTGTCTTCCATTGTTTGTGTTTTCATAGATTTCTTTAAGGAATTTATCTATTTTCTTTTTAAGAACCTCTATCATGCCCATACAGGCTCTGTAAAATTCTTCGTCTTGTGCTTCAGCTATGTTGCAATACTCATGGCTGCTGGGCTTTATTGGAAACATTGTCCTGGCTCTTATCAATTATGTTTTTACTCTGGCATCTAGGATATCTGGATTTGGGAATATTGTAATTCTAAGAGCTGATATCTTTTTTTGTTTTGTTGTTTTGATCTTTGGTTTCTGTTGTCCTATCTGGTTCCTAGGCGAGTGTGGTGTGTGTGTATTTATTGCCTGGTAGGAAATCTTCAGAGGAGGTGTTGTCACTTGGAGTTCTGGGTAAAATGTGTTTTTAGTGGACCCTTATAGAAGGGAACAGGCTGGGGTTGTGCCTTAGGGGGTCCACAGGAGGGAAGAAAGCAGGAAGTTCTACCAGATTCTGTTTGGTTCCATGGGAACCCGGGCAAAGAGTAAGGAGATGCCACATCGGGTGCTGGGGATGAGACTGGGCATTGGATGTGGAGGGGAGGAGGGAGAGTGAAGAACTTAAGCCTGCCCACCTGATTTGATGACTTTCTTGCTTCTCTGTTAGACTTGGCAGGCAGGATCCCAGACAACGCCTGCTGGTGTTGGGGGCCGAGATAGCAGGACCAGTGGAGAAAAAAGTTAGTGGAGAAGATTTTCATGATCTATTGGATATCGGGGTGGAGTAGAAGGGAGGATGCAGCAGGAGGCTTGCTGTAGAGATGGAGTGAAACTGGAGAGCTGGGAATGAAAGAGAGGAGGAAGAGGAAGAGAGAGAGGGGGTGGGAGAGATTGGTGAAGATCTGTAGTTAGTCTGCCTGCTTCTCTGGCTTGAGTGGCCTGCAGGTTCCCAAGGAATACCTGCTAGAGTTGGGGGTTGGGATAAAGCATTAGGTGTGAGGCAGTTTGGAGGGGAAGGTGTGTGTGATATACTGGAGACAGGGTAGAAGAGCAGGGGAGAGGGAGGCTGCAGCAGGCTGTCTGCAGCCAAGCTATAGATGAGACAGGAGAATTGGATTTGAAGGAGTGGAGGCAGAGGTGAAGATGAGCAGTTCCTTGTTTTCAAATGCTAACTCTAATCTCTCTGAATTTGATTTTCGCTGGATACCAGGACAGTGCAGATGTAATTAATAAAGATGAGGTTGTACTGGACAATGTGGGCTGCTGTCATATGGAGTCTTGGTACTTCTCTAAGAGAAGGAATAGGCTGTATACCTGGTGGTGGCATAGTCCTAACCTGAGCACTTATATGACTGAGTCTAGGGCCAGCCTGGGCTACCTAGTGAGGTTGTCTTTTAAAAAGAAACCACAAACAAAGGTTTAAATTTTATGATTGAAAAGGAAAGAAAAAGTGAAATTAATGAAACGTTTTAATAATTGTACAAAATCTTACTCGCCAGCTTTAGCAATATTAACAAGCTGTATACAATCTGAAGTGTTTCTTTATATCAGTCATAATAAACTTGACCATAAAATGGAAGATGGAGAACATCCTAGTCACAGTAAGTCATATTTAAGATCTACTTAAACAGAGGGCATGTAAGAACTTCTGTACCTGGTCCTGAGGATGGAGCCTGGGTCCTCACACGTGTTAAGCTGTATCCCTTATCTACATTAGAGCTTTACAGAGAGCACCCTAAAGCTTTAGGAAGGAAATAGACAAAGACTTGAAAATGTGAATATGATATTGCTATCATGAGGCGAATGCAAAAACTATAATGGCTTCAACTTAATAAAACTTGTAAGTTAATTCAGATTCAAAAAAGTTCAAGATGATTTGTTGCTAGTTAACACACATTTTCCAATTAGTGGCTAATGTTAAAAGTCCATGGATAGTTAAATTAACTTTTAAAGAGAGCAGCACATAAGGGGGATTCTTGAGTAGATACGAAGGGTCTCTATGGAGCCCTGAACACTCAGTCCAGGCTGTCACAGCACTGTTCACCTATAGCAACAAAGTTTTGAGTTATGAGAGAGAATTCACGTACACTAAGGGGCTCAATATCTGACAGAAGCGGCAAGACTCACTAGTGGGTACAGACAGATCTTGAGAAGTGGATACTGGGGAAAGAGCTTATACGATTCAAAAAGTGGAGCAAGAACGCTATCTCAGACCACAAGCAAAGGGAGGATTGTTTTCATTATCAGAAACCATACTGTGAATCATAAAAGTAGGCGTTAGCGAAAACAATAGACTTTTAAAAATGGAATTCAAAACGCAGTGAGCAGCATGTTAATAATACACAACAAACTGCTGTGAACCAGCAAGCAAAAGGTAAGAAAATAGACTCAATCAAAAGATTCAAGGAAGAGACCTGAAAAACAAGAACAGCCCAATCATTTAATATAACATATATATATATAAAGACAATATCTCAAGGTATAGCCCTGCTAGCCAGGAACTTGCCATATAAACCAGGCTTGTCCAATACCCACAGAGATCTTTCTACTTCTGCTTCCTGGGTGTTGTGATTAAAGGTGTGTGCCATTATGGCCAGTTTTTTTTTTTTTTTTTAATGTGTGTGTGTGTGTGTGTGTGTGTGTGTGTGTGTATGTATGTATGCCTGAGTGTCTGCATATGCGTCACCGGTGTGCAATGCTCAAAGAAAGTGGAAGAGTCTGGAATATAAAAATCTGTAGAGAGGAGAAGAAACAGGAAGCATGGGATGATAAAGCAAGGAGCACACCTCAGGAGTTACATAAAGCAGATTTGGTGATGGGAGCTAGAAAGAACCAGTTAAGAAGAAAGAAAGAAAACATCATAAATGTTTTAAAGCAAAGAGAAGAAAATTATCCAACAAGTGGGGTGACTGGCAGCCATGCTTAGGGAAGATCAGGACGCCAGGAGCTCCTGTACTTTGCCAAGGGGGCTCACCTGCCCAGGATCAGAAGGTCGGCTTGATTTACGATGAAAACGGGCTCTGTTTAAGAACAGGCCACAAGATGGCGCTGTGAGCCAGTAAGAATATTCACCCATTCCAGGAGCCCACCAGTGTTTACCTTTTCATGGCTTTCTTTATTCTTTGCTAATATACTGCAGCCGGATCGCAGGCAATGTTTGTCTATTAAAAATGTTGGCATTTGGAAATAACATTCCCAATCTTCATGATTCCTGCTTACTTTTCGTATAATCCTCAGGAGACGTTGGAAAAACCTTCCTTCTAATCCCCGTTCTAACACAGGAAGCCAGCTCTAATTCCTAATTTACTAAAAGCACTCATAAAACTGTGTAGAGTCACTGCTGGCATTTGCTAGTCCTTGTGGACTTCCAGGTGGGAAAATATAGGGGGATATAAAGAGAAGGAGAGGAGAAGGGTCTAAGACTGGTCAGGAAAGCCAAGAATACAAGCCACGATCACAGAACACAGGAACGAAGGAGTGGGAATATCCATATAAGGACTGTGTTTCTTGCAGGGTAAAACAAACAAACAAACAAACAAACAAGCAAGCAAACAAACAAACAACTTGTTACCCGGAAGTCTGTAGTCACTGAACTTTTCACAGAAACCTGCACTATCTAATGTTGTCACGCATGAAGAACAGCAGATGGTTTAAAGGAGCCATCAAAAACCGATGATTGAAAACGCCAATTTTGATCACAGGAAGTCAGATATGGTTTAAAGGGCATTTGGCACCTAAGGTGCTCTGCTTTCTTCTGCATCCCTTTTGATTTCCTGAAGTCTCCTGTGTGTCAGTGGTATAAGCAACCCCACAACACACCAGGACAGAGAGACACAGACAGACTCAGAGAAACGTTGAAGGCTACAAAGCAAGTCACAAGTGCAATGGCAGGTGACTAGGGTTTTATCTGCAAAATGGGGTCAAGACACCCACCACTGTAGAGACATACTAAACGTTACCACACAGCCAATGCAGAGTCAGTAAATGCTGGCAAGGCTAATTATTTGGTAACAGTATCTTCTTCTAATAATGTATATGTTGAGTCTTCGGTTGCAGCAACAAAGGTTAATTTTTAATGTAACCAATAACGATCTGATAAATCACTTTCCTGATTTCAACAAATTCATTGTCCATTGTCTTTGTTGAGAAAACAATTGCATGAGCACAGCATAGCTTCAGTACTAGCAGAAAGCATAACGTGGCTGGGGGAATGATGGAGAGTCTTACAGACCCACCTTGGGTCCATAGAGCCAGGGAAAATGGGTACCTTTGGCTGACAATCCTTGTCAGAGAAGATACAATTATCCGAGGAGAATACCAGAGTGTTACTTTAGAATTTTATTGCCAGCCCTAGAAAGATCCAAATGCTCGTTCATAAGAAGTTCCTAGGATGAAGGAAACCTGGAATAGCACTTAGACAATCTTTGTGGGTTGTTCTTTAGGATACTATGTGCCAGACACTGTTACATTTCTTCATTTGTCTCTCCTTAGAGCCATAGCTTGTTAGATTCTTGCTTTCTCTTTTAAAAATATTATGATCATCATCATTATTGTATTGATGTGACCAATCTGCTGTGACCAATACTCAAGAGAACAATTTAAAAGGAGAAAAGATTTTTGTCTCAAAGTTTCAGAGAGCTCACTCCATGGTGATCTGGCTCCATTGGATTTGGGCTGTGGTGGGAAAGAGAATCATGGTAGAAGACTATGGAGAAGCAGAGCTGTTCAGCTCATGGTAGTCAGAAAGGGGAGAGGAAATTGGTGGGTGGTAGAGGGAGAGACAGAGAGAGAGAGATAAAACAGAAAGGTGCTAGTGGGCTTCTTCTACCTTATCCTTTTTGTCTGTGCTGGTGATCAAACCCAAGATCTCACACACCACAGGCAGGCATTTTATCGCTGAGCCCCAGCCCTTCTTGTTCTTTCATTCTATTTAGGCCTTCAGCCCAGTGGATGGTGCTATCAACATTCAGGGCTGACACTCCTTCCTTGGCTAATCATCTTTGGAAATGTTCTTATCCCACTCCACTCCTCCTTATCAACAGCAGAGATGTTTTCAACTGTGCTACTCAATAAAATCACATTGAAGATCAAGGTTAACCATCACCTCTTTGAAGGAAGTGGAACCACTGTCTAAGGTAAGGAGGCAGGTCGCCGAGGCATGCTGGACCAGAGTGTCAGGACAGAATAGAAATCTCTATACCTATACCTATATATATACCTATATTTATAGGTATATACCTATACTTATAGGTATAGCTATAGGTATGCAGGCGTGTGTGTGTGTGTGTGTGTGTGTGTGTGTGTGTGTGTGTGTGTATTGAATCAAGAGAGTTAATCTCAGATAGAAGCATTTTGGGAAAAATGGCAGTTGCAGGTGACTCCACCGAGTAGTGTCTGGAACTTAGTCACAGGCCCAACAGCATGCACATCTCTCATTATCTGATGACCTTCCTGCCATGCATGTACTTCAGGATTTGTAAAAGTGTGCAGGTCATTATCACGGCTGTCATTTGACCTTGAGCTGGCTCATTCTAGGAGGGCATCTCTATCTAGTGCCTTGTTGCAGTTTCCAAGGACCAATCTAGTTTCCACGTGCTTGAACCATTTCTTTCTCTTCTTCCTCTTTTTTTTCCCCTTAGATATCAGCTAATAGCACGTGCCTTGGAACTCCAGCACAACATAAAGTCTTTGTCGAGGCACAAAGGTTGGGTCTCCCTCCCCTCCTCCCTGTGCTTCTTGCCCATCCTGCTCAGCCTCTGAAACTGCCTCCAAGAAATTGGCTACAGGACCCAGGCGTCATGTCTGAGCTATTTATCAGTGAGAAGGTGAGGGCAGCTAATCAAACAGCTAAGAAAGGAGTTGGGAGATTCTTCATGCCTACAAAAGGTCCTTTAGTACTAGCACCAGTTTGGGAAGCCTTGGAGCCTTAGGTTCAGTTTACTATTCAAAGCCTCCTCAGTGCCCCCACGGAAAAACCAGCCCTGCAGGCAGACAACACAGTCTACTCGCCCCGCCCTGTCCCGCCCCGCCCTGTCCCGCCCCGCCCCCTGCCCCGCCCTCTCCAACCCCCTCCTGTAGCCTTCAAACACGTTTCTCTCCAAGATGCCAGGGAAGCAAGGCCACACAGCAGCCACAGGTTATCTTATCTTCTGGGAGAATAAATGAAAACCTGTTTTCAGCAAGCAGCTTTTCAAGAAGGCGGAGTCGTCCTAAGCACTGACTGACTTCTGGATGCATTCTGGCTCTGATAATTCCAGAATATCGCCAGGGCACCTCCTCCACTGTGCGCTCCTTGTTGGAATATACGTTGTCTTTACAAGGCACAAATAGTTGAACTGCATAATGTAACCCGATGTTCTGACAACCTCACTTATACTCAGGCTAAATTTAAAGGTCACCACGCAGAGAAATAATGGCAAGGGAATGAAAGGGCCTTAAACATGGATCTCACAGACATTTCCTCATTTTGAGAGTTTTATACCATAAAATAGAGGCACAATTGCATGTGATCTTAAAAAAATATTTATAACTGGAGAACCCATTTCTTGGGACTACAGCAGCTTTTTATAAAATGCCATTATGCCTCAGTGTGAAGTGGCCCGGCTGTGCCTTAGATGGTTTCTACTGTACTGGGAGTGCTCTGCTTTTTCCTCAGAGTTTATCTGCATCTGCTATGTATAAGAATAGGTTGTAAGGACCAAATGGTATAAGGGAGAGATAATTCCCATTTATCTTAAGATTACAGTTTAGTATTGAAGAAAGACATGGAAACAAATCAAAACATTGAGAGGGTATGAGGTGACACAGGAAACAGGTCTGTGGGTGTGCACATAGAAGGAGAGTCTGCAGTTATCCTGAAGGGTGGACGGCACTTTCTTCCAAGAAGAAATTCTTCTGTTGAGTATTAACAGGTCAGCACGAAGAAAGCATTTTCAGAGAGAAGTATGACACAAAGAAAGAACAATGCACATAAATGTTGTGCAGGCGAGAGGGAATATCATGGCCGGCCCTAGAGACAGTCTAAACCAGGGTGGAGTCACAGTTTCAAGAATTAGCTTGGGGATGTTGCACTAAGGGAGAGATGCAGGAATGTGGGGGTGGTGGGTTAAACTACTGAACAAACAAAAACCAAACCAAAACACCCCCCTAAAGCCAGCCCCCCAAACAGTGTGTATAGCATCCCAGCCCTAAGACCAGATATGTGCTGAAAAGCCTAGTGTTCCTCGGAGCATAGCAGAATGCTCTTCCCCACTGATGCTGTTTTACCAGTACACCAATAAGGACCACAGTCTAACACACAGTGGCTCAGTGTGAACAAGCACAGAAGGCGCTGGAGGCAGGGAGGCTTCAGCATCTTCAGCTACTCCAGGCTGAGGGATGGATGATGAAGGCATGAATTCATGTGCTGGAAAAACACACAAGGAAAGAGAAGAGATATTCTAGAAAAATATCTAGATAACGAGGGCCCAAGGCTTCGCCAAATTAATAGAGGCATCAAATTAGAGCTCTAAGACTAAGAGATTATCTTTGGGTGGATATACCTAAGCATACCATTCTCAGACTCAGGAAAGCAATACGTAGAAAGGAATCCTGGGAGACACACAAGCATGGGGATATCAGATGGTAACCACCAATAAGTACTATTTTCTATCAATTAAAATGAATACACACACACACACACACACACACACACACACACACACACACACACACACACACACACACAAAACCGACAAGAGGAAAAGCGTGAGAATCACCCAGACTCCTCTCACTAGAACTATGAAAGGATAGAGAGAACAGGGAAATGGGGTCGAGAGAAGTGTCTGTGGGGTGTTTATGAGGATTGCATCGAATCTGCAGATACTTTGGGTAAGATCTGAGTCATTTTTACAATATTAATTTAGTCAACCCATGACTTGAGAAGGTTTTGGATTGTCTACTGTCTTCAGTTTCTTCTTTTAGCATCTCAAAGTACATATTTCAGTGTTTTTTTCATATCCTTGGTCAGGTTATTCTAGGTATTTTGTGTTTTTTTTTTTTTTAAGCATAGGGTCATATACTATCAGCAAGTACTAATTTGAGTTTGAATTTCTTATGTGTACTCCCTCCCTTTTTTCTTTTTCTTGCCTTATGGCTGTAGCTAAGAATTTGAGGACAGTATTGGGCGGGAGTGCAGACACTGGCCACCCATGTCTTATCTCTGACTTATGAGCTCATTTACACTGCCTGATTTACATATGTTGAGCCAGCCTCTTGGTATCACTGGAATGAAACCAAGATGGTTGGTGTAGGTGTTCTGGAATTGGGTTGGCAAGAATTTTATTGCGAGCTTTTTTTGTCTATGTCCATTAGGGAAGTTGGTCTATATGTTTTTTTCTTTGTTGGGTCCTTCTCTGATTTTGGTATCAGGAATTTGCTGGTTCATAGAATGGAGATATTGTTAGCCCTGCTTTAAGGGTTTCATATAGTTCATCAGTAGATTCATCCATCCTGGTTTTTAAATTGGAAACTTTATTATTATTATTATTATTCCAATCTCATTGATATCTTTCTATTGTTTGTATATTTCAGATTTAATTCTTTTAGGCTATACATGTATAGGAATTTATCAACTTCTTTTAGATTTCTCAGTTATTTAAACTGTAAGTTCTCAAAGTACTTTTAAATGATTCTGTGTAATTTATTAAAATCCATAGTAACATTTTAATCCCTGATTTTGTTAATTTGGAACCTTTTTAAAAATTTAGTTTGCCTTGGTGTTTGTCAATCTAATTTAATATTTTAAAGATCCAACACTTTGCTCCTTTCTTTTAGTCTCCATTTTATTAATTGATGCCCTTATCTTTGTTATTTGTGGTCATTTTTCTGGTCTTGGCTTGTTTTTGCTTTTCTAAGGTCTTCAGATAGATGTATACATTTAGGTGCTCAAGAAATCCAGAGCTATCAGATCCTGTAGGAGTAAAGTTACAAGTGGTTGTGAGCCACTATAGTCAACTAGGAAACAAGCCTAGGAGGGCTTGTTTAGATTAGGTTTATCTCTTTAGCTGTGCGTGACCCCATTCCATAGGCTGAAGGCCAGGACTGAGTGGAGTAGGAGAGTCCTCTGAGCACCAGAGTGCATCTCTTCAGGCTTCCCGACGGCAGCACAGTATGACCATCCACTGCAAGTTCTGGCTGCTGTGATTTCCCTGTTGCAATGGATGCCTAAGCAAACCTGCTCCTCCTTGTTACTTTTGTCATAGCAACAGAGGAAGTTTAGGAACGTAGAAGTCAACATCAGAAGACACATACATGTGACTGGCATGTGGCCTTGACACGATGCCATGAGAAGTTTTCTTCTTTCCTCCATGATGCTGCATTCTGAGAGTCAGCAAATCTTAATTGAAGGGAATTTTCTGAATATCTCATTAGCATTCCTCAAAACTGTTGGGCTCATAATAAAAAAAAAAGGCTGAAACATCACAACCAAGGGGAATTTAGGGAGACAAGAAGACCAGATGCTGTGTCAGATTCTAGCTAGGTTCATGGAACAGAAAATAGGATATTGCTAAAGATTAAGGAAGATAGAATAAATTTATAACATTCAATTAATAATGGCATATCAACATTGGTTTGTTAATTATGACAAAATACCATACCTATATCTACATAAGATGTTAATAACAGGGAAATTACATTTGGAGCATATGGGTGAATTTTGTATAATCTCTGTAAATTTCTGTAACTGACTCTTTAGTTTCCTTATGACAAGCTATCACGGATATTAGGTTAAAAGTAATTCAGGTGGCTGGGGAGACAACTTGGTAAAGGGTTTGTTTTGAAAACCCTAACTTTAATCCCCAAAACCCACTGGAGGAAAGCTGGAGAAGGTGGTGCACACTTGTAATCCCAGCCCTTGGGAGGAAGAAAGAGGGAGTCCCTTGAGCGTCTGGCTAGTTAGTCAGTCTAGCTGACGTGGGGAGTTCTAGGCCACTGGGAAACCTTGTCTTGAAACAAGGTGAACGGAGCTTCTGAGGAATGGCATATGAGATGTTCTCTGGTTTCTACATGACTGTATTCACAAGTGAACCCATCATAAGTGTGTGTGCGCGCAGGCAGATAGGGACATATATACAGAGAGAGAGGAGAGACAGGGAAAGAGGGAAAGGAGAAAGAAGAGGGAGAAGGGGGTGAACTAAGCCAAGGCTTTAATAGGAATCACAAAGAGATGCTAAGTAACTAGGGTAGAACCCTCTACTCTTCATTATGCTGTGTCTTTACCCATAAGAAGTCTTACACATGGCAGAAGATGGCTGGGGATCAAGAGACTTATGGAACAGGCAAAATCCCCAGGATTTTAGGTCAGGCATGGTGATTCCACCAGAGGTGCTTTTATCCTTGAGGAGAGTTTTTGCTATCCTAGGTTTTTTGTTATTCCAGATGAATCTGCCAATTGCCCTTTCTAATTCGTTGAAGAATTGAGTTGGAATTTTGATGGGGATTGCATTGACTCTGTAGATTGCTTTTGGCAAGATAGCCATTTTTATTATATTGATCCTGCCAATCCATGAGCATGGGAGATCTTTCCATCTTCTGAGATCTTCTTTAATTTCTTTCTTCAGAGACTTGAAGTTATTTTTTTTCCATTTTTTATTAGGTATTTAGCTCATTTACATTTCCAATGCTATACCAAAAGTTCCCCATAGCCACCCACCCCCACTCCCCTACCCACCCACTCCCCTTTTTTGGCCCTGGCGTTCCCCTGTACTGAGGCATATAAAGTTTGCGTGTCCAATGGGCCTCTCTTTCCAGTGATGGCCGCCTAGGCCATCTTTTGATACATATGCAGCTAGAGTCAAGAGCTCCGGGGTACTGGTTAGTTCATAATGTTGTTCCACCTATAGGGTTGCAGATCCCTTTAGCTTCTTGGGTACTTTCTCTAGCTCCTTCATTGGGGGCCATGTGTTCCATCCAATAGCCGACTGTGAGCATCCACTTCTATGTTTGCTAGGCCCAGGCATACTCTGACAAGAGACAGCTATATCAGGGTCCTTTCAGCATAATCTTGCTAGTGTATGCAATGGTGTCAGCATTTGGAAGCTGATTATGGGATGGATCCCCGGATATGGCAGTCTCTACATGGTCCATCTTTTTATCTCAGCTCCAAACTTTGTCTCTGTACCTCCTTCCAAGGGTGTTTTGTTCCCACTTCTAAGGAGGGGCATAGTGTCCACACTTCAGTCTTCATTTTTCTTGAGTTTCATGTGTTTAGGAAATTGTATCTTATATCTTGGATATCCTAGGTTTTGGGCTAATATCCACTTATCAGTGAGTACATATTGTGTGAGTTCCTTTGTGAATGTGTTACCTCACTCAGGATGATGCCCTCCAGGTCCATCCATTTGGCTAGGAATTTCATAAATTCATTCTTTTTAATAGCTGAGTGGTACTCCATTGTGTAGATGTACCACATTTTCTGTATCCATTCCTCTGTTGAGGGGCATCTGGGTTCTTTCCAGCTTCTGGCTATTATAAATAAGGCTGCTATGAACATAGTGGAGCATGTGTCCTTCTTACCAGTTGGGGCATCTTCTGGATATATGCCCAGGAGAGGTATTGCTGGATCCTCCGGTAGTACTATGTCCAGTTTTCTGAGGAACCGCCAGACTGATTTCCAGAGTGGTTGTACAAGCCTGCAATCCCACCAACAATGGAGGAGTGTTCCTCTTTCTCCACATCCACGCCAGCATCTGCTGTCACCTGAATTTTTGATCTTAGCCATTCTGACTGGTGTGAGGTGGAATCTCAGGGTTGTTTTGATTTGCATTTCCCTGATGATTAAGGATGTTGAACATTTTTTCAGGTGCTTCTCTGCCATTCGGTATTCCTCAGGTGAGAATTCTTTGTTCAGTTCTGAGCCCCATTTTTTAATGGGGTTATTTGATTTTCTGAAGTCCACCTTCTTGAGTTCTTTATATATGTTGGATATTAGTCCCCTATCTGATTTAGGATAGGTAAAGATCCTTTCCCAATCTGTTGGTGGTCTTTTTGTCTTATTGACGGTGTCTTTTGCCTTGCAGAAACTTTGGAGTTTCATTAGGTCCCATTTGTCAATTCTCGATCTTACAGCACAAGCCATTGCTGTTCTGTTCAGGAATTTTTCCCCTGTGCCCATATCTTCAAGGCTTTTCCCCACTTTCTCCTCTATAAGTTTCAGTGTCTCTGGTTTTATGTGAAGTTCCTTGATCCACTTAGATTTGACCTTAGTACAAGGAGATAAGTATGGATCAATTCGCATTCTTCTACACGATAACAACCAGTTGTGCCAGCACCAATTGTTGAAAATGCTGTCTTTCTTCCACTGGATGGTTTTAGCTCCCTTGTCGAAGATCAAGTGACCATAGGTGTGTGGGTTCATTTCTGGGTCTTCAATTCTATTCCATTGGTCTACTTGTCTGTCTCTATACCAGTACCATGCAGTTTTGATCACAATTGCTCTGTAGTAAAGCTTTAGGTCAGGCATGGTGATTCCACCAGAGGTTCTTTTATCCTTGAGAAGAGTTTTTGCTATCCTAGGTTTTTTGTTATTCCAGATGAATTTGCAAATTGCTCCTTCTAATTCGTTGAAGAATTGAGTTGGAATTTTGATGGGGATTGCATTGAATCTGTAGATTGCTTTTGGCAAGATAGCCATTTTTACAATGTTGATCCTGCCAATCCATGAGCATGGGAGATCTTTCCATCTTCTGAGATCTTCTTTAATTTCTTTCTTCAGAGACTTGAAGTTTTTATCATACAGATCTTTCACTTCCTTAGTTAGAGTCACGCCGAGATATTTTATATTATTTGTGACTATTGAAAAGGGTGTTGTTTCCCTAATTTCTTTCTCAGCCTGTTTATTCTTTGTGTAGAGAAAGGCCATTGACTTGTTTGAGTTAATTTTATATCCAGCTACTTCACCGAAGCTGTTTATCAGGTTTAGGAGTTCTCTGGTGGAATTTTTAGGGTCACTTATATATACTATCGTATCATCTGCAAAAAGTGATATTTTGACTTCTTCCTTTCCAATTTGTTTCCCCTTTATCTCCTTTTGTTGTCGAATTGCTCTGGCTAGGACTTCAAGTACAGTGTTGAATAGGTAAGGAGAAAGTGGACAGCCTTTTCTAGTCCCTGATTTTTGTGGGATTGCTTCCAGCTTCTCACCATTTACTTTGATGTTGGCTACTTGTTTGCTGTAGATTGCTTTTATCATGTTTAGGTATGGGCCTTGAATTCCTGGTCTTTCCAAGACTTTTATCATGAATGGGTGTTGGATCTTGTCAAATGCTTTCTCTGAGTCTAACGAGATGATCATGTGTTTTTTGTCTTTGAGTTTGTTTATATAATGGATTACGTTGATGGATTTCCGTATATTAAACCATCCCTGCATCCCTGGAATAAAACCTACTTGGTCAGGATGGATGATAGTTTTAATGTGTTCTTGGATTCGGTTATCGAGAATTTTATTGAGTATTTTTGCATCGATATTCATAAGGGGAATTGGTCTGAAGTTCTCTATCTTTGTTGGGTCTTTCTGTGGTTTAGGTATCAGAGTAAATGTGGCTTCATAGAATGAATTGGGTAGGGCACCTTCTTTTTTTTTAAATTTTTTATTAGGTATTTAGCTCATTTACATTTCCAATGCTATACCAAAGGTCCCCCATACCCACCCATCCCCACTCCCCTACCCACCCACTCCCCCTTTTTGGCCCTGGCGTTCCCCTGTACTGGGGCATATAAAGTTTGCGTGTCCAATGGGCCTCTCTTTCCAGTGATGGCCGACTAGGCCATCTTTTGATACATATGCAGCTAGAGTCAAGAGCTCCGGGGTACTGGTTAGTTCATAATGTTGTTCCACCTATAGGGTTGCAGATCCCTTTAGCTCCTTGGGTACTTTCTCTAGCTCCTCCATTGGGAGCCCTGTGATCCATCCATTAGCTGACTGTGAGCATCCACTTCTGTGTTTGCTAGGCCCAGGCATAGTCTCACAAGAGACAGCTACATCTGGGTCCTTTCGATAAAATCTTGCTAGTGTATGCAATGGTGTCAGCGTTTGGATGCTGATCATGGGGTGGATCCCTGGATATGGCAGTCTCTACATGGTCCATCCTTTCATCTCAGCTCCAAACTTTGTCTCTGTAACTCCTTTCAAGGGTGTTTTGTTTCCACTTCTAAGGAGGGGCATAGTGTCCACACTTCAGTCTTCATTTTTCTTGAGTTTCATGTGTTTAGGAAATTGTATCTTATATCTTGGGTATCCTAGGTTTTGGGCTATTATCCACTTATCAGTGAGTACATATTGTGTGAGTTCCTTTGTGAATGTGTTACCTCACTCAGGATGATGCCCTCCAGGTCCATCCATTTAGCTAGGAATTTCATAAATTCATTCTTTTTAATAGCTGAGTAGTACTCCATTGTGTAGATGTACCACATTTTCTGTATCCATTCCTCTGTTGAGGGGCATCTGGGTTCTTTCCAGCTTCTGGCTATTATAAATAAGGCTGCTATGAACATAGTGGAGCATGTGTCCTTCTTACCAGTTGGGGCATCTTCTGGATATATGCCCAGGAGAGGTATTGCTGGATCCTCCGGTAGTACTATGTCCAGTTTTCTGAGGAACCGCCAGACTGATTTCCAGAGTGGTTGTACAAGCCTGCAATCCCACCAACAATGGAGGAGTGTTCCTCTTTCTCCACATCCACGCCAGCATCTGCTGTCACCTGAATTTTTGATCTTAGCCATTCTGACTGGTGTGAGGTGGAATCTCAGGGTTGTTTTGATTTGCATTTGGTAGGGCACCTTCTGTTTCTATTTTGTGGAATAGTTTGTGAAGAACTGGAATTTGATCTTCTTTGAAGGTCTGATAGAACTCTGCACTAAACCCATCTGGTCCTGGGCTTTTTTTTTTTTTTTTTGGTTGGTAGAGTATTAATGACTGCTTCTATTTCTTAGGGGATATAGGACTGTTTAGATCATTAACCTGATCCTGATTTGACTTTGGTACCTGGTATCTGTCTAGAAATTTGTCCATTTCATCCAGGTTTTCCAGTTTTGTTGAGTATAGCCTTTTGTAGAAAAATCTGATGGTATTTTGAATTTCTTCAGGATCTGTTGTTATGTCTCCCTTTTCATTTCTGATTTTGTTAATTAGGATGCTTTCCCAGTGCCCTCCAGTGAGTCTGGCTAAGGGTTTATCTATCTTGTTGATTTTATCAAAGAACCAGCTCCTCGTTTGGTTGATTCTTTGAATAGTTCTTGTTGTTTTCACTTGGTTGATTTCGCCCCTGAGTTTGATTATTTCCTGCCATCTACTCTTCTTGGATGAATTTGCTTCCTTTTGTTCTCGAGCTTTTAGGTGTGTTGTCAAGCTGCTAGTGTGTGCTCTCTCTACTTTCTTTTTGGAGGCACTCAGAGCTATGAGTTTTCCTCTTAAAAATGCTTTCTTTGTGTCCCATAAGTTTGGGTACATTGTGGCTTCATTTTCGTTAAACTCTAAAAAGTCTTTAATTTCTTTCTTTATTCCTATATTGACCAAGGTATCATTGAGAAGAGTGTTGTTCAGTTTCCACGTGAGTGTTGGCTTTCTATTATTTATATTGTTATTGAAGATCAGCCTTAGTCCATGGTGATCTGATAGGATGCCTGGGACAATTTCAATATTTTTGTATCTGTTAATGTCTTTTTTGTGACCAATTATATGGTCAATTTTGGAGAAGGTACCATGAGGTGCTGAGAAGAAGGTATATCCTTTTGTTTTAAGATAAAATGTTCTTTAGATATCTGAAAAATCCATTTGTTTCATAACGTCTGTTAGTTTCACTGTGTCTCTGTTTAGTTTCTGTTTCCACAATCTGTCCATTGATGAGAGTGGTGTGTTAAAGTCTCCCACTATTATTGTGTGAGGTACAATGTGTGCTTTGAGCTTTATTAAAGTTTCTTTAATGAATGTGGCTGCTCTTGCATTTGGAGCATAGATATTCAGAATTGAGAGTTCTTCTTCGAAGATTTTACCTTTGATGAGTATGAAGGCCCCTCCTTGTCGTTTTTTGATAACTTTGGGTTGGAAGTCGATTTTATTTGATATTAGAATGGCTACTCCAGCTTGTTTCTTCAGACCATTTCCTTGGAAAATTGTTTTCCCTGCCTTTCACCCTGAGGTAGTGTCTGTCTTTTTCCCTGAAATGGGTTTCCTGTAAGCAACAAAATGTAGGGTCCTGTTTGTGTAGCCATTCTGTTAGTGTATGTCTTTTTATTGGAGAATTGAGTCCATTGATATTAAGAGATATTAAGGAAAAGTAATTGTTCCTTCCCATTATTTTTGTTGTTAGATTTGGCATTCTGTTCTTGTGGCTGTGTTCTTTTAGGTTTGTTGAAGGATTACTTTCTTGCTTTTTCTAGGACGAGGTTTCCGTCCTTGTATTTTTTTTTTCTGTTATTATCCTTTGAATGGCTGGATTTGTGGAGAGATAATGGGTGAATTTGGTTCTGTGGTGGAATACTTTGGTTTCTCCCTCTAAGGTAATTGAAAGTTTGGCTGGGTATTGTAGCCTGGACTGGAATTTGTGTTCTCTTAGTGTCTGTATAACATCTGTACAGGCTCTTCTGGCTTTCATAGTCTCTGGTGAAAAATCTGGTGTAATTCTGATATGTTTGCCTTTATATGTTGCTTGACCTTTTTCCCTTACTGCTTTTAATATTCTATCTTTATTTAGTGCATTTGTTGTTCTGATTATTATGTGTCAGGAGGAATTTCATTTCTGGTCCAGTCTATTTGGAGTTCTGTAGGTTTCTTGTATGTTCATGGTCACCTCTTTCTTTAGGTTTGGGAAGTTTTCTTCAATAATTTTTTTGAAGATATTTGCTGGTCCTTTAAGTTGAAAATCTTCACTGTCATCTACTCCTATTATCCATAGGTTTGGTCTTCTCATTGTTTCCTGGATTTCCTGGATGTTTTGAGTTAGGATCTTTTTGCATTTTGCATTTTTTTTGATTGTTGTACCAATGTTCTCTATGGAATCTCCTGCACCTGAGATTCTCCCTTCCATTTGTTGTATTCTGTTGCTGATGCTTTTATGTATGGTTCCAGATTTCTTTATAGGGTTTCTATCTCCAGCGTTGCCTCACTTTGGATTTTCTTTATTGTGTCTGCTTCCCTTTTTAGGTCTAGTATGGTTTTGTTCATTTCCATCACCTGTTTGGATATGTTTTCCTGTTTTTCTTTAAGGACTTGTAACTCTTTAGCAGTGTTCTCCTGTATTTCTTTAAGTGAGCTATTAAAGTCCTTCTTGATGTCCTCTACCATCATCATGAGATATGCTTTTAAATCTGCGTCTAGATTTTCGGGTGTGTTGGGGTATCCAGGTCTGGCTGAGGTGGGAGTGCTGGGTTCTGATGATGGTGAGCAGTCTTGGTTTCTGTTAGTAAGATTCTTATGTTTGCCTTTCATCATTTGGTAATCTCTGGAGTTAGTTGTTATAGTTGTCTCTGGTTAGAGCTTGTTCCTCTCATGATTCTGTTAGCCTCTCTCAGCAGACCTGAAAGACTAGCTCTCTCCTGAGTTTCAGTGGTTAGAGCACTCTCTTCAGGCAAGCTCTCCTCTTGCAGGGAAGGTGGACAGATATCTGGCGTTCAGACGTGCCTCCTGGTAGAAGATGAAGGCCTGAAACAGGGCTTGTCCCAAAATCTGTGTAGCTTCTGTAGTCCACACTCTCACCTGCGCAGAATAGTCTCGGTGGGATCTGGGAAACAAGATGTCTCCCCCAGATGCTGTGGCAAAGCCCTCCCGGGCGGGGCCAGACACCTCTCCTCTGGCAGGGAAAGAGCCTGGATGTCTGGAGCCTGAAACACAGTCTGTCCCAGAAGCTCTGTGGCTTCTGCCTGACCCAGAAGCTGTTAGCTTCTGCACTCCACACTGTCCCCTGCGCAGACTAGTCTAGGCGGAGTCCTGGAACCCAGAAAGAGTTTTTAATGCAACATCTCTCCAGCTCTTCTCCTGTCTTTTGACCAGACAAGCTAACTGGAAATCCTGTAGCTCCCTTTGGCTCTATCTGGTCATTGGCTTCCTACTCCTGTGCTGACCATTGGATGAATGTGCTTCCTTGAGCCTCCTCCAGACTACTCGGTAAAGACTTCTTTCCTCACTCACACTACATTCTAGTTGGCTTATTAGTTCAGCCCATGAAACTTAAGTTCTTTGTGCCCTGGTTTTCTCCTCTCTAAAATAGGGATAAAATGAGGCACTAGCATGGGATTTTTTTTCCATGACGATTAAATCTGTTACCATCAGGACAGAATTTGAGAGGGAGCCTGGCACATAACACTGTGCAAGTAGCAACTATTCAGACTGTGTCTAGAATTACTTATAAAATTTTAAAGAGCAAAAGCTATGCATTCTGTATGTTTGCTTTAGCATCAGTCCCTGCTGGTTTGATTGTTCCCATTGCAACCGCACTGTTATCAAGTGAGTGTTTGCTGACATCAGCAACTTTTGTCAGCCTTGAGCATCCCATGATGGTGGATACAGAGACTATGGTGGGAGGGATATTTGAAAAACAAAATGACCTCAAAGCCTATCTTTACCAAAAACCATAGCTGGGGGGCCTCATTTCCCATGTACAGAAAGGAAAGGGGTGTTCAAGTTAACCAATGACTAGCAGAGGAGGCTGATTTATCAGTGAATAGTTCTTGGTAAGGAGGGCAGAGAAGTCATGTAGAGGAGCCACAGGAAAGACATCTCCCATCCTGACAATGGTGTTCTGAGGCAGAGTGCTGCAGAGTTTAAGAAGGTGAGTAGTGGTTATGGGCAGCCAAGGTTTCCTTCCCTGACACTTGCTAGGGTTCTTCTATGTCTCAGTCTCCTCGTCTGTAAGGATGGGGTAAGAACATCAGTTTCTTCACGGTGGGGCTGCACACCAGTGAGTGAACAAAGTGAAAGCATTTGGAACAGTTCTGGCACACAGGGGAAATTCCTAAAACGCCAGGGACTCCTGAGAGATGAGCCCTCCCTACAGCTTATTTCTCAAACTCCTCCAGCATGGTAAACCAGCATGCACCCCATCTGCACTTACAAGGAACTCTTCCCACTTCCATGTTGGCAGTGGATATACATCTTAGCCATCTTTCGCAACAACTTTATCATGCCACGGGGACCTGGCTCATTGTAGCATCAGCAACCCTAATGACTTGATGAGGTGCCCCACATGAGTTGCAAGATTTCCCTTCTCTCTTTCCTCCACATATTACCTCTTTGACTGCTGTTCAGAGTGAACCAAGTGCTTTTTCTACCTGACAGCCCCACCAGGGCACTGCAGTCAGCACTTTCCTATTCCAGCCTGACTCTAGAACCCCTGAGAGTGTATTGAGATTGGCTTAGGAGGCTGACTTTGCAGATGCAAAATGGAATGTGCACTGTTTTCTCCACATCCAAAGCGGTGGGCTCTGGAGTGTGTATGTATCTTTCACAGCCTGAAGCTGTGTGTTCAGGTAGAAGAAACAACCCTGGAGATATCTTCTGTCTAGTTTGCTTGCTGAATAGCCTGTGCAGTGGGCACAGCTTTTCCTCTCCCAGAGGATCAGTGGAATAATCCCACAACAGAGTTGCTCACGAGAACTTTCAGATTTTATGCAAGGACCCACTCACAATTACTGTTAAGAGTCTGATTTTTGTCACTGGGAAAGGCTAGGCTCTGTTGGCTGCTCTGCCATGGAAGAGTCTTCATGCTGGCAGCACATTTACTAAGTCAAGGTTTTAGAGCCCAATGCCACCACTGAAATGACAAGGGAAGAGTTGGAATAATTAAGCATCTAAAAAATAAGAATTTTATTCCTAAAGTCTAGGATGGAGCTTAAAACAGACTTTACAACTTCTGACCATGGCTTGTATCTCATTTTGGTTGTTGTTGTTGACTGTGTCCTATGTGGAGTAAAAGGGTGGTCCATACAAAATGGGGGTACCAGTTTCTGAGAGTTGCCTGAGATTAGCCATCTTGAATTCTGGCACAGTCTCAGCATTCCTCCCAAATTTAGATAACAAGTTCATGCATGACAGCTGAATCCTGAGCTTCAGACCTCCATCAGATACACAGGCTGAAAGAAAATTCTGGAAAGAAACCAAAGTTGCAGCAATGGATGGAGCTGAGGAATAAGGCCCCAGGGCACTCAGCTACCCATTGCCCTCTCAGAGGGTAGAATGGGCACGGGGCAGGCTAGGGAGTGGCTTCTCATTCCCACCTCAGCATTTTTTCTTTTAAGCTCCCACCATACAAGGAGAGGAAAGAGTGCCTTCTAACAGAACAATACACTCAAGATATTTCATGGAGGATTAGAATATAAATATACTAAAATGTGTCTTGTTCTTCTTCAAAAAGACGCTCCAAAGCTCTAGGCAGCCCTGGGAGTCATGGCACTGCCTTTGGACAATGGGGCTTTGCTTTGACCACACTCAGTGTGAGCCTGGGGATCGGAGGAATGAATTGATTTGGTTGAGGAGAGAAAAGTCCTAGGAAGATCGGTGAGTCTGGGAAGGCAAGTCCCAAGGTAGAAGAAGAGCATTGGTTGGTGGGCCCAAGCCTTGAGTATACGTAGATAGAAAAATCTACCTACTGGAAACAGTAAGGTCCTGTCACAGCTGGCTACACAGCTGGCTTCCCTCCAGCTGCCATTGAGTCTTGTACTTTTTGTTCATGGACCACACCAGCTGGTCATCCTGATTGTACCGGGCATTTGAATAGCCTTCCACATAGTTGTCATTATATAAACATACAGACTCCCTTGAAATGCAACCTGCTTTTGATTAAGTTCAATCAACCATTCATTCTACACCCATCATATATTACTTACTATTTCTTTTTTTCTACCATTTTTTTCAAACTGGAACTTATTATTTTTTTTTTTTAGAATTGTTTCTGTGATGTTAAAATCTTTGACTTCCTGGGTATTTCTCCAAAGGAAAAGGTTTAATGTGTATTTGTGGGTTTTTTTTCCAGTAACCTTTAATCCTATACATAAATCATTTGATCATCCTTCTTACTGGATTCATTGCACAGACTTTAAACAGCTATGGAAGTTTCATGTTAGACACATGGGAGCTTATAAAAGATGCCATGGTGCAGGTAAACTGGCTAATTTATGTTTATGGAGTCCATCTTTAATCTTTCAGGTGAAGCCAGATGGGCTTGCAAAATGCCTTTAACTTTCCTTTGCCTCAGCCTTCACATCTGCAAAAGGGGATAGTTAGGTTGGCTAGACAGTAGTAACATTTCTTACAATGAAATTGAAACTCTTCTTCATTCTTTGGCCACTTCATTGAATCCATTCATGTGAAGGATTTGCCCTCACAGTCCTTTCTCCTGTAGTGTCACACCCTATGCTTTAAAATTCTGGCTCATTTTCAAGTCTATAGCTTAAATGCTACCTCCCCAGAGAGGCCTTTCTACATCATCTGTCTGAGTTGCCTTGCCTTCCTGATTAATTCACACATTTACTCCCATCTCTCCATCAGTGTCTTAGTCATGACAGGGTTCACAAACCTGAAGGATGCTCGCTTCTGTATGTACTAAGTGAATACTTAAAACATCTTAACGCTCTATAGGAGGAACAACAATATGAACTAACCAGTACCCCCCAGAGCTCATGTCTCTAGCTGCATATGTAGCAGAGGATGGCCTAGTTGGCCATCAATGGGAGGAGAGGCCCTTGGTCTTGTGAAGATTATATGCCCCAGTACAAGGGAACGCCAGGGCCAGGAAGCAGGAGTGGGTGGGTTGGGGAGCAGTGGGAGGGGGAAGGGTATAGGGGACTTTCGGAGAGGAAACTAGGAAAGGGGATAGCATTTGAAATTTAAATGAAGAAAATATCTAATCAGCCACCTACCACAGACACTATTGCATACGCCAGCAAGATTTTGCTGAAAGAACCCAGATATAGCTGTCTCTTGTGAGGCTAAGCCAGTGCCTGGCAAACGCAGAAGTGGATGCTCACAGTCAGCTATTGGATGGAACACAGGGGCCCCAAATGGAGGAGCTAGAGAAAGTACCCAAGGAGCTAAAGGGATCTGCAACCCTATAGGTGGAACAGCAATATGAACTAACCAGTACCCCCAGAGCTCGTGTCTCTATCTGCATTTTTAGCAGAAGATGGCCTAGTCGGCCATCATTGGGAAGAGAGGCCCCTTGGTCTTGCAAACTTTATATGCCCCAGTACAGGGGAACACCAGGGCTAAGAAGTGGGAGTGGGTGGGTAGGGGAATGGGTGGGGAGGGTATAGGGAACTTTCGGGATAGCATTTGAAATGTAAATGAAGTAAATACCTAATAAAAATTGGAGAAAAAAATAAAAATTCTCTTAAAAAACCAAACCAAACCAAACCAAACCAAACCAAACCAAACCAAACCAAACCAAACCAAACCAAACCAAACCAAACCAAACTTTATTTTTGTTTTGAGTGCACGGGTGTTTTGCCTGCACAGATGTCTATCCATAGTCTGATTCAGTGCTCGTGGAGGCCAGAACAGGGGAACTGACCCCCTAGATCTAGGGTTATAGACAGTTGTGAGCCGCCATGTAGGTGCTTGGAATCAAATGAACTACACCGGAAGAGCAATTGGTGGCTCTTAATTGCTGAGGCATCTCACCATCAAAAGTGAATATTGTTTTCATCGTGCAAGATTAACCTGTACTCATGCATATTTGGATATGGTAGGGCTTAGTGTTTTAATCACACAGACTTTAGAATCATGAGAGTTGACTGGAGTGATGTGGTGGTCTTTGCTTCTTGTTAATCTGACATAATTCTTCCTGGCTTGGGCCAGGGGAAGGCTTGGGATCCAGGAGAAGGGTTGACTATGGTGTGCAGGCATATGATGTGCAGGCAGTTCACTTGGCTGCCTTTGAGCTGTTGGAAAACAGTTGGTATGCAGGACTCAGGGGCCGTAGCTGAAGGAGCAGTCACTGGAAGAGTTCAAGGGCTCCTTATGGCAAATGATCATTTGGGTTGACTTAACCGCCCATTCCATCAGGGCATGAGGAGAAGAAACTAGAATTATGCAAGACTAGAAAGTCTTATGGCAATATCGTAGGTCAGAAATAAGCTGTTTTCTTTACTCTCAGAGAAAAATTTCCTATCTCAGAAATTAACTATGCATTGCAAAGTCCATCAGTCCATATTGCAGTGTCTTGGCCAATCAGCAAGCATTTCCCACATATTCCCCATGTGGCCTGCAAGCTGCAGGAAAGTTTCTGGTCACAACATCCTTCCTGCAATGTCCAAGCACCCAGGGATGCTCCCCATAAACAGGTTTTAGAATGATGCACTACACTGTAATCATGAGCCATGGTGGTTTTTTAAAAAGTATAAGCATTGGATTTATCCAAATTATCTGCCGTTCTCAATAAACACCTCAGAGTTGTCATTATACATTTCACTTTTCCAATCAGACCCTCCGGAAGTTATTAACCTTCTTAAGTGTTGGATCCTGTAAGCCACATAGTTTAACCATTATGCAAACTTTATGAAATAATGGTTAAAAATATTAGTATCCCTTTTTCAGAGTTTTAAAAGAAAAGTATAATGTGCCATTGGTAGTAAAGAAGATTATGTACCAACATTAGGAAAAGCATTAAGCTCTACTTGAGAGCAAGTCATTTTCTCAAGGCAAATTTTTATTTTTGATGGACAAAAAACTAACACATAACTGAGTGGTTTTTATTTGTACTACATGGTCTGTAGGAATAAAGGGTCTTTCCTGGTAAAACCCTGAGCTCTAATCAGTGTTAACCCAGAGTTTGGCAGTGTTAGCAATAGTTTACTTACCTCTGTGCCCTTTGTACAGGGAGAAAATGCAAAGGAAGTTGTTAAGCAACCTCAGAACCATGCAATATTTTATTTTTGTTGGTGTAATCTAGAACTTTGTGTGTTCCAGGCAAGCATAGAACACACCAATAAAGAAACATTTACAACTCACATTGTCGACAAATGGCTCATTTAAAAAGTATTGTCTAATGTAATGTATAATATCAATCAATAAAAATATAACTTTATGATATAATATGCCCATACATGGCCATCACAAGTGGTGGGAGTGCCAATCTATTTTGTACAGGTTTACAGTTTAATGAGGAAGTTAGGTATCCTTATCAGCTATATTTCTTACTTCATTTTCATCTCTCAAAGAACAACATTATTTACCAGTGCTCCACTTAAAAAGGAATGTATTACTTATTTCATTAATTTGAACATGTGTAAGAAACGTACCCGCGTGCTATTCCTTTGATGAATTTGACCTATAATTTGATTATATAAGAAAACATCTCCACAGGGGCTCCCTGAAGAAGCAGGAAGGATCATGGGAGAGCAGGAACACAAATAGCTAATGGTGAAACTCTCTGCAGGGACGGGGGTGGAGGGAGATGTTATTAATAAAAAAAAAGAGAGAAGAGGGAAGAGTTTCATCTAAAATGAGAAAAGAGAAGAGAGAAAAACAGCTGCATTTATATACGATGGTACGATTTGCTTCCTTTTATGGGAATAATGGGAAAAAATAACTTGAACATTGGGGTTAAAATTGGGTTGAACTAAGAAGAATCCAGCTGGATAAAATGGCATCTCTGAACTGAAATATAAGGCAGTCTGGAAACGACATTAAGAAATGAAGAAAATGGTCATACTTTAGGATGGGTGATTGCTCTGTGACCAGAGGAGCCTGGAGTATCTTATCTGTTCATTTAAACTTCACCATTTCTAGCCTATTAGAGTTCACAGAGGCTTCAGTTTAGGGGTCTCGCTGTGCACTAAGTGTGGGGCTGAGCTGGCTCCGTGGGCTTCCATCCCAGCTTTCCTAAGTCCCAGCTGTTCAGTGGCTCTGCATGTATTGGAGCCCAGGGTCGGCTTCCCCTCCTTCACCTTCACTCAGTTGCCTGTGACGCAGTCAAATATAGCCTCACGTTTTCAGCTAGCCCAAACCAAAACCTAAGCATCAGCCACTGTCTCTTCTTTTCCTTCAAACTTCTTACCAATCCTATCTTCAAAAATGTCTCTAATCTGAGTGCATCTTCCCTTCTCTACTCGCAGCCTGCTACTTGAAGCCATGGACATATTTACATTCTTCTTCCCTTAATGCCCATTTTACATCCAACCTCTGCTAGCAGCTAGAGGTTTTCCTACAACAGGACTCAGATATTCAGCAACTTGACAACCAAGCCTGTTGAGGTGCTAAAGCCAGCCTTGCAAGATATCCTGCTCACACTCTACCCAGGCACCCTGTTCTATACTCTCTCTCTCCACTACACTAAGTCATGGTCCATCACTCAGTCATATGACCTCCCCACTGGCCATGCATACAGTATTTATCCCAGGGCATCATGACTTCCAAGGCTCCTTTATGCAATATCACTAGTCTCCCCAAATTTTATATTACATGCTTGTGGATTATACAATTTTGACCTCTGATCTCCCTTTCAATATCCACAGGCATGGTTACCTGTCCTTAAAACATTGTCCCACCTCTGGCATCACCCACTCTTCTGACCTGAAATAAAAAGAGAAACAGAGCATCTTGGAACTCTGCCTCTTGTCTTTTTTAGAAGCAAGGCAGCTATGCAGTGGGTGTGTCCTCTTCCTTCCAGTGGGTTCAGTCTAACCTCACGTGTGGGATCCCAGCACTGGGGAGATTAGGTACCTCTGCTACATGGCAGTTTTTCCCCTACAAAGTCCGTTTCATATATTGTGCAGTACACAGCAGTAGTGTGCCTGTGTCTTCTCTTCTATGCAATGAGTTTCATCTCACTGTGCCTTCTTTCTATTCTTTGTGAAACTGGGCAAAGAAAATCGGCTTCATGGGTCTGGGTGAATGAAATGAGTTACTGTACATCAAGCAGCTGAAATGGTGCAGGGCACTTGGGAATTCCTGCATCAGTGTGTATTTTGTTGTTGTTGCTGGCACATGGTGAATACTCATCAAACACATGTTGAAAGGAAGAACAACCATGCTTTGCTGGTGTTAGCTTAAACACCATCTCTTCAGTGAAATCCAGGGTCAAGTAGATTATTTTCTATTAGCCCAAATGATACTCTCTGCTGTCTTACTGTCTGGAGTCTCTTTCCATGACCAGTGACTACTTTGCAAGGCACTTCGGTTTGCTACACAGGAAATGTCTTCACCCAGTGAGCAGCATGGGAAGTCATACAAGGTGAAGGATCAGATGAAAAAACTCAGCAGAAAGACAGAAGGGCCTTGTGAAGTGTGCCTAAGAAATTGTGTGTCCCCAGAATGCAGAACACTAGAGGTCAAGCTTCAAGTTATTCGCTTGTGAATCACAGAGGTTTGGTAAACCAGGTGCAGTCACATGAGGGAGCCAATAATAAATAGGAACAATTAAATTGGTTTGGATGTCGCCATATCTTTTAGCCACTAATCTTGGTTCTGCCACTTAATGACCATGTGATCTTAGTGATCTCGATTAGCATCTTTGATTCTCAGTTTCTCTATGTACAATATGGGCACATTATCAATTATGTCAGAATTGTGGTAAACACCATACAAGAGAATGTGTGTAATTAAAAAAAAAGATATAGTGTAGAATTCTTAAATCTACTTTTATCACCTGTTTCTGCTCAAAAGACAAAGAAGAGAAAGAAGAGGAGGAGGTGGGGGAAGGGAAGGAGAAAAGAAAAAAAGGGAAAGGAAAAGTGTATGAGAGGGAAAAGAGTTTACAGAATAAAGAGCAATGTACAGCAGAAATCAAAGTGACTGTGGAGGACTGAGGGAGTCACTAGATCAAGGGGGAGGGGCAGAGGACATTGAAAGGAGCAAGCCTGAGACACTTGGTCAGACTCCAGACATGGGCTGTGCTTTACAACAATCAGAATTGCCAGAGGATGAGAAGGTGGTCCCACCCAAAACAGCATTTGCTGGAAACATTTGCTGCATAGATTTGCTGGGAACCGACCTGCACATCTGCTGCATATGTGTCGGGGTGGGGGTTAGGTCCAGCCTGCGTATGCTCTTTGGTTGGTGATGCAGTCTCTGAGAGCCCCGAGGGTCCATCTTACTTGACCTTGTTGGTCTTCCTGTGGAGTTCCTATCCCCTTTGTAGCCCTTGATCCTTCTCCTAACTCTTCCATGGGTGTCCCTGAGCTCCATCCACAGTTTGGTTGTGGGTCTCTGCATCCTCTGAGTCAGCTGCTGGGTGGTACCTCTTAGAGGATAGGTTTGCTAGACTCCTGTCTGCAATCATGTGGGTTCCAACCAACTGGAGTGGAGTCTATCCCAAAAACTATTGCCTGTCTGTGGAACATGTTCTTCTAGCTGGGCTGCTTTATCTGGCCTTAGTGGGAGAGGATGAACCTAACTCCACTGAAACTTGATGTGGCAGGGAGGGAAGAAGCTAGGTGGACGTCCACCCTCTCAGAGGAGAAGGGTATGAAGGGTGGGGTGAACAAGAGGGGACAGCAATCCAGATGTAAAGTCAATTTGAAATAAAGAAATAAAAAAATTTTGCTTGAAAGTCTGGAAGAACAAGGCCCAACATGTTTCTCAGTGCCAGAAGATAGGCCTGGCCTCCTGACTAACAGATTCCTCGGCTCAGTCTTAAGACTAGAGAGCAGTTCTATTCCATTTATCTATTCTCCTGTCACTGTACCAATACCATGCAATTTTTTACCACTATTGCTCTGTAGTACAGCTTGAGGTCTGGGATGCTGATTCTCCCAGAAGTTCTTTTATTGTTGAGAATAGTTTTCCCTATCCTGAGTTTTTGTTATTCCAGATGGATTTGAGAATTGCTCTTTCTAACTCTATGAAGAATTGAGTTGGAATTTTGATGGGGATTGCATTGAATCTGTAGATTGCTTTCAGCAAGATGGTCATTTTAAATATATTAATCCTGCCAATCCATGAGCATGGAAGATCTTTCCATCTTCTGAGGTCTTCTTTGATTTCTTTCTTCAGAGACTTGAAGTTCTTGTCATACAGATCTTTCACTTATTTGGTTAGAGTCACACCAAGATACTTTATATTGTTGGTGACTATTGTGAAGGGTGTCACTTCCCTAATTTCTTTCTCAGACTGTTTATCCTTTGAGTATAAGAAGGCTACTGATTTTTTTTTTTTTTTTTTTTTAGTTAATTTTATATCCGGCCACTTGCTGAAGTTGTTTACCAGCTGTAAGAGTTCTCTGGTGGAGTTTTTGGGGTCACTTATACTATCATATCATCTGCAAATAGTGATAGTTTGACTTCTTCCTTTCCAATTTGTATCCCTTTGACCTCCTTTTGCTGTCTAATTGGTCTAACTAGAACTTCAAGTACTATATTGAATAGATAGGGAGAAAGAGGGCAGCCTCTGTCTAGTCCCTGATTTTAGTGGGATTGTTTCGAGTTTCTCTCCATTTAGTTTGATGTTGGCTACTGGTTGCTGTATATTACTTTTACTATGTTTAGGCATGGACCTTGAATTTCTGATCTTTCCAAGACTTTTAACATGAAGGGGTGTTGAATTTTGTCAAATGCTTTTCAGCATCTAATGAAATGGTCATGTGATCTTTTTCTTTGAGTTTGTTTATGAAATGGATTACATTGATGAATTTTCATATATTGAACAATCCCTGTATCCCTGAGGTAAGCTTACTTTATTGTGGTGAATGGTCGTTTTGATGTGTTCTTGGATTTGTTTGGCAAAAATTTTATTGAGTATTTTTGCATCGATATTCATAAGGGAAATTGGTCTGAAGTTCCCTTTCTTTGTTGTATTTTTGTGTGGTTTTGGTATCAGCATAATTGTGGCTTCATAGAACAAATTGGGTAGTGTTCCTTCTGTTTATATTTTTGTGGAATAGAATTGAAGGCTCAGAAATGAGCCCACATACCTACAGTGACTTGATCTTTGACAAAGGAGCCAAAACCGTCCAGTGGAAAAAAGACAGGATTTTCAACAAATGGTGCTGGTTCAACTGGTGGTTAACAGGCAGAGGAATGCAAATCAATCCATTCTTATCTCCTTGTAGAAAGTTCAAGTCCAAGTGGATCAAGGACCTCCACATAAAACCAGCTACACTGAAACTAACAGGAAAAAAAAAAGGGAATAGCTTGGATCAAATGGGCAAAGGGAAAAATTCCCTGAATAGAACATTAATAGCTTATGCTCTAAGATCAAGAATTGACAAATGAGATTTCATAATATTCCAAAGCTTCTGTAAGACAAAGGACACTGTCAATGGGACAAAATGGCAACCTACAGATTGGGAAAAGATCTTTACCAACCCTACATCTGATAGAGGGTTAATATCCAATATATACAAAGAACTCAAGAAGTTAGACTATAGAGAACCAAATATGCTATTAAAAACTGAGGTACAGAGCTAAACAAAGAATTCTTAACTGCGGAATATAGAATGGCTGAGAAGCACCTAAAGAAATGTTCAACATCCTTAGTCATCAGGGAAATGCAAATCAAAACAACACTGAGATTCCCCTTCACAACAGTCAGAATGGCTAAGATCAAAAACTCAGGTAACAGCAGATGCTGGCGAGGATGTGGAGAAAGGGGAACACTCCTCCACTGTTGGTGGGGTTGCAAACTGTTACAATCACTCTGGAAATCAGTTTGGTGGTTCCTCAGCAAATTGGACATAGTACTACCTGAGAACCTAGCTATACTACTCCTGCACATATACCCAGAAGATGCTCCAACATGTAATACATGCTCCTCTATGTTCGTAGCAGTTTTACTTATAATAGCCAGAAGCTGGAAAGAACCCAGATGTCTCTCAACAGAGGAATGGATACAGAAAATGTGGTACATTTACACAATGGAGTACTACTCAGCTATTAAAAACAACGAATTCATGAAATTTAGGCAAATGGATGGAACTAGAAAATATCATCCTGAATGAGGTAACCCAATCAAAAAAGAACACACATGGTATATACTCGATGATAAATGGATATTATCCCAGATGCTCAAAAAACCCAAGATACAATTCACAGACCAAATGAAGCTCATGAAGAGGGAAGACCAAAGTGTGGATACTCTGGTCCTTTTTAGAAGGGGGGAACAAAATACCCATGGGAGGATATACAAAGACAAAGTGTGGAGCAGCGACTGAAAGAAAGACCATGCAGAGACAGCCCCACCTGGGGATCCATCCCACATACAGTCACCAAACTCAGACACTATTGTGGATGCCAACCAGTGCTGACAGGAACCTGATATAGCTGTCTCCTACAAAGCTCTGCCAGTGCCTGACAAAGTCCCTAATGAAGGAGCTAGAGAAAGGACCAAAGGAGCTGAAGTAGCTTGCAGCTCCATGGGAGGAACAACAATATGAACCAACCAGTACCCCCCAGAGCTCCCAGGGACTAAACTACCAACCAAAGAGTACACATAGAGGGACCTAGGCTACAGCTGCATATGTAGCAGAGGATGTCCTGGTTGGACATCAATGAGAGGAGAGGCCCTTGGTCCTGGGAAGGCTTGGTGCCCCCATGTAGGGGAATGCCAAGGCAGGGAAGTTCGTATGGGTCAGTTGGTGAGCAGGGGGACGGGGGATGGGATAAGGGGTTTTTGGAGGGGAAACCAGGAAAGGGGCTAACACTTGAAATGTAAATAAAGAAAATATGTAATAAAAAAAAGAAAGAACAACAACAACAACAGACCAGAGAGCAGGTAGAATGGAGAGGAGGAAGGAAGAAGGCATGGCTGTGTAAGTGGAAGGTTAGTTAAGGTCTGCACACTTTAATGTGAGAGCCTCCAGCATCAACTAACTCTAAAGCTCTACTATTGGTGCTTCAGAGCTTTAATTTTTTAAAAAAAGATCTGTTTACCTTTATCTTATGGGCATAGATGTTTTGCCTGTGTGTGTGTCTATGTGAGAGTGTCAGTTGTGAGTTGCCATTTGGGAGCTAGGATTTGAACCATGGTCCTCTAGAAGAGCAGTCAGTGCCCTTAACTGCTGAGCCATCTCTCTAGTCCTAGATTTCAGCTCCTTTTAAACTCATGGTTATTTTGTCTTCTTTCTGCCAACATGTACACATGCCACAGTGAAAACCCTGTGGTGTCTAAAGTCTCCTCAAGTGAGGGGGCCAGCTTTCACTCATGAGGAAGGCCTTCACTCTAGACTCGGTGTTCCAGTCTCAAACATGCAGGATCACTCGAAACTTGGGGGAAAAAAAGTGAAAAATAGGCCAGCTTGAAAAAAAAAAAAGATCTTAAGTAAAAACTCTGGCTGGGCATAGTGGCGCACTCCTTTAATCCCAGCACTCAGGAGGCAGAGGCAGGCGGATTTCTGAGTTTGAGGCCAGCCTGGTCTACAAAGTGAGTTCCAGGACAGTCAGGGCTACACAGAGAAACCCTGTCTCAAAAAACCAGAAAAAAAAAAAAAAGAAAGAAAGAAAGAAAGAAAGAAAGAAAGAAAGAAAGAAAGAAAGAAAGAAGGAAAGAAAGAAAAAACCCTGGGAGGAACACACACAGTAGAGGGAGTAAAAGATTTTAAAATATCACTGCTAATCTAAGTCAAAATCTCTGTGGGACGCCTGACTCGCCAGCAAGAAAAACGCCACAACAGGATCCTTCTGTAACATGTTTATTGGGAGAGCATTGACTGCGTAGGTGAAAGAGAGAGAGCCCCAGAAATAGCGCTGCTTATATAGGCCTAGGAGTAACGTGTCCATACCTGATTGGTTATGCTACCAGTACCTCATTAATATGCATTGGGCCAGGCAGTGACTCGGCAAAAAACTCTTATGCACATGCACACATTGGTTGTTTACCCATATTCATTGGTGGTGGCCAGTGCTAGCCAGCGCCATCTTGTAATGGCGTTTGCAGCTTCCCACATCTCCCCCTTTTTATTTTAATGAAATGATGCTGGACTAGGCCTGTGCAATTATGTCCATCCGCCACGGCTCCTGTTTTAGGTCGTTCCTCTATGTTACAGCCTTACCCGTTATAGGGTAAACCTATCGCCACCAGGCCCCGTGTCTTAGGTTGGTCTGTGCATGAGGAAAGTTGCCCATCTCTGGATATCGCGGCGCTGTGTGACAGTAACTGCTAAATGACCTAGGGCAAACTCTACAAAAGAGGCCAGCCAAGTTTTTAAAGGAATGAATTAGCAGAGAAATCATGATTACCCTATCACGCACAATGAGGAAACCTCAGCGATGTGCAAGGGCTGATCAATGATTGTTGAGTCTCTCTCATCTCAGTGTAATGGATCCATAAATCCGTGGGGTGTAAGAGCAGAGAACTCAGATGCTGACTAATTCTTGAGCATAGATAACTAAACTTTAGGGGAGGTGCCGTTTTCAATGGCTAAAAGTGCCTGAGTTATAATCACCTTGTCATGTTTTTGTTGAGTTCTGAATTGGCAAACCAACCAAAGCATGAACACTAGTCTACAGCATATAGCAGCACAAAACAAGACCACTCCCACCCATTCCTTAAAGTAAGAAAATGTAGAGGTAAGCCAAGAGGTAAAGTCTCTAAGGGTCACTGGTTCCACTCTGGTTCCATTAAGGTTCAGGATCTGTATCTGCAGCTTCATCTGCAACCTTTCCAGCTCCTTTGACCAGTTCCCCTTTAGATAATTTGATAAATCTGTACTTTTAATAAAAGAATTGTTAATACACCTAACAGGAGTAATGTACACATGCAGGGTTGATGTCACACAACTCATTTGTATGACATCTATTATCTGTTCCATGTTATGTTGTAAAATATCTACTCTTTGATTCACTAACATTAGTCCTGAGGCGATATGAGAATCTACCCTTTGTAGGGTAAGCAATGTCTTAGACGTTTTTTTTTTTTTGTTTTTTGTTTTTTTGTTTTTTTTGTTTTTTTTTGTTATCTGACTTATGGTGTCAGCAGTATTGACTTGATAAGCCATAGCAATTCTTGCGGTAACCTTGCGGATGTGGGAAGCTGTAAACGCCATTACAAGATGGCGCTGGCTACCACTGGCCACTACCCATGAATATGGGTAAACAACCAATGTGCGCATGTGCATAAGAGTTTTTTGTCTCTATGCATATTAATGAGGTGCTGGTAGCATAACCAATCAGGTATGGACACGTCACTCTTAGGCCTATATAAGCAGCGCCATTTCTGGGGCTCTCTCTCTTTCACCTACACAGTCAATGCTCTCCCAATAAACATGTCACAGAAGGATCTTGTTGTGGTGTCTTACTTGCAGGCAAGTCGGGCGTCCCACAAAAATCAATCAATAAAAAAGATGAGAGAGAATCTAACAAAGAAGTAAGAAGAAAAAAATAATTAGTGGGGTTGGAGAGATGGCTCAGTGGTTAAGAGCTCTTCTAGAGGGCCCAGGGTTTAATTCCCAGTCCCCACATGGTGGATAACAACAGTCTATAATTCAAATTCTGTGGCATCCAATGCCTTCTTCTGGCCTCCAAGAGTACTTGGGCATTGGTTCACAGACATAAATGCAGGTAGAATACCCATAGACATAAAGAATTTATATAAGCCAGGTGTGGTGGCGCACACCTTTAGTCTCAGCACTCGGAAGGCAGAGGCAGGCAGATTTCTGAGTTCGAGGCCAGCCTGGTCTACAAAGTGAGTTTCAGGACAGCCAGGGCTATACAGAGAAACACTGTCTCAAGAAACAAAAAACAAAACAAAACAAAAAACAAAACAACAGAAAAAAGAATTTATATAAAAAATTAATGACTGAAATAAGACCTAATTAGAAAGACAGGCTACAATGGAAAGAAAGTCTAGAACAAAAATAAAAAAAGGCAGACATTATGATAGAAGAGGTGAAACGGGGGGAGCAGGGACTGGAAGCCATAAAGAAATCACACGAGGAGTTTCTCCAGAGAGGCACTTCTCTCTGCTTGAGTCTTTTTTCTTACGCCCATCACAGTGATTCAACACAGAACTTTTAGGCTGTTCTTGAAAATGAGATGCACCATGAGTATCTACTGTAAAGGAAATACAAAGAAGTTAGAAGCCATGGTAGACACATTTGATGCCAGAAGATTCTGAGGAAAAATGATTGGCAACATTTCAGTCTTTAACAAGTCATCTTTTTAATTTTAATTTATTTTTATTAGATATTTTCTTTATATACATTTCAAATGTTATCCCGAAAGTTCCCTATACCCTCCCCCTGCCCTGCTCCCCTACCCACCCACTCTCACTTCTTGGCCCTGGCATTCCCCTGTACTGGGGCATATAAAGTTTGCAATACCAAGGGACCTCTCTTTCCAGTGATGGCCGACTAGGCCATCTTCTGCTACATATGCAGCTAGAGACACGAGCTCTGGGGGTACTGGGTAGTTCATATTGTTTAACAAGTCATCTTGCTGTCAAACGAGCATAAACTGAAGCCACTTTCCAAGGGACATAAGTTTCCTCTCCTACATATCTGTTCTTACAAAGCATCTAGAAGTTATATTTCAGCAACACAAGAGAGTAAGATATGGCAGAGAGACTGGAATATGGGTGCCAATAACACAAATTCCGTCAGAGCTAGTAAGAGATTGTGTTTATGTTTCTAGGCACACTGGGTGTTTCAGAAATCCAAAGCCAGGCAGAGTCCAGTAGATCCTAAGAGTTCAGGAGACAAAGCTGGAGTCAAAGCATGTAATCAAAGTCCAAAGTGTTGCGCTGAGAGCGATCTGAGGCTTAACGGAGGGAAACATCCACTTCTGAGAAATCATTGGCAGGAGATTCTACTGCTGTGTGAGCCTATAACATCTAGACAGCCCAGGTCAATCACTACATAGGACCTTTCGATGCAATTATGTCATGTGGCTGCACACAGGAGTTCTGCATCCTATGGTGACATAATGGGATCCAGTGTTTTTCAGTGAATTTTTATTTTTTAGTAACTTGTACCACAATAATGACAAAAGTATAATATGTAAACTCATAGACCAGCAACAGTCATTTATTATTATTATCATCAAGTTTATGTACCATGCATAATGGTATATGCTAGGGCTTCCCATGGATTGGCTAAGTAGTGTGTTTGTTTATATCAGCAATGTAACAACCACTATTTTATTATGGTGGCTGCAGTGTTATTAGGCAATAGGAACTTTTCAATGCCCCATTATCAACTTGTGGAACCATGGTTGCAGATGTGGTCCATAACATAATGTTGTTTCAAGCAATGTAACTATAGCTCTGTATTGATGGAGGTCTGAGTCATAACACATGCCTTAGAGAAAACTTGTCAAGCCTAGGGATTAAAACCAGCCAGAAGAATGGGGTGTCTAGAAGTTCCTGGGGAGTGGGATTAGCATCTGTTCTTAACAGCCAAGAAGGAAGAACCCATAAACCACAAGACATCTACAATTAAAAGTATTAACCTGAAAGGAAGGTCTCCATTCAAATATTATCTGGCCTGCACGGAGGTCAGAAGATAAAGAGAATCACAGTGAACTGAAGTTGTTCTGGACCTAACAGAGGCGACTGAATGAGCTGAAAAGCTTTGTAAGTAAATTATTATATGCGTATCCGACCTCTCAGAAAAGCCAAAGGAAAGGATGAGCATGCTAAAGATAGGCATAAAGGAGAATCAGAGAATCCCCTCAACATTCCAGCGGTGGGTATGGCAACACAGGGGATGACAGTATAGTGGATATGATCTGCAGATTAAACGCTATGCAAATCCTAGCCCAGAGATAACTTGGACTACGTGCTAGCGAGCTGTATTGTGCTTATAGAATCCTGGAGGAAACTGTTCTCCCACCTTAACTCTCACACATAGCAGCTTGGACTTTCTTTTTTCTTTTCCTCCAATTTTTTATTAGGTATTTACTTCATTTACATTTCAAATTCTATCCCAAAAGTCCCCTATACCCTCTCCCCCCCAACCCGCCGCTCCCCTACCCACCCACGCCCACATCTTGGCCCTGGTGTTTACCCTGTACTGCAGCATATGAAGTTTGCACAGCTTGGACTTTCTATCCACACTACCTGTGAGCTAATTAAGAACACATGTGGCGTTGCTGTTGGGAAAGCTAGTACATCCTTCATGAGACTCAAGTCTTTCTAAGGCATGCAGAATAATGGTGTCTGTTTAATGGTGGTTAGCGGATGCTCATTAACTTGTCATGAATAAATCCCCTACTGAAATACACACATGCCACGGTTTAACCTTTTTTATGTTATAGATATGAGAGTCTAATGAGAAAAACTCAGGAGTTGGAGGTTCGATTTTCAATACTTTTCAATCAATATTTATTGATTGACTTCCAGGCACTCATGAAGTTCTGGGGACCCAGTGGCAAATAAAACGCGGCAACAGTTTTATAGTGCTCAAAATGTGGTGGTGGGAGACCGGATATTCAAAACTGTGATATTATGGAATGTGAGGGTTAGGAATGGCAGGTTCTACAGGACCGGGAAGGGCCTTATGTCATTCTTGGAGTGAGTAACCTCAGATCGCCATCCCCACAGCCATGTGACCAGCTCTGTTTACTGGATGCCTTTCTGTCTGCTATGGATAAAGAACCTTACCCTCCACGTATCTTTCTGTCGTTGGAGTCCCTGGTTTTTTTTGTTTTGTTTTGTTTTGTTTTTGTTTTTGTTTGTTTCTTTTTTTTTTTTTCATCTCACTCAGGTCTTCATTGTCTGAGTAATTTCTGATGATCAATGTCCATATCTCTGTAATGTTTTCATCCCTTACTGTCTTAAACTGCTGCCAATTATCATCCTCTTATTTGGTTTATGGATCTGTCTCCCCATTTTGCCAAGAACAATGGGGGATTATCAAGTAAATTGATGCTGCCATCTCACTTCCTCCACGGCAACACAGCTCCACAGTTTTGCATGTAGGTGTAATGAAGAGAGTCCCCATGTTGGATTGCAAGCATGACCTCTCTGAATCAGACCCTTACCACACTTGGTCACCTCATGCTATGGTTCTATCAGATTCTCTTTCCCCAGTTTTATTTTATTTTGTTTTTCTCCATCAAAGGGTCTTGTGATATAGTCAGAGTCTTCTGAAATCAGTGGTCCTCTTGCCTTAAACCCCCACCCCCAAGTGCTTGTGATTACAGATATGTTTCACCATGCCTGGACTTATTTCTTGTCTTTCAGCATTCAAATTTGATCAAACTGCCGCCATCATAGAAACCCCTCCTTTGGTTCTTCCTGGTTCACCAGAGCCCTCCTTTCCTGTCACCACTCACCTAGGTCCTAGTCAGCCTTTCTATGGTTTCTTTGTCTCTATAGACTCTTCAGTATGTATATCTAATATCTGTATATAAACTTAACCCAGTGAAACATTTGGCCTTTATCAAAGTTCCTATACTGTGACAACTGTTGTAATAGATACATGCTTTCTTGTCTGTTCCATCCCTTATCTATTCCTCTTCTATTGGGAGGAGCGTATATTAATAATACTCATGATGTTGTTTTCAGGCTATTTTCTTCTCTATTCAAAAGGTTTTTAGCAAATATTTGACTTCTGATTATTCATGCAATGAATGTGTGAATATATCTGTTTACAGGCCAAAGTTCACATTAGACAAGGCCTTTGGTAACGTTTCACACTGACCGGGTGATTGGAAGTCATGCCAGTGAGGCTCATGACCGAGTCTTTCTCTTTCTTAGCCTTTACATAAATCCCTATATACTAAAGAAAATTTCTGTTTTGATTTTTTTCCATATTATGCTGGCAGTTAAGAGATTTATTTTATTCTTTTAATTAGGCAGTTAAAGAGTGTGATTAAACTAGACTTTCTTTGATATGTATCACAATCCTAAGACACTTCCTCTATCCAGAAGCCACTACTGTTGACTCTTAGTAAAACACTTCTAGACTTTTATGTACATTTATACACACCCTAATACTCTCCTATTGCTGCTGTGACAAATTACTTTGAATCTAGTAGCTCGGAATTACACAGTTATGTTCTGCAACAGTTCTAGAACTCAGAACTTCAATGTGGGATTCTCTGGGCTGAAGTCAAGGCATCCACAGGATGGCATTCCTTCTTGATGTCAGATGGGAGACTCTGAACCCTTACTTGTTCTAGCATCCTGAGTCTACCAGGCTTTCTTGACTCCTATCCTTTCTCCATTCAAAACTTCAATTAATGCTTTTAGAATGTCATACAATGGATTCTGATCATGTTCCTCCTCTCAAAGACATAACTGTAGACTCTTTAAATCTTTGTCTAAGCATAATACTTCTCTCCTTTTCCATAGAACCTGTGTCATGACACTGAGCCCACGTATATGCTCCAAACTCATCTCCCATCTCAGTATTTTTAACTCATTCACATGCTGTTCCCAGGTTCCAGAGATGCTGCTGTGGACATCTGTGGACGGTATTGTTCCTTATGCACCTTAGGACCCATAGCTCATGGCTACCTTCTTTAAATTAAAAAAAAAAGTGTGTGTGTGTTTGTGTTTGCATGTGTATACTCAATTAATTGTATGGATAGAAGGCGTCAACTCCATTTCATCTATAGTTACAGTTGTGAGCTGTCTGATGTGGGTGCTAGGAACCAAACCTGGGCCCTCTGAAATAGCAGCAAGTGCTAACCACTGAGATATCTCTCTTGGTCTGCCTTTTTTTTTTTAATGAGGAAAATTATTAGTCTAGATACAATTTTTATAAATCTTGTTTTTATAACTTTAAAAAATTATCATTTTTAAGTTTTTGACAAGATCAAAATTGGCTTATTCAAATGATCCCAAGAAACAAATGGGAGTAGCCATTCTTACTTTCTTTACTTACTTTTCTTTTTTGTTGTTGTTAATTTGTTTATTTATTTTGGTTTTTCAAGTCAGGGTTTCTCTGCGTAGCCCTGGCTGTCCTGGAACTCACTCTGTAGACCAGGCTGGCCTCGAACTCAGAAATTTGCTTGCCTCTGCCTCCCAAGTATTGGGATTAAAGGTGTTCGCTACATGCCCGGCTTATTTACATTTCAAATGCTATCCCTTTTCCTAGTTTCCCCTCCAAAAATCCCCTATAACCTCCCCTTACTCCCCAACGTATCCACTCCCACTCCTGGTTCTGGCATTCTGCCACACTGGGGCATAGAGCCTTCACCAATAGGTCTGTTTTCTAACTTGTATACTCTACCTGGGATCTTTCTTACTCTACTGAGCATCAGTTACTACGTTCTGTTTTCATGTCCTGCTGTCATCTTTATAATCTTTATAATCATTCCACTTTGATGTCTCTTCTTGTGGAATCCACGCTGATTTTCTTACCTGAAGACTTTGCACACATTGCTGACTTGGTTCAAATACATCTTTTTCTTCCCTCAAGTCATATTACCTTCTTTTTCATTTAAGACTTAGGCACATATATTAATACATTGCCCAGGAAAGCTTTTATTTTTTCAGGTTGCACATCTTACACATTCCAGTACTGTGCCTCTTGAATTTTTCATGCGGTACCACAAAATCATGTTTGAAAAACCTCAACTTTCTAGCCAAATTTATACACAGGATACACTCAATGATTTATACACAGGATACACTCAATGACTTTTTAAAAATTAGATTGAGGACAAAAAAATATTTCCAAAGGTCAACATTTGCTTATGCATATAACCCCCAACTTTTGCCTGTAGTCTTCTAGGCTATGATTTTCTCTTAGCATTCCCCGGTTGATAGGTTTAAAAGAAGACCTCAGCTCCCATCTGCTTCTAAACACAGCTGCTCCCTCCAGGCCCTGATAACCTTCTCTTCCCTTTGCCAGGTTGGGACAAGATGAGCCTCCCTGTCTCATCAGTGGGTCAGGACTCTGCACAAGTCCTTGTTGACCCCCCATTTCTGCCAATCTTCTGCTTAACTTACCCAATGAACGTGCTGTTTCCTGCCAGTGAGTAGCTTACTGTGGACAGTTGTCACATCCGGTTTGTAGCCAGAGCTTCTAATTTACAACTGATGACATGCTCTTATACTGAGCATATTTTAGACAAGGAAAATGAATTAGACACATAGGCAAATACTGTCATATACACAGTCTATGGTTTTGATATTTATGGGGTTTTTTTTTTCTGATTTTACTGTGTCTACATGTATTTTGTCATCACTAAATTCCCTAATTGAACCAACTCTCACCAAAGATGGAAACGAGGAAAAGCAAGCTCACTGGAACTCAAACCTCATTCTCCTGCATTCCCTTCCCTCATCCAAGGTATTTTCTGACAAAGCTTTCCCAGGACAGATGCTACACCAAGCAAACATCCTATTCAGTGAAGCCTCCAATGAAGGCTTCCTTTTGTTGTTAAGGGATAAAGTTTGTGGGTCCTTAGTCCCCCTGCAGGAAAATATCTCTACACTGTAAACATGTCCTGAAGTCCAGTTTCCTCCTGAAACATTCTGAGGCTTATAAACTCAGACGTAACAAATGGAACCTTTAGAGCGAACAATCACTCAACAGCATAAGTTATTTTAATGGTCCTATCTCTTGAAACTAAACTTCTACCATCTGTTCTACCCTTTAACTGCAAATGTAAAAAGAACACCATTCCCAGTGGTATCATAAAAAGTTAGATATAAGTGATTTAAATGCATGTTTTGGTTCAGTATCCAGTGCAGTATGCATCCAAAGGAAGGCTTATATTGGATTTATTTTTTTATGGCTAAATAAAAATTCAGAATGGGAGAACTTCTGTGTGAAAAAAAGAGTAACTTTTTAGTTGACACAGAATGTTACAACTTGTTATTTGTTCATTCATTCATTCACTCACTCGTGTTTTTCTTCAAATATTTGTAGGTTGTCTTGTGTACTCGTAGTGCACTAGATACTTGGGTATAGAAGTCAGCGGCGATAATTGGGAAGACCTCTGACACCCATAAAGGAAAGCATAACAGGATATTTCCTATAAATATACATAAAAGTCACATAAAAACTGAGGCATAAATTTCCTGCTTTGCTTCAGGATGCTAGTGCCAGGGAGCAGAGTGAAGCCAGCAGACAGTCAGATCTTGATGGAAAACTGACAGTTGCTCTACAGTGTCACCTGCCTGAGATTGTCACTTTATCTGAAGATTATTTACATACCTGACTTAATTTCCCCATCTAGGACATGGGGACACTAAGCACAGGACAGGAAGTCATACAATATGAATTATTACATGCCTGTACTTATTTTTGCTTAAGATTTTATCTGTATTGTTAAGTATAGTGTTAGCTCATTTATTTTCATTGTATTCAATTATTGTTCGAGCACACCACTGGACCTTTATCTTGTATCAGTTGGTATTTGGATATTATGATGCTGCAGTTATCAGGGGGGTTGTATCACAGTGTGTGTAAGTGTATATCTGTTGTGTGACAAAACTTTTCCTGGGGAGATGCAACATACATGTCTACTCATCCCAGATAGGGATCCCATGAGGGACCAGAGTCCAACTTGTTGAGCCAATGAGTTTTGTTGGGATTACTTACTGGAGTATGGGTGAAGAGTTACTTACAGGAAGCAGAATTGACTCAAAGACAGCTGCATCATCAAAGCCCACCCTAACGTGGGTGACAACTTGCAAAGCTGAAAACCTGGAGCACCCTGCACAGCCTGCGGGCAGCTCAACAGGTTAGAGCGTCCTTTCCAGGTGCCTCAGTTTGTCTAAGCTTTTTCCAGGCAGATGGGCTTGTTTTCTTCTTTCAGGCAGCTTGTTTGGTCTTAGAGTCTTCTTTTTCCTCTCAGAGTCTTTTTTGCCAACTTAGCATGTCTGAGAGCCTTCTTTGTAGCTGGACTCTGCTTACTTTGACAGGATGGGGCTCAGCGAATTTGGTCAGTTTCAGGAAGTTCTTTAAGGTGTTTTGTTGTTGTTGTTGTTGTTGTTGTTTATCTCCCTGCTTAAAGGGATCCTCTGCATGATAGACTATTTCAATCTCAGAAGAGACAGGTACACTATAGTATCTCTCTCTCTATGTACATGTATATTTTATATACATTTATGAGCTTTACCCAGGAGAATGGAGCAGTTAGTAATCAACAGCAGTTACAATGATGGCATTTACAGCCACATTATGATGGGGAAAGCACAACAATGAACTTTAACTCAATTACCCATCTGTGGACTGGCCGGAAGTCTGTTGATTTAAGCAGGACTCAGCCAGGCTTGAATTCAAGCTGGGTACTGGGTTTGGGTGTGCTCGCTGTCTCTTGACTTTGTTGAACCAGTGACTCTTCAAGGCACACCCCTCTCACAGAGAGTGGATAGAGTCAAGATGGTCTACTTCGCTGCAAAAGCACATCGCAGGCTCTCTGTTCACACTCTTCACTAGCTTTCTGTAGGCATTCTTCAAGTCAGTTGGTCAAACTGAAGAAATGGGAAAATGGTATTTTCTACTGAGTGCTGGAGAAATGGATTGGTGGTCAACATTGCTTGCTGCTCTTCCAGAGGTTCCAAGTTCATTTTCCAGCATTTGTATCACACAGTTCCCAATCGCCTGTAGCTCCAGCTATGGGGCCGGGTGGGGGAATGCCTCATCCTCTTAGGGCCTCTTTAGGCACATTCACATGCATGGTATTTACTTACACAGACACACACATTAATAAGAATGACTCTAAAAATATGTTTTTCACCTACCATGATACGTTTATTTGTGTGTGAACGATCCTAACTCAAAAAATTACAATCCTAATATAAACTATAATTATACCCTAATACAAGAGAATAAAGTACTGGCTTATTTGGTTAGACAGATGGTTTTCTGGCCAGATGATATCTTTCTAGAATGTACCAGTTTACATGGTTATAGTGGTTTTCTTCAAAGTCCTGCTTCTTCACATGCCCAGTGTTTGCCATTTTCAATGTCCCCTCTTCCCTCATTTGTGATCAAACAAGAATGCTTGGTAAATGCCGTGCCTCTAAGCTTCGAACCAAACAATGCTAAGCGCCACAGTGACCCCTAATTTGATCGCCCACCTGTGGATGTAAGTGCGACTGCCTGGCACTCTTTCTGTCTCTTTCATGACAGCCATGCAATACCATGATTTTAATTTGCATGCTCCTAGTGACTGATGAGGTTGAGCTTTTTTTTTTTTTTTTTTTTTTTTTTTAATGTATTTTGTATATCTACTCAGCTTCTCTAGGCTGCTCACCCGGGGAGTGGGGGGAAGACCCATTGAAGTCTTCACTAATTGTCTCTTGATTGATTCTTAGGGTAGATTCTGAGCATGAGTTCTTTGGTGGTGATATCATTTTCCTGTCTGTCTAACCTTTCCCTCTCTTGATTTGCTTTTGGAAGAGTGTGCATTTTCAATTCAAATGTAGCCAGATGCATCAACCTTCCTTAGATGACCAGTGATGTTTATGTGTAATTTAAAAAATCTTTGTCTACCCCCAAGTCATAAGAATATTCCCTTACATGTTCTTTTAAAGGCATTATTATTATTAGTATTAGTATTATTATCCTTTATTCATGTAGGTACAATATCTCCCTAGAATTGATTTTTATGTCTATGAGGTAGTGCTCCAGAGCCTCATGTATGTCTAGTTGATCCAGCACCATTTACTGAGAGATCATCTTTTCTCTACATTAGTGCAAGGCCATGCTCATGTCAAATGTCCATTTATTTCATTTGCCTATCTGTCTTTATGTCAGCATGACTTCCTCTTAGTTTCTGAAGCTTCATGATACATCTTGGTAATCAGTGTCATACATCTTTTTGATTGTTGAAGATTGTCTTAGCTTTTTAAATATAAAATATTTATTTATATTTATTTTAAAATTGTATATATATATGAATATATATTCATATGAATATATATATATGTATATATATATATATATATATATATATATATATATATATATATATGAATGCATGTGTACATGTGTATAGCTGTCTGTGGAGGCCAAAAGGTATTAGATGCCCTGGTGCTGGAGTGAAATACAGATGGTTACTAGCTTCCTCATTTGGTTGCATGGAACAGAACTTGGAGGCTTTGCAAGAGTAGTACATTCTCTTAACCACTGAGCAATCTCTTCTGCACTGTCTTGACTTTTCTTGACCTCATGTCTCCATTAAAAATGCTTAAACTGAGCCAGGCATGTCCGGGCAGTTGGTGACACATGCCTTTAATCCCAGCACTCAGGAAGCAGAGGCAGGGGAAACACTGAGGTCAAGGTGAACCTGGTCTACAGAGTGAGTTCCAGGGCAGCCATGGCTACACGGAGAATCCCCGTCTCAAAAGAATCCAAAAAACCAAAAATCAAACCAAACAAATAAAAATAAACCAAAAAATAAAAACCAAAATAAATCCAAAACAAAAACCAAAAAGACTCCGAAAGTTTAAAGCAGCTTGTCAAGTAAGTCTCAATGATTACACTGAGAATTGATCATTATAGTGCCTTTCAATCTATGAACACACACACACTCTCTCTCTTTCTCTCTCTCTTCAGGGTTTAGGTCATTAAAATGCTTTGCTCAATTGATTATTATACTGAGGCTTTACATTTCTCATTACTCATTATTTTGTGTTTTTTGGTTCCAGTAGAAGATACTTTTAAAATTTTAATTTTACAGTTGTTTAAAAGAATTAAGCATGCAGAAATGTGAGCTGAACAATGGACATGCCACAAATGGATTGGGAAAAGCACTGGAGGCCGCAACTGTACGTAAAAAACTATGTGTAACTGAAGAAATCTGGGAGTGGAAGAGGTGGTTATCCACCTGGGAGTGGAAGAGCACACCAAATGGTTGTCCAGTGCCAAATGGTCAGCCTTGAAGACACACATATAAGTAACATAATATGGACTCAATAGGCTATATTTAGGTACCCCCCACATATATACATATATGTATATTAGGAATATGTATATATACATGTATATTTATTCACATACATACACACATATTTTCATGGAATAGCAGTGAAAAAGGCTATAAATTTGAAGAAGAGAGAGGAAGTTATACAGTAGGGTTTGAAGGGAGGAAAGAGGAAGAAGAAGGAAGAAACATAATTATAACACAATGTCAAAAGAAAACAAAACAAAAAATAACAAAGATTTATGTGTATGAATGTTTTGCCCACGTGTATGTCTGGGCATCATGTATGTACCCAGTACCTTTGAAGGTCAGAAGACAGCAACTGAGCCCTGAATTAGAGTTAAAAATAGTTGTGAACTGGTATTTAGGTGCTGGGAATTGACTTCAAGGCCATCCAGTGCTTTTACCCACTCAGCAATCTCTCCTGCCCAGTTCCCGTTTATAGAGAGAAACAGAATTGCTTTCCGTGTGTGTGTGTGTGTGTGTGTGTGTGTGTGTGTGTGTGTGTGTGTGTATGTGTGTGTGTTCATGTGGATGCACTTGGGTGTGGAGTCCAGAACACAACATTAGGTGTTGTTCATCAGTTACCATTTATCTTGTCTTTAGAGACGGGGGTTTCTCATTTTTCTGGAACTCCCATGGTAGGCTAGCTGGCTAGGAGTCACAGCGATGATTCCTCTGTCTCCACCTCCCCAGTTTTGGTTTTACAAGTGCTTAACATCATGGAGGTTTTCTATAAGACTAGCAAATCCCCACAAACTACTTATTTTATTTGTATGGGCATGGGTGAGCATGTACCACAGGGCACATGTTTTCTAATGGATTTATTGATTCCATTAACTTTCCAAGTATAAATGTTTAGATTTATTGATGGTTTTTATTGTACGTTTCTGATATAGTCTATTAACTTAAATTTTATTTCACTATTTATTTCCTGACCCTTATCTCTGATTCCTGGCATTTCTTCTTATATGACATATTTAATTTAGACTTTACATTTTCCCATATGCATAGTTTTACTCAAAACCCCCATTCTGACATCAAGCGTTTTTATTATCTTTAAGTTGAAATGATTCCATTAATGTTCCAAGCATAAACTATTAGATTTCCTCCATCTGTGTTCAAACCCTGAATTTCTGTAGTGTTTTCCTGATAGTGTATTCTATCAGTTATTGAAAGAAATATATTAAAATCCCCCTCTAAGGTTATGGCTTCATTTATTTAACCTACGGGTACAGTCATCTTTTTCTTTATATATTGCAGGGCTCTGTTATTTTGTATTGCAAATTTAGGTTAAGATATTTTTCTGGTAGATTGACTCTTTCATTATTACTAAATATTTGCTTTTATCCTTAGGAATATTCCTCGCATTAAAGTCTACATTGTTTCATATTGGTTGCATATTTTACACCTCCATTCTTTCACCTTCCTACATCCTAATGTTTAACTAGCATTTCATGAAAGTAGCATAGACTTTTCTTTTTAAAGGACTCTAGCAGTCATTGTCTATTTGTGGAAGTACTTCATTTGTGATTTTACATTATTGCTGATATGTTTGGGTCAAGATCTACCACCTTAGCACTTGATTTTATTTGATTCACCTTTCTTATACTCAACTTATCTTCTTTCTTGCTTTCTATTATTGTTTTTGTTGATTTTGCTATATTACCGTGTCCTCTGTATTTTCTTGTTAGTTTTATTATTAATATCTTTGGAAAACTTGGTTCCCTAGCAATACCACCAGGATGGAGATCCTTGTTCAAGTAGCTTATTGAGGATGGTCTCAGAAGTAAAAGGAATGAGACAGGTCAGGGAGAAACAAATGAAGGAACTCAAACTTCCCCTGTGATCTGAGAGTGGCACAGAGTACATATGGCATTAGTTCAAGAGGAGGAGAAGGGGAGAGGGATGGGGGAGGGGCTGTGTGAGAGAGGGGGGCTGTGAACGGAATGTAAAGTGAATGAATAATAATAATAATAATTAATAAAGCAGCTGAGCCTGGCCTTTACCCTTCGGTGAGGTATTGTTTAGGCTCAGCCTTATGGGAAAGAAGACATGTCGCTGGTGTTTATTGACTTGCAATGAAGCTGAATATATTTTCATGTTTACTAGGTGTTTGTGTTTTCTCCTCCATCGAATATCTTCTGCATTTTCAGTGCATTATTGACTTCTTCTGTTTCTTTATATAGGGTGGATATTAATTCTTTGTCAGCATATATGGGAAATGTTTTTTATCCTTTATTTTCTTATTCTTATTTTTGCTTTTAAACAGATAGGAACTCTAATTTATGAGTTATGCCTCTGCAAGCACACATTAAGTTAAAAAACATTAAAAATACATTTAATACCAGATATATTGTAAAGTTAAAAAAGGTAATTGTAAATTTAGATATTTCTCAACTTCTGATGGGGTTCAATATGGAAAAATTTCTATATCAAGGATTCTCTGTATTTGGACTCATTAGTTTCTTTCATTAGGGTTTGGGAGTTTTATTTCATGTTTTAGGAAAATTTCACGGCCACGGCAGGTAGTGGGGCACATATCTTTAACCCCAGCACTCAGAAGCACAAGTAGGTGGATCTCTGTGAGTTTGAGGCCAGCCTGGTCTACAGAATGAGTTCCAGTACAGCCCAGGGCTACACAGAGAAACCCTGTCTCAGAAATAAAAAAGATCTTGTCAAATTCATAAGATATTCTTTTCAATATTTTACAAGATTTTATAGTTATTATTCGACATAAAAGTCTTTACTTAAGCGGTGATAGATTTATGAACATTGTGAGGTTGGGCTCCAAATTTAATTAGCGGTTTTCATTACATTTTTAGCTTTAATGACTTTTTGCATGTAACACAAACATTCACAGGGTTTGGATGTCAGAACACGAATACTTTAGGATGGGAGGGATTCTGCCTGCTACAGGGTACTGTTTGGTTTAAATGACTCATGACTACCTCAAATGAAAGCTATAATAATCTCATTTTAGCATATCCAAATCCATAGAGTATGCGCGCACGTGTACACACACACACACGTCTAAAAATTTAAATTCTGTCATCAAAATCCAGTGTGAATGAAGCTTTTGTTCTCCATTTGGAACGTGTGAAACTTAAGAAAGGAGACGTGGCTTTCAGGCCTAAGCAAAAGTGCTTGGTTTCCAAAGCCCCGTGTGTCCTGTGAGTCTGTTCGCCTCCTGTACCTTTGCCTTCACTCTTTCACTCTTTCCTCTCTCTTTGCTCCAGATCTCCATAGCTTTTTCATCTTTTTTTTTGCTGTCTCTTCTGCCTGCCACTTTCTGCATCCATTACTTGTCACAATTGCCTCTTTCTGAAAATTGCTATCACTTTTTATTCAAATATTAGCAACATAGTAGGCAATAGTGAAGAATTTAGAGTTGCACTTCTTCGATTAAAATCCAATACATTTCCCAACAGAAATGTATTAGGCACTGCTTCTGTTGCTGTGATAAAATACCCCAAAAAAATCATCCTAAGGGAAAGAGGCTTATTTTGGCACACAGTTAGAGGGGATTGTTTCTTCATGTCTAGGAAGACATGGCTTCGGGCAAGGAAGACATGGTAACTGCAGAAGAAAGGCAGCCAGATGGTTACATTCCAGTGGCAGGGAGAATACAGAGAAGGAACATGAAGTGGGGCTGGGCTATAAGCTCTTAAGGCTTGCCTCAGTGATCCACCTTCCCCAGCATGGCACTTCCTCCCAAAGTTTCCACGGTGTCCTCATTCAGTGGGGATCAGTGGAGATCATATTTTTAAACATGTGAGTCTATGAGGGAGAGTTTACATTCAAAACACATTACTTAACCTACCTTGGTCTCACTGTCCTTATTTATGAATGGATATAAAAATAATAGAAATGTTTCAACAACTTTAAAGTTAGTAAATACTTGGAGCACACATTACACATTGTTGGTCAATATGTAGACACTACTCTTCACTTTCTTTTTTTTTAGCTAGGTATTGCTTTTTTTAAAATATTTTTTATTACATATTTTCCTCAATTACATTTCCAATGCTATCCCAAAAGTCCCCCATACCCTCCCCACCACTTACCTACCCACCCATTCCCATTTTTTTGGCCCTGGCGTTTCCCTGTACTGGGGCATATACAGTTTGCGTGTCCAATGGGCCTCTCTTTCCAGTGATGGCCGACTAGGCCATCTTTTGATACATATGCAGCTAGAGTCAAGAGCTCCAGGGTACTGGTTAGTTCATAATGTTATACCACCCCTTCAGAGAGACTATTCTACAAGCATACAGCCTATAATGGAAGTCCAAGTCATCTAACATATTGATCTGTTTAATTCTATGTAAAATCTGTAGGCTTTTCTTATTATTCTATGTTGACTCTTATTCTAAGCAACAAGCTCACTGGGGCCACGGTTGTGTTCTTGCTGTGCCTTCAACATCTCAGCATCAGTGGAACCTTCTCATGGTAGCTTTCAACCAATGCGTGTGAACAGGCATGCCACCATGATAGGGTAACTCTAGACTCTTTGTTCTCTCACATTACAAACTCTGACTCCTGCTTTTCTGACCTCATTGTTCATCACCGCCCCCCCCCCCCCCCCCCCGCGCGCCTTGTCATGAGGCTTTCTTTATGGGGTGAATTTCTTGCCCCAGGATTCTGTTGACCCTTTTTCAAATAAGCATTTTGAACATCTTCCTGCTAGACTTAGTATGTCCGTAATGTTTCAGAACTTTCCACAGCTTTAAGCCTTGCTCTACGAACCCCATCCTTCCAGATGTTACTCCTCCAAGTCCATTGTGCATCCTTACTCAGTCCTTATGGTATGCAGTCTTGGATTGTCCTTCCTGTTTGTCCTAGAACTCCAGTTCAAGAGAAATTATTGTCATGATATTTGGTGACAAGCTAAGTCTGACACATGTCTGAATACTGTTTTCTCTTTTGTCCTTTCTATGTAGGTTACAGTCAACAACACTATTGGTACTTTGCATGACTCCAACTCTTCTGTTTATGAAATAAGCACCATTCTGTTTCTCAGAAACATCACTAACCTGGGACGTAAGTCATTATAATTTTCCATGATTATCATGAAAAGATAAAATGATATAATTTAGTCATAAAGAAATAGTAGTAGTTGTAGTTAATGGCAATGTGAAATCATTTTGAGGTTTCAGTGAAATGATGAATGCATGGAATACAGAGAGGGGATGAGTACTGTAAGACATATTTCTCTTATATGTACCTGTAAATATTTATTTTATGTGTATTCATATGTGTGCTAGTGTGCACGCAATTGTGTTATCTGTATGTGGAGGCTAGGGGTGAATTTCAGGTGTCAGTCCCCAGGAACTATTTAGCTTATTTTTGAGACAGTCTTTCACTGAGTCTTAGGGCTCACCATTATACTAGTGTGGCAAGCCAGCTAGGCCAAGGGATCCCCCTGCCTCTACCTCTGAAGCTCTTGGAATACAAAGGTATAAACCATGTCTGGCTTTTGATTTGATTGCTAAAGACCAAATTTAGGCTTTCATACTTTCAGGGCAAGCACCTTACCAACTCAGCTGTCTTTCCTGCCCCATGTTCAGAGAGACACCCTTTCTCAAGGTACTAGAGAAAGTGATAGAAGAGACACCAAGTGCCCTCCTTTGTTCTCCACACGTATCCACATAGGCTCATGTATCCACACGTACACACAGCCAGCCCCAGACCCCTTCCCCCCATGACACACACATGCTTGTGCATGCAAACAAACAAACAAACAAACAAACAAATCCCAAAAATCAAACAACAAAAAAGCAAGGTTTCAGCTGAGTATGGGTATATACCTTTAATACCAGAATTTAGGAGGCTAAGGTAAGGGGACTTTGAGTTTTAAGCTATCTAAGGCTCCATAGCATGACCTTATATAGAAAAATCAAACCAAAACAAAGCAATAATAATAATAATAATAATAATAATAATAATAATAATGTTCTGATTGAGAATTTCCTCTCTTGTCTTGCAGAGATGAAAAGAGAGCACTGTTCTGTAGCATATCACCCTGTACGGAACTTCTGGATAGTTTGGGAATGTTTAAGGTCAAACTCTAATGATAAGAGCAGTAGCCCAATTCAGAGAGAGAGAGGGAATGAGGAGAGATGCAAAGGAGAGAGAGAGAGAGAGAGAGAGAGAGAGAGAGAGAGAGAGAGAGAGAGAGAAAGAGAGAGAGAGAGACTGAGGGAGGGAGGGAGAGAGAGAGACTGAGGGAGGGAGAGAGAGAGGAAGAGGGACTGAGGGAGGGAGAGAGAGATAAAGAGATAGAAGGGGAGACTGGATTTAAAATAACTGAACCTCCTTTGCTTCCTAACCAACTGGCATGTAACTCTGATTTTCCTTCTGCCACTCCTTTGATCTCTCAAAGCTCTCCCTCAGTCAGCACTCTACAGTTCAAAATTGCACTAATTTGTTACTCTACACTTCCATCTGGGCATACAGACTTGCACAGCCTGATTCCCATGCTGGCCTGAATTTGCTAATTTGTTTAGCACCAGGTTGAGCATATTGGTTTCAGGATATTTACCCAAATTGTCAGGAAAACATCAGAGATTGTCAGGTTTTTTTTATGAATCAAATCACAAATAAGGACACTGTCACTTACGGCTAACACAATAGACACCTGACATTTGTACACAGATGCCTGCATCTCTGTTCTCTGACTGCAGGTCCTGGAAGCTCAGATTCAGCACCTATAGAATCTACTGAGAAGGGGAGAAGGAAGGGAATGAATTCCAGTGCTCCCAGCCTGGGACTTCATGGATATCCTCTGGATGATTTACCAAATTTCTTTTAGCTAACTTTTCCTTCCCAAGTCCATGGATGAGAGGAATAGTGGGACAACCTATCCTGTGGCCTTTCAGAATCCAGCCTTTCGGGCTGATGATATCCATGGGACAGCTCCTCTTTTTTGGGGAGAAAGGGGGGATTGGTTGATGATGATGATGAGGGGAGATGAGGGGCAGGGACTGGGGAAGATGCTATCATAGTATAAAATAAGTTAAACAACACAACAGAAAAAAGTACTAAAAGAAACAATGAAAAGAAAAAAAAAAGAGAATCCAGTCTTTATTAGGTATCTCTGGTTGAGGGGTAGAACTTTTTTTTTTAAGATTTATTTATTTATTATATGTAAATACACTGTGGCTGTCTTCAGACACACCAGAAGAGGGCGCCAGATCTTGTTATGGGTGGTTGTGAGCCACCATATGGTTGCTGGGATTTGAACTCATGACCTTCAGAAGAACAGTCGGTGCTTTTACCTGTTGAGCCATCTCACCAGCCCAGGGTAGAACTTTTAACCTTTAAAGACAAACTTGGAATACAGTTGAGGGTCAAGATGGAAAAAAACTGTTTCTTCTTTTCATTTTTTGGCTCGAAGTATTCTTTTATCATCAATATGTCTGGAAATATAAAAACTTCTTATGATCATTGGTTAAAGACAGCATGTTTGCAGCCTGGTCCTCTGCATTGTAGGGTTCCTCCCCTGTGTTTCCCTCCATGGAATTTATCATTGCAATACCTGTTTGCTTACATGTGTATATATGCTACTTACACTCAAAAGTAATGAAGACATGCTTTTCAACCTTTGGATTTCAAGGTTCTTGGTTGTGGGGAGAAGGCCAAGAAAAGAAGAGAAAGGAAGGAGGAAAGCTGGGCATCTTGCCCTAGAATTGGCTCCTCTGAGGTCTCTGACCATTTATGGACTTTTTAAAGGAGGAAGTCTGGATCTGTGGATGAGTCAGCCTGGAAGTAAAACACCTAAATAAAGTCTCATATGAAAGATGTTATGGAACACGGCTGAGAGAAAGCTTCGCAGTAGGCTTGGAACAGGTTTCCATTGTAGAGCTGTGTGCATGTTGGACCCCAGTTTGGCCCTGGTTTGGGCCTGGAGGACAAACTTGAGCCTGGTTCGAGTTTCTGAGGCCTTGTGGGAGAGCCTAAGCCTGACTCTGGAGTTTTGAGATCTGTCTCAGTCACTTCCTTATCCGGGTGACTCAGCAAGACCTATTTGGCCCTGCCTCTGTCCCACTGTTGCTGATGTAGAGCTTTGCAATTGGCCCTGTTAGTCACTCCATACCCTCCATCACCCTTCCCTGCCTCCTACGACATCTTACCCCACCAAAAATCCACCTCCCTATGTTCCAAACTTATATAAGCTAGTGGCTGATGCCGTAAAGTTGAGTTCCTGCTTTGACAGAGTCCTGGATCTGTGTTTTTCTTTTGGGCTGTTGGCACTCACCAACCCACTCAGCCCTAGAGAAGACCCGGAGAGACCCCCGTGGGAATGGGACTTCTCTCCTCTCGCCTGGACCTGCCAGCAGCTGGCATGTGCAAACCATGCCTGGTACCGTGACCACTGCTCACCTGGTGGATGCTATTGTCATTGCTGTTACCACTTAACCATCAGGGTTGGTTTTTTTTGCTATATATAAATGTAAAAGCAAATACAAACATATGTCTTTGTTTCTGAAAACTTAAAGGAGCTTTAATGCATCTACTCACAAATTCAAATTTAAAACACGATGTGTTATTCTTAGCTGAGTTGATGTTAGTTATTACAAACAGCATTCATTTTGTAATTAGTTTACTGAGAATCTGTAGTAAGTAGAGCTTTTGCTTTATGAAAAGCATTTGACTTTTGTCACAGACTGCTTCATCCACAAAGCCACTTACAAGAACTACTTTCAGATGCACAGGGTTTCATATTTCTATGGTTGGGTACTCCCTCACCAAATAATTACTTGCACCAAGACACCATCTCATGGTTAGGAAGACTCCCACATCACAGTCCCCATTTCCTCCATTGCCTCCTGGGCCAGCTTCCTCCACGCTATGGTTCCCTCTCATTCCTGACATCAGCAAAGCTTTTACTCTTCACTAGACTATAGTTAGAAGCAAGATTGTAGTTAGCTCTCTGGAGTAAGGGCTTGAATCCATGGAAAGCTATAAGGTGGTCATGTTACCTCATCACAAAGAGAACATGGCTTAACAACTAGTAAATCCAGACAAGGTTAGTACCTGGCAAGTCCAGCCCCAGTTGATGACCAGCAAGGTGAACCAAGGTCACAAAGAATGAACATGGTGACCAGGACATATGAGCACTCTCCTTGTCTGGGTGAACAGTGTGTGATCACTTCCTTGATTGGTTCAAGAGAGCATGCAAAGAGAATGTGATGCCCCATTTGCTGGCCCACAATATAGACAGAAATAATCAATCAGTGAAGATTACCTTGACCTTTGTCCAGTTCCTGCTCTAGGTTCTATAAACAACTTCTAAACAATGCGCCTGAATGATTTCTCCTTCTTGTGATTCTGCCTTTCCTTGAGAGGTTTTCTAAGTTTTTTTTATTGAATCTATCCTGGCTTTGCCTGAATCCCAGTTCCTTATTCCACAATCCTCACAAAATAACAATCTCCATAGCTACTGGCTCAGGGAAACTCTAGTAACCATTGATCTTCTGACATCTTACTCCCAGATACAAGCCAACTAGGGATGAGAAAGGTTCTGTTGCCCTCAAAGATCCTATATTAGAAGACAGTTAGCTATAATTTTCGTAACCAATAACTCCCACTTCTTCCCAATTGTCATAACCATCACAGTAGCCCTGACCTTGATTGCCCTTTATAGATCACCCACCATAATACCCTCCACTTTGCCCTTCATAACTAGGGTACCTCCAGAACTGCAATCCCCAGATCATCCTGAAAACCTGTCATATCCATTCTACTTTCACCTCTGCCAGTTCTTCCTCTGAAGGTCCTTCCTGATTCTGTTCAAAACTCTCACCATCAGACACATATCCTCCAAACCAAAGTTCCCTCTTCTTTCACTCTAGAAAGCTTGACATCCTGCATTGCTTTGTCCAGACAGTACCTTCTTTCTTCTATATTATGGCCATTGATGGTATGATACTTTCACAACACAGTTTTACCCATGGTATAATGGTTTCCCAAAGAAACAAAGCATACTTTTCATTCAAGGTGGCTTATTGATTTTTCATATTCTTCAAAGTAATCTCCATGGTGATTCTCAGCATCTTCTCTTGATTCGTTTTCTTTTTCCATTTTTTTATTAGGTATTTAGCTCATTTACATTTCCAATGCTATACCAAAAGTCCCCCATAGCCACCCACCCCCACCCCCCTACCCACCCACTTCGTGATTCGTTTTTAGATTTACTTATTTTATTCTATGTGTATGAGTATTTGTACTTCCTGTGTATGTCATGCCTGCATTTGTTAGAAGAGTGTATTTGATTCCCGGGAACTAGTGTTGGGTGGTTGTGAGCTACCATCTAAGCACTGGAAACTAAACCTGACTCCTTTGCAAGAACAAGTGCTCTTAATTGCAGAGCCATCTTACCTTCCCCCAAATCCCAGTATCTTTTTAAATACCATAAATAAACAATTTCACATGAACCCCATATTTTTCTCTCTCTAAAATATGTTGACTCCATTATTCCATGAAGCCTTTCACAGCATCAATGTCAGCCATGGAAAGGAAAGTTAACAAAACCAACTTCTTCCAATCTCTTGCTTTTGAGACACTTCAGAACCACATGCTCTATGAGCATTCCCCATTGGTGATAACCATCTATCAAACTTTCCTCTGTGGGTACAAAATGTAAACCATCAATAAATAACCTGCAGAATAGCTTCCTTTTCCCCTCTTCTCCTCCAATGAAAGAGTTTCTAATGTTTTCTTCATTGTAGATTGAGCTTCTCCAATTTCCTGCAGTCAAACAAGACAGGAAAAAATCTTCATAGAGAAACACAAATTGTATGTTACTTGGTGCCCATGCTCAAAACTCTACCCCTGGAAGCATCTGTACACCGACCGCACTATGTCCTGCATGCCTCTGATCTTCATGTCACTGGATTAGTATGCAGGAGGTGCATGTCTAAATGCTCTTTGTAAAGAAAGGAAGAAAGAAAGAAAAAAAGAAAGACAATAAGAAATAAAGAGTGGGTCCAGCTTTATCACTGTGTCAGCTTTCTCAGGCCACATCACAAGGACCAAAGTCTCAGTAGTTTAAGCAACATATTTTTTTTTTCAGCATTCTGGAGTCTGGAAGTCCAAGTTCCAGGTGCCTGTACAGAGTGGTTTCTGGTGAAGCTTTCGGTTGCAGGTGAGAACTTACTTCCTGGGTCCTCACAAGCTCTTATCTTTGTGTACATGAAGAGAGAAAAGGTGAGGAAGACAGAAAGGGAGAGGGGAGAGAAGAAGAGGAGGAGAGAGGTGGGACTATTATATTTAGGGCAAGATCTCAAATTTATGCATTTTGGAGGGAACACAATTGCATTCATTATTAACAAGAGAATTCATTATACTCTCCTCAGGTGAGCTGCATTATTGGGAGGCCTACAAAATAAGTCTGACAGTGCTTCATGACAGGGTTGCTGACTTGTGTCTCCCTATATCATCAACATAAATCCTAGAACATAAGGAAATCCCAGATAAAAAGTTTCATAAATGAAATGTGTTGCTAAACAAGTATTTGATGGTGGGTTAACCAATGTAACAAACATTTTTGATACATTTTATTCAAATGATGACTGTGTTACATATTTTTCTAGAAAGATCAGTACAACAAAAGCATCAAAAATTCCCTCTTTTTATATAAAAAGTCACTAAAGCAAAGCTTCAAATAGGTATGTTTGTTTGAGTGCTTTATGGCAGAAATGCTCATGGGCGTTGAAATAAAGGAAGCAGGGCAGGAGTAGGGAAATGCTATGCAAGAAAATGGCTTCACAGGAGTCTAGCTTCATCCTACAGGGAGTTCTGAAACACAAAGAACAGACTTAGTTCTTCCTTCACTTAGTTCCAAGCAATGGCAGACTTTTGAATTACGTCCATCAGCCACTGGCTGAGGATAGAGTTCCATGGGACTGTAACTGTACTCATTGTTTTATAGGATATGGAATTTACAATGGACACTAAGAAAGTAAGAATCCATGTTAAGCTCATTTGTTTCTTTTTTTTTTTTCAACTTTGCAACCTACCTCTTTTTAAAATTTATTTATTTTTCATTAGGTATTTTCTTCATTTACATTTCAAATGCTATCCCGAGTCCCCCAGGCCCCCCTCCCCCAACTTCCCTACTCACCCACTCCCACTTCTTGGCCCTGGTGTTACCCCGTACTGAGGCATATAAAGTTTGCAAGACCAAGGGGCCTCTCTTCCCAATGATGGCCAACTAGGCCATCTTCTGATACATATGCAGCTAGAGACATGAGCTCCAGGGGTACTGGTTAGTTCATATTGTTGTTCCACCTATAGGGTTGCAGACCCCTTTAGCTCCTTGGTTACTTTCTCTAGCTCCTCCATTGGGGGCCCTGTGTTCCATCCAATAGCTGACTGTGAGCATCCACTTCTGTGTTTGCCAGGCCCGGCACAGCCTCACAAGAGAAAGCTATATCAGGGTCTTTTCAGCAACATCTTGCTGGTGTATGCAATGGTGTCAGCGTTTGGAGGCTGATTATGGGATGGATCCCCGGGTATGGCAGTCTCTAGATGGTCCATCCTTTCATCTCAGGTCCAAACTTTGTCTCTGTAACTCCTTCCATGGGTATTTTGTTCCCAATTCTAAGGAGGGGCAAATTGTCCACACTTTTGTCTTTGTTCTTCTTGAGTTTCATGTGTTTTGCAAATTGTATCTTGTATCTTGGGTATTCTAAGTTTCTGGGCTAATATCCACTTATCAGTGAGTACATATCATGTGAGTTCTTTTGTGATTGGGTTACCTCACTCAGGATGATGCCCTCCAGGTCCAACCATTTGCCTAGGAATTTCATAAATTCATTCTTTTTTTTCTTTTTCTTTCCATTTTTTATTAGGTATTTAGCTCATTTACATTTCCAATGCTATACCAAAAGTCCCCCATACCCACCCACCCCCACTCCCCTACCTGCCCACTCCCCCTTTTTGGCCCTGGCGTTCCCCTGTTCTGGGGCATATAAAGTTTGCGTGTCCAATGGGCCTCTCTTTCCAGTAATGGCCGACTAGGCCATCTTTTGATACATATGCAGCTAGAGTCAAGAGCTCCGGGGTACTGGTTAGTTCATAATGTTGATCCACCTATAGGGTTGCAGATCCCTTTAGCTCCTTGGCTACTTTCTCTAGCTCCTCCATTGGGAGCCCTGTGACCCATCCATTAGCTGACTGTGAGCATCCACTTCTGTGTTTGCTAGGCCCCGGCATAGTCTCACAAGAGACAGCTACATCTGGGTCCTTTCGATAAAATCTTGCTAGTGTATGCAATGGTGTCAGCGTTTGGATGCTGATTATGGGGTGGATCCCTGGATATGGCAGTCTCTACATGGTCCATCCTTTCATCTCAGGTCCAAACTTTGTCTCTGTAACTCCTTCCAAGGGTGTTTTGTTCCCACTTCTAAGGAGGGGCATAGTGTCCACACTTCAGTCTTCATTTTTCTTGAGTTTCATGTGTTTAGGAAATTGTATCTTATATCTTGGGTATCCTAGGTTTTGGGCTAATATCCACTTATCAGTGAGTACATATTGTGTGAGTTCCTTTGTGAATGTGTTACCTCACTCAGGATGATGCCCTCCAGGTCCATCCATTTGGCTAGGAATTTCATAAATTCATTCTTTTTAATAGCTGAGTAGTACTCCATTGTGTAGATGTACCACATTTTCTGTATCCATTCCTCTGTTGAGGGGCATCTGGGTTCTTTCCAGCTTCTGGCTATTATAAATAAGGCTTCTATGAACATAGTGGAGCATGTTTCCTTCTTACCAGTTGGAACATCTTTTGGGTATATGCCCAGGAGAGGTATTGCTGGATCCTCTGGTAGTACTCTGTCCAATTTTCTGAGGAACCACTAGACTGATTTCCAGAGTGGTTGTACAAGCTTGCAATCCCACCAACAATGGAGGAGTGTTCCTCTTTTTCCACATCCTTGCCAGCATCTGCTGTCACCTGAATTTTTGATCTTAACCATTCTGACTGGTGTGAGGTGGAATCTCAGGGTAGTTTTGATTTGCATTTCCCTGAAGATTAAGGATGCTGAACATTTTTTCAGGTGCTTCTCAGCCATTCAATATTCCTCAGGTGAGAATTCTTTGTTTAGCTCTGAGCTTGTTTCTTGATACTTATAATGAGGCAACATTCTCTGTCTCATGAGGCTTAGGGACTGTTGCCCCTGCTGGCAAAGTATCTGCTTTACTATGGCTGGTGATCTCCTTGCTTTGGGATTCCCACATCACCAGATGATGCTCATAACTTCATCCTTTTACGGAGACATCCTTTCTGGAGACTGGGTCTTCATATGTACATAAGCTAAGTGTCTCATCACACTTCCTGTCTGTAGGATACATGTAACTAAACAATGGCCATCCCTTTTAAGTGTTTATAGAAACATAAATTATAGCTTCATGTCTTCAAAGGCTATCACTGACATTCTAATTCCACCTTCTGAGAAGGTTGTTCACTCTTCTCAGGCAGAAAACTTGTGGGAGATTTGCTGTGTGGTAGTAACTATACATCCTAAAGTAATGCATATTCAGAATTTCTAGACCATCATTATCACTTGAATATTCTCTGGAAAAGAATGGGAGAAGAATGGGAGAAGAACTGTATTTATTACTTTTGTGTGTGTGTGTGGAAAATACCCGAGAAAAGCAATTTAAAGGGTAAAGGCAATCATGGTAGCACAGCCTTGCTATAGGTAGTTCTGTTGAATGCAGTCAGGAAGCAGAGAGGGTGGAGTGTCAGAGCTTGATTCCTTCTTGTTTTGATTCAGCCTGGTAGCCCAGTCCTTAAAACTGTGCCACTCGCATATTTAGAGTGGGCTTTTCCATCTTTATTAACTCAAGCTAGAAACTCTTGGTCCAATCAGTCCCAGTGGTTTGTCTCCTATGTGATTCTAGATCCTGTCAAGTTGATGGTCAATATTAAGCATCACACTAGCACAAGAACAAAACTGTGAATGCAAACTGCTTCTTACTGCTATTAGCCATCACACTAGCACAAGAGCAAAACTGTGAATGCAAACTGCTTCTTACTGCTGTGGAAAAGAGTACATTTCTCCAGTTAGCAGCCACATGATATATATATCACATACTGTATATGTTGTCTTCTCTAGCAAGGCACCCTCTCTGGCATAGTGGCTGCATGTGAGCCCACACTAGGCTAACTCTGTGACAACCCATAAACATTTATCAGGATCTATCCAGTTCTTAAATATGGAGTGCCTGAAATATGACAGTCAATTACCATCTTCTTCCTTAAGTACTCGAGGGTGGCATTAGTATCTGCCATACATTTTGGAATGATATCTTGGTTATTTATTTATTTATTTATTTATTTATTTATTTATTTATTTATTTACTTCCTCCCCCAGCCCCCCTCCCAGAGTCTCTACCTATTCCCTCTCCCCTTCTCTGAGAGGATTGGGCCCCACTGGGTATCCTCCAACCCTGGAACAGCAAGTCTTTCCAGGATTAGGCATATCCTCTCCCACTGAGGTCAGGGATAGATATTGGGGATAGATATCACAGTTGGGCTACAACTTTAGGGGTGAGCCTCTGCTCCAGTTGTTGGGGAACCCACATGGAGACTGAGCTGCATGTCTGCTACATATGTCCCAGAGGCCTCAGACCAGCCTGTTGGGTCCCTATTTCTTTCAGGGCCTTCAATTCTTCCCCTACCTCTTCCATAAGGGTCCTCATCTTCTGTCCAATGTTTAGCTGTGGGTGTCTGCATCTGTTTCCATCCGCTGCTGGGTAGAGCCTCTTAGAGGACAGTTATGCTGGGCTCCTGTCTACAATCACAGCAGAGTATCATTAACAGTGTCAAGGAAGGGTCTCAAGTTGGGCCAGTTATTGGTTGGCCATTCCTTCAGTCTCTGCTCCATCTTTGTAAGGAGGTCTACATTTCTTGTAGACAGGACAAATTTTGGGTTGAAAGTTTTATGGGTAGGTGGATGTCCTTTTCCTTCCAATGGGGGTCCTGCCTGGCTACAGGAGGTTTCATGTCCTCACTGTTAGGCATCTCAGTTAAGATGATCTGCATTGACTCTTGGAAGGCTCCCTCATCCCAGGTCTCCGGGATGTACTGCCTTGAAAGAGAGCAGTTTCAGGGACTCCTCACAGCTGTCCTGATCCTGTAGCTCTTGCCCTGCAGCCAGTGTGAGCATCTACCAAGTTCTAAGCCCAGCAACTTTGATTATATCAGAGAAATAACAATGGGTAAATCTGTATACCCAAGGGACCTGTGAGATAGAGCTAGACTATCACTTGCCTCCATGGACCTCACTCTAACAGGGAAACTGATATCTTAAATTCCTGGGTGAGTATTAAGTCAAAATCTGTCTTATAGACATTGATAGATTTGTGTGCAATTGTTTGAGCAAGCAGCCAGCTCCTCTTATTTGTGTTTGTTGCAGTTATTTTCTTGGGGGTAGGGGGAGGTTCAGGAAGCCAATCCTGTGGTGTTACAAGATTTATTTTCATTTTTTTCTGGATATCTGATCTTTCCTCCAATTCATGGGCTCTGAATCTGAGAACTCCTTAGGTCTATAAACTGGGTAATCAGGATTTTTCATTGGAACAGTAGATCTTAGCTTTAACCATTCTTTTTTTGATTGTGTATTTAAAGTGGTCTACTTTCTGGATACCCAGGTAATATGGCTCTACAAATATCAAAGCCTATGAAACATTTATAAAATCCCCATGGGTCAGGTTACTCTTCACCATCACACTCTTGCTTTCCAAGACAGTAACAAGAGTCATTATATTTCTGACTGTTGAATACTGTCATGACTCCTTCTAATGTAGGTTATTATCCTCATTTATATTAGGGAATAGAAAATTTTAAATAATACTTTCTATTATTCCTGAGTTCCAAAGGATAATTACTGTTTAGTTTTGCACTGCATGTCACTGTCACTACAATGTTCTTAATCACTGTGGCAAGAAAACTGTCCTTTGAGCTCTTCCAAGGGCACATTGAGTTGGCATATTTTCTGGATTCATAGTACACATACTCTAGCATCTCCACTTCTATGAGGATCAAGATTCCTCTCTTCATAGTTTTGTGAGGCCATTCCTGAATGTTTCCTTCATTCTACTTGGCTAGTAACCTTTAGACACACTGAAAGTCACACAGCAACAAATTAGAACCATCAGTTGGGACTTGGATTGGGTGGGAAATATCAGAGCATTCACATCAACAAGCTATCTATTATCTAGTTTATATTCTTCATCTTGCTCCAGGGTGTTCATGATCCACCTGAGTTGTGTTCTCTCATTCCTGCCATCATAAGCTAGCATGGCCCTGCAGATAATTTGGCATACAATTCATTTCTTTGCTCTATAGGATAGATACTACTTTAGTCATTTCCAGCTAAGATTTTATTCTCATTATGAGTATTTAGGGCAGCAGACTAGATAGAAATATGTTTATGAGCTGAAATATATTACCAACCATCTACTCATTTTAGACATCTATACATTTTTTCAAACAAGAGAATCTCTCTCTTCCAAAACCAGAGCGAATCATTTCCAAAAGGCACAGTGGGCTCAGAGGAATTCAGGGAATCACTGTTCTCATGAACTGCTTGTCAGACATCATCACACTAAATCTTAAGATCAGAGCCTTGACCTTTTCAGTGGATGCCAGCCTAGGCTGGTTACTCAAGCCTCTCTAAGATGCTGTAACTCTTAAAAGTAGGTCTGGTACCTTCTCTCTCATTCTAGAATATAATGGGGGAGACCATCTTTCCTTTTCTTTAAAAATTAATTCAATTTATTTTAAAATTAAAATATAGTCATATAATGTATTCCTTCTTTTTTCCCCTTCCTCTAACTTCTTTCACGTTTGCATTGCCCAGCTATTTCCATTTACCCTCCTCAAATTGACAGCTTCTTTTTCTTTGATTATTATGATATATATGTGTATATATATATATATATATATATATATATATATATATATATATCTCCACACATGTAGGTTCAACCTGCTGAGTTCATTTTTTGTGTGTATATGATTCAGGGCTGACCACTTTGTATTGGATAATCAATTAGGGGCCTCATTCATGGGATGCCTATTCTCTCTTTCTCAGCCATCATTAGCTGCCTGTATTTCTTTGTCTAGGGGTAAGACCCAATGAGATTTCCTTTCTGCATTAGCATGTCTACTGATAATGCCAATGTTCCAGTATTGTTGAGGCAGCCCTATCTAGGAGGCACAAAACATTCCCTGTCCCTTTGGTTTCTACAGTCTTTTTGCTGCCTATTCTGTGAGGTTCAGGTGAGGGAGCTGTGTTGAAGATACATCCTCTGGGGCTAGATTCCACACAATTGGTGATTGCTACATTATGTCCAGCTGTAGTTTTTTTGTAATGGTCTCCACTTGTTGTAAAGAGACATTTCTTTGATGAAGGGAGAGAGCTACACTTATCTCTGAGTGTAAATTTAGAATGCAGTTAGGAATTATGCTAGTCTAATAAAGTGGTAATAGTGGGGTCTCTTTTAAGATCCTCACTTGCCCTGAGTAGTTGATTCTGTTTCTTATCCCAGGCATGACTTCCTTCAGTGGGCCTTAAATTTAATTAGTAAGCTCTTGGTTATTGCAAGAGTGTCTCTATTGCACCTTAAGGGACACCCTGCCATGCTGGTCATTGTTGTAGCTCATAAGCATCACAGCTGGACAGGACTGTTGATGGCCTCTTCCCTTGGCAATTTACATAGCGCTTTCTGGTATTGTGCAAGCAGAACTGCAAGAAGAAAGCTTTTAGGTTAGATCCAACTCAGTCCTCCCCAGTCCTATATCCTAGGTGTGCAGGATAGAGGTGTTTTCCTCACACCTTTTCCTGCACACCTATCTTTATTTCTGAAAAGCAACAAGGACTTACCTTCAGCCTCTGAGAGGCAACCAAGGGGAACAGCAAGAGCAAATATCGTTTTGGGAGTCACTGAACTACCCTGCTCAACAGCTCAAAAGGAGTTTTTTCATGCCTGGTCATGGGGTTTTTGTTAGGTAGTCTATGGCTCTTGTGGGGAGCATTGCATGGTAAATATAAAATGTGGTTCCTTGAGGCTTTATCAAACAACCTTAGAAGATATTTTTCATTCAAACTACCATACCTAATTGACACAGGAAAGCTGGAATGGTGCCAAGAGTATATGCACTAAAGACAAGAACAGGAATTTCACAAATGGGAGGCATTAAATGGCTAATAAAGAACAAGAAAGAAGCTCAAATCTCATTAGTAATGACATAAATGCCAATTAAAACAGGAATCAACATCTTACAACAATTAGAATGAGCAAACAAAGAGCAAACAACACACCTGTCTTAGTCAATGTCCTATTGCTGTGAAGAAACACCATGACCATGGCAACTCTTATAAAGGAAAGCATTTAATCTGCTTACGTTCAGGGGTTTAGTCCATTATAGCCATAGCAGGAAGTGTGCTGGTATACTGGCAGACATGGTACTGCAGAGGGTCCTGAAAGTTCTACATCTGTATCAGCAGTCAGCAGGAAGAGACACTAAGCCTAGCTTGAGCATTTGAAACCCCAAAGCCTACCCTCGGTGACACACTTTCTCCAACAAGGCCATACCCATCCCAACAAGGCCACACCCACTTCAACAAAGCCACATCCACTCCAAGAAGGCCACTCCTCATAATTCCAGGCAAGCAGCACCACTCCCTAATGACCAAACATCCAAGTATATGAGCCTATGGGGGGCAGTCATACTCAATCCACCATAACATCCCATTATTCAGGATGTTAGTCAGAGAAACACTTCTACATAGTTTCTAAAACTTCATGGAGATTCCTCCTAAGGGGCTGCGTTAAGGTTTAGATCTCAAGTATTCAGATACATACATTCTTTGCTAAAGTTGCTCAGCACAGAGCCCCGTGTTGTACAAAAGCATCTTCTGGTTCCATTCCCTTCTTCCTTCTCATTACCTTATCCTATAAAGTCAAGTACGTTTCTTCTCTCTCTCTCGAGTGCATTTCCTTGAAATGTAAGAACCCTTGAAGAATAAAACACAGAAGAAATGAAAGACATTTGTTGCTTCATTTTCATCAAGAGCCCGCGTGCCTGGTAGAGAGTGCTTCTGTATTCCCAATCTTGTAAATTTTTCCTTTAAGTGAATGTATTGGACCTCAAATAAACATTTTGACTCACATGAGTTATCTTCTGAGTCTATAACTAATAGTAACAGTTTTTAGTCACTAACCATATTTCTTGAAATTTATGAAAAAAGATGCATCATTTCAGAGAACAGCACACTCAGCCAATGGGTTTAGTAGCTTCACAATGAGACCCCCTAGAACTAGCTTGCTCTTATGAATACAGCACAGGGCTGCTCTATATGAACCATAAGGTGTGAACTCACCAGACACTTTGATCTTGGCCTTCTAGGTCTCCAGAGCTGACAGGGGTAATACTCTGTTACTTTAAGCTGTTTAGTCTCTGATATTTTATTGTAGCAGCTCAGACAAAGACAAGAATTGAGGACCATTCTGAACCCTTAGGAGAGAGAGACGATGGAAGTTCACTCAGTGACAGGCGTAGGCAGAGTGACAATATGTTACCCAGCGTTCCCTCGAGCCATCACCATGGGATATAAGTCCTTTGGATATGTGGCACAAATAGAGCACTAAATGCTGCCTGACCTTGGAAATCCATAACTCAGAGTGACCTTTCAAGGGCTTCTGCACGTCTTGCAACACATATGGCTTGGCTCTCAAATATGAAGGATCACGGGAATTGTTCTTTCTTTTCTGTTTCCCTCCCTCCTACGCCCCTCCCCCAACTCTTAATATTCCCAAAGGATTAGAGGCATTAAGATTATGTATTTTGGTGAGACGGCTTTAGAAAAATGGTTCTGTCTCCATAGCCAGTGAGAAGTGGGCCTCATATCCACTTGGTCTGATCATGACCTCTCCTGCCCTTAAGGAGGCATAAATCAACAAACTCTGTGACATCACCAACGAAAGCATGTCATAAGGCCATCCTAACAGATGCCTCATGTTATCACTTAGTTGGGATGATCTCATTACACCTAATGACGATGAACTAATGGCATTTGATTGTCATAATTTTATCAGTAAAAATGAAGATCTCAGAAAGAAAATGGTCCCTCTGCCTACAGCATCAGAATCTTTATCATGTTTCCACGATCATTTATTTTAGTTAATTGTTGCCTCCTGTCATTCTGGTGACATTTTGCACACTGTTCGTGTGATTAGTTTGTGATTATTGATGCTGTACCACTAAATCAGGGGAGAAATTTTCCAAAGTGTGCCGTGTTCAACTCATTCACACACAAGCTTCTAGAATACTCACTTCTTCTAGAAACAGGAGTGCACCGAGAGCATGGCTCTGTTAAATAGAAGGAATTGAAGATGGAGCAAAATGAGTTTCAGTTCCTTAGCAGAAAATTTAAAATGGTGAGTCTCTTGCATGTGAGATAGTATGTCAGGCCCTTTCATTTCATGTGGACATTTATTCTAGAGGTATTATCTCTGTTTAGTAAATGTGGAATGTGAGACATTAAATTTCCCCATATCATTTATCCTGTGAGATTGCATTTGAAGGGTAAAAAGATGCTTCATACAGGCTGTCCAGTGCATCAAGGGTATTATACCTCTTAACTGTGCAATAGTGACATTAGCAAGAGCTGCTCTAACCACCTTCCTCCTGGACACTGGACGAATGAGGAGTCACTGCCAGTTTTCATTCTCAGCAGTGTTGTGATATAAGGATTTCTAGATCCTGGTTATGTTTGGCATTCTTTAAGCAGTTGAGATCGGCAACACCAAACTGTGATAGTTAATCTTGACTTTCAACTTGACTGCATTGAGAGGTGTCTGGGAGACTAATGCTTCTGGGTGCATCTGCAAGAGCATCTCCAGACATGACTTATGGGTGGACAGAAATCAACAGCACAAGCTGGTGGCCTGGATGGAGCAAGAGGTGGGAGAAGGAAACTTCTAGCTTGCATAAGCTCCATACTCCTGCAAGTGTGCCTGTTGGTGCTTCCTTGTTCAGCGGTATGTATCTGTGGGACAAGCGGGCAGTGCCACCAGACAGAACTGTTAGGCTGAGTGAGCTCAGACCCCGTGAATCTCAAATACCTCTACATGCTCTGGAACACGTAACTGAGACACTCCCTGAGAGGACCATGACAATCAGTCACATAAAATCCTGGACCTCTTCATGATAATGAGGTAGCTAGATAGGCTTCCAACGTTCAGCCATTGAGCTTCCCTTCCTAGGCATTCCTTCCAGAAAAAAGTATTTAATTCCTGGTTCACCCAGAGTAAGGTGTATGCATTCACATTTGCCATCAAATAAAGCCGTTTAAATAAGCAAGGACATTTCATCATTAACAATTGGGGGGGGGGGAGGGAGGGGCTGAGCAGGAGGGGAGGGAAATCTTCGGCATAAAAGAACCTCACCTAAATCTTCCAGAGAAGGCCTTCTCTTCCAGCCCCTAGGCACTCCTGGCGCTCACTAGGAATCAAAACGGTTTCTGCCCTGTCTAGGGCTCTACCTTTTCCTTTCTGTCTGGTGCAGGAACGCCCTGAGGGGAATCGTGAACCAAGGACCCTGCTCGGGAACTACAAAACCGTACCAGACTCTGCTGTTTCCCACCCCGGGAAAACATCGACTGAGAACTCCCATTATGGACATCACTCTACATCCTCAGAGAGCAGCAATGGAGGTGCTCCAGGCACCCCAGTGGCGAGGCAGCCCAGCAAGACTTTATTACATTTTCAACATGGATTCTTCCACTACAGGGAACTTTTAGGTCTTAAGCCTCAGACTGGAGCTATATTATTGGTCCAGCTATTTGATTGGATAGTTCCTCCCCCCCCCTTTTCTCTCCTCTCTCTCCTCCTTCCCCTCCTCCTCCCCCTCCTCCCTTCCTCCTCTGCTCCTCCTCCTCCTCTTAAGAGTGCAGACAGATTTTAGGCAAACCAACCTCTAACAGGGTAAGCCAAACCTATAAATCCATATGTACATGGATATTTTATCTATCTATCATCTATCTATCTATCTATCTATCTATCTATCTATCTATCTATCTACCTACCTACTCACCTACCTATATCTATCCTGGATCTGTTCTCAAACTTGACTAACACAAGCCCATTGTTCAAATGAAGCTGTGCATAGATAACACAGTCTAAAATGGCCTTAGCAGGGTCCTCCAAGTCCCCTATTTTCAGCTGTTCTTTGCCCTTGGCAGTGGTGGCTCCCATACCTTTTTATAACTTTAGAATAAGGCCATTAATCTGACTGTGAAAGATGGCTAGGAGCCAGTGGTTTTAAAGTATCATTAAATAACAGATCCACTATATATAATACATTGACTTTTACCAGATATGGTTTATTATTATAGCATATTATAGGTTAAATTGTATATAACATATAGGCTATAGATAATTTCTACAGGCTTCAATTAGGTAAAGGCTGTATGCAGGCTTTATTGCATAATGGACATTGTAGTTTTTATTAAATATTGATAAGATAGAGGCTCTTACTAGACTATGTGTTATTAGGGGAAGCTCAGGTTCAGGGTAAATATAAAATATGGGTGAATGAAGGCTCTCTTCACAAGATGCTCACAAGTGTGCCACCTTTGTCCAGGGCCTCTGTGAGGTACCCTCTGCAGTCTGGTAGCAGTCTGAACAGTCCTGGAGCGAGGAATTAGAGTGGAACTTTGAATATATATATGGGGGGGTGTGCGGATGAGTACCTTGTGATTTGGCTCCCTGGACAGTGTCCTGAAACAAGGGCTTGCAAGCTCTTGTCCTAAGTTTCAGCCTAATATTCCAGGTGACTTTTGAAATGAATCCACAAAGCCATCTCTCTTCCTGAAGCTATAGAGAAATGAAGGATCTAGGGGACAAAACATGTTGATAAATTAATGATCAGGCTAGTCACATTCTAGAATCCATGCTGTTGCATGTGAGATATCTGTTCACATATTTCAGATATGGCGAGAGGCTCTCTCTCTCCTCCCCACAGCATCAGGAAAAACTGACAAGTTTCCTCTTCCTTCTGGGAGCCCTTATGTCTCCGCCCACACCAAACTGAAAGGAGAGCCTCTGTCAGGAGGTGGGGTCACGTGGCCAGCAGATAAGCTCTGATCCTTGACACAGGCTTAGGTGTTGATCCCATCTGAGCCAAGGCTTGGTGAGTTACTATTAGGAGAAAGCCTTTTCTAAACGTTCAGGCTCACAACTCTCAGGGCAGGCTGAGAGAATTTGATCACATATTTCAGGATTTTTTTTCTTTTCCTTGATTAACCATTGAGATGACACAGCTCATAACAGTGGCAGGTGGCTCTCATTCGGCTCCAGATAGAAAAAAACAGCAAGTGCTGCCGATTTTGTCTTTATGTATTGATGGATTTCCTCATTCATTCTATTCATTCATTCATTCGTTCATTCATTCATTCATTCATTCATTCCCTCACTCATTCATCGATTGAATTACATGTCAGATATTATACAAAACCATGGAGAGTCAGAAACAAACAAACGAACAAACAAATCTATACAGTGATTCTGTGGAGATATAATTTAAGAAAAACCTAAGTATATGCTGTATCTATTTTTTCTAAATAAAGAATTCAAAAGTTTAAAGGTTGTTCTTAGAAAAACCAGTTATAAAGGCTTTTGTGAAAAAATTTTAAATAAAGTAATGAATGGTCATGGTGGGATGGACAAAGAAAAATAGGAAATCCTGAGGGGACTAAAGACTGCTGAATGCCACTTCAGGGGACACAAGAAACAGCAGTGATTTGTTCTCTGGTGTTTTTATTTGATGCCCATGAGAAGTAGGATGAACGCAAATCCTTTGGGAGGCGAAAAGCAGAGCAACCTTCTGAGAAATCCGAATGGAAATGCCTTAAAGGTTCTGGTGAATGTGCAATAATCTCGAGAAGGCAAAGCAAGCCATAATCTCCTCACCTCACCCCTTCATTAACAGAGAGGATCATAGAGCTTGTTCATAAACGGTATGCTTTCTAACAGCTTGGTTCAAGGCTAGAAAAACTGCCTAGGTAGCAGATGCCCACTGCAGCTAGGTTATCATCAAAATATTGTGATAGTTAGGGTTTCTATAGCTTTGATAAAACACCATGACCCAAAGCAGCTTATTGAAGGTTAATTGGGCCTGTGGGTTTGGAGGATTAAGAGTTCAACACTGTCATGGTGGGGGTAGTGTGGCAGCAGACAGGGATGGTGCCTGGAGCTGCATCTGTGTGTTCACATCTTAAACCCAAACAGGAAGCAGAGACAGACTGAAAATGGCACCAAGTCTTTAAACTCTCTAAACTAGACCCAAGTGGTGTGCTTCCTCCTCTCAAATGGGGACCAAGCATTTAAATGTTAGAGAATATAGCTGGCATCTCATTCAAACCACAATAGTTATTATTTACCAATCCGCTGTCTGTCTCCCCAACTTGAGATACTTACAAATAAAGAACTTGGCCCTATTCACTAACAAGACCAATAATTTCAATGCATTTTCAGTCTCCAAAGTGCTGCTTAGGGACTTCAGCCCTAATCTGATGACTGACTCTCTCTCTCTCTCTCTCTCTCTCTCTCTCTCTCTCTCTCTCTCTTTCTTTTGAGACAGGGTTTCTCTGTATAGCTCTGGCTGTCCTGGAACTCACTTTGTAGACCAGGCTGGCCTCGAACTCAGAAATCCGCCTGCCTCTGCCTCCCAAGTGCTGTGATTAAAGGTGTGCACCACCATGCTTAATCTACCCCTCTCCCTCTGATCAAGAGAATGTCCCTCCCTTTATTCTTGATTATGAGGTGGATTCCGACTTACTTTCACCAGTAGAATGTAACAGAAGTAAGACTGTGCATGTTTAGTGTTTGAGTCTTAAAAGGTTTCTGTATTTGTTCTGGTGGAATCTCCAGGCTGTGCTGCTGAGAAGACCATGTGAAGAGAATCTGAGTGGATGAGGGAAGAGAGGCTCTGTTATATGTAAGGGTTTGTGGTCATCTCAACTGATTACTGGACAACTGTGAATATGGAGTGATGAGCTATCTTGCAGGTTCCACTTGGCTGCTGTAGCTAGTGCCACAGGGAATAAACATAGCTGTCCTTTCCAGAACCTACCACGATTGCAGAAAAGTGACCAAGAAGTCATTGTGTATTTTTTAAGACTTGCAATGTGTGTGTTTGTGTTTGCTTTTGGAATCTAGTTATTTTAAGTGGTCAGATCTAGAGTGATGAATACTTAACAGAAACTGACAACAGACAAGGGGCACACAACAGCTGTATAGATATGAATGAATGCAACATGAATGAATGCATGGCTGATGAAGTGAATGAGTTGTCCTTTCTAGGTTTGCAATAGCAGAAGCCAGGGCAGTTGATGTGTACTTGGCATGGAGCTGGCATAAACACTTTATAGCCAGTTTGTACTAGGCTCATGATATCTATCAGTGCTCCTCAGTGGATTTCTGGGAAAATCCTTCCCATTTAGCAGGTTGGAAAGCAATGGCACAGTTATAAGGATAAAAGGTAAGTTCTGTGGACAAAGAACACACAGGAGTCTTGAGAAATAAGAAATGGGAGGGGTTGGGTGGTTGACCAGATGGTTTTCTGAAGTTGTCAAAGAAGACTTCAAAGGCATCTGCTTCTGAGAGCTGAGGTTCTCCCTCAGCATTCCTGCCACAGAGAACATGATCCAAGCAATAGGAATAAAAGAGAAAAGAAAATAAAATCTCAAATAGGACAAGCTGGGAAGTTGGGAACATTCATAGTGTCACAAGTTCCTTCTGGGACCATTTCAATTTGATGGCTCTCACTGATAGTTCTAGGACTCCCCATGTGACTCAGCTTCTGCGTTGGGTCACTTCATGCAAGAGATTGGTAAGGACTGAGCCTGAGTGGACATTGTGGCCTCTGAGGGCATGGGAAGTATTAGAGGAGTTTGAGCAGAGATTTGATGTCATGTCACCTGGGAGGGCATCCCGATTTAGGAATTTGAAAGATGGGTGGAGCTCCCAAGTCTGACTGTAACCCCATACAGTAGGCTGTGTTCTTGACCGCCTGCTGCATGCAGAAAGACAAGGACATTATCATGGGGAGAGCAGGTATTCTCTTCCCATCCATTCTGTATGTTGCTTAGAAATCTTTAAGGTGCTGGTGCTAATAACATTAGATTTTCCTTCAAGTGTTTACATGGGTAACATTTTTCGTAGAATATTCCTCTTGTGATTGGTGCCAACCATCCTTCACTTGACCACACTTGAGCAAGTAGGTACCTGAAACTTCTATGCAGTCTATATACTTCTTGTAAATTTTAGTTTTGGCAAGGAATCCTGCTAAGTCTATCTGACAAGAACTTCCACTTGTGTCCAATCAAGATTTCACTCCCTTCTTCCCCAGGAGATGTCTGGTCACTCAGATCTGTCTTGACTAAGCATCTGGTTGGGTGAGATTGACTAGGCTCCTCCACTGATGTTTGTTAATTTTTATCTAGTGATGTCCCTTCTATTCTTTGGCATTAGAGTTGCATGCTCTCACTGTATTCAGAGCGAGCTTCCTTTGTCTTTCATTCACAGCAGAATCTCTTTGGTTGTTACTACACTTATCATTAAGGTCTGGAGTAAAACCTTTTGTTACCAAGCATTGCTGAGTAATTTCTTTTCAAAGTTGCTTCCACACTCTATACATACCTGTGTGCAATGAAAATAAATAAAATAGAATCTCCAGAAAAGGAGTAGGTTTCAGAGATAGTTTGAAAACATGTATGTATTAGATAAAATGTGATTATTTTTGTGACATATTTCTCAGATTACAAAACAAAATGGTAGGTGATGTCTGTGAGTGGCCTAGCCCTTGCTCTCTGACGTCTATGAGTGAGCTAGCCTCTGCTCTGAGATACAATAGACTTTGTAGGCCAGAGAAAGTTCATTTATCTCTTTGATTCCTGGGATTTATGACATTCTTAATCAGGCAGAAAGATATCTTCCAATTTCAAATGAAGGCAAAATTTATGAGCAGTCATTCGAACTAGACCTCTCTTCTGGAGACCATTTCATTTGCAGCTGACATTTAGAGTTGGGATTGATTTATCCCCATGTTTCAGTGCCACACAGACAGGGTAGAGCAAAGATGTGTGTGTGTGTGTGTGTGTGTGTGTGTGTGTGTGTGTGTGTGTGTGTGTGGTGTTCATTAGGCCAGGCTCAAGACAGATAGTATCTGAGCTCTCAGTGGGCTTGGACTATCCTGTGTAGTCTTCCAACTAGCTACACCAGAAGCAGTGCCTGTCTAAAGCCAAGCCCAGCCCATCTAGAATATTTCTGAGAGCACAAAACAGGAATTCACTGTTACAGCAATACTTAAAGTTTACAGCCTTTTATAATTCCCACCCAATCATGTCTCTCTTTAAACTTTTCATAGACCTTTCTCTAACTGGATCCATAGCACAATTCTTTCTTTTCTCTTTTTTTCCCACTTAATTTTAGTTTATCTGTGTGTATGTGTATGTGTGTTGTGTATAGGTTTGAGATCATCTTCAGATCCTGTTCTTCAGGTACCATCTACTTTTTTTTGAAACAGAATCTCTCACAGGCCTGAAATTCACTGATTACACCAGATTTCTGCTTTAGTTGGGGCTTTATTGCTCAGAAAAGACACCATGACTATGGCAACTTTTATAAAGGATGTAATTTTCTTGGGGAATGGCTTATAGTTTCAGAGGTTTAGTCCATTATTGTTCCAGTGGGAAGCATGGCAACATGCAGGCAGATCTGATGCTGGAGAAAGAGCTGAGAATTTTATATCTTGATCTGAAAGGAGAGACTGTGAGCCATATTGAATATAGCAGGAGCATAGGAGACCTAAGAGCTACCTCCACAGTGACACATTTTCTCCAGAAAGGCCTTACATACTTCAAGAAGGCCATACCTCCTAATAGTGTCACTGCCTATGGTCCAAGCATTCAAACTCATGAGTTATGGGAGCCATATTTATTCAAACCACCACAGCTTCCTACCCAGTGAGTTCCAGGTCATACCTGTCTCCACCACCCTAGCACTGGGACCCCAGGTATGTGCTTTCACACTTGACTTTATACTTAGCCACTTATCATGCCAATCAACATCATTCTCTTCCTCTCATTGTCTGAACTGAACTAGACAAAGACAAGCTACGAGTGAATTTAATTGTAATTCTTTCTCCTTCGACAGGAGGCCATGGTGATGGTCAGAAAGGGTTCCAGGTTCTGAATTTCATGTGCCCACAGGTCCTCTGAGAATTCTGCCTTGACTATAAGGACAAGCTTACAGGAGGAGAAATGATAAATCAGAGTAAATTCATCACCGCTGATCTTGCTCTTTACCAGTCAAGCTCCCACGTGTTCGTGGTCCATAGATGCAGAAGCTTAGGCTACCTGCTTCCGCAGAGCCTTCCAGCTCTCCTGCAGAACTGTGTGAACTAACACAGTGCTGCTTGGTTAGCAGTGAGGGGGCAAAGGTAACCAAGGACAGTGTTTCACCATCTTTTTGTGTGCATGTTCCGGTGTGTGGGGGCATATGTACGTTGTTCCTCAGGGACCATCTGCCTTAGTTTTTGAGACAGAGTCTTCTTAATACTGGGGAGTGCAAGCTATCACAAGTGGCTTTTTAGGTGGGAGGTGGGGATCAATTTTTTGTTTTCATGATTGGAAGATAAGCACTTACGTACTGAGCTGCCTCTTTAGCTCTCAATCTTGACTATTTTAAAGCTATCACAACTTAGGGCAAGGTCTAACTTCAATTCCATCTCATCTAAATGGGAATCTTTGATTCTTCAAACCTACTCTAATTCTCCTTTCAGTGATATTTTTTATTAGTTAGATATCAACCTTAATTTGTATCTTGCATTGTCCCCCTTTTTTCTCCTTTGTATAAAGGATTCTTAATGTTATTTTGCCACCTGATTTCACCAAAATAACATCTTACTAAACACCCCATCGTCATTACAAACTCCTGGGGTCAGCATCTGTCCATGCACCTATCCTAAGACCTCATTGACCAAATAGGGCTGCTTCCTGGTTATAAATCCTGCTAATTGCTTGCCCAGGGAACACTCTAGAAGGATAATACTAACCATTTTGCTGTCTTTTCTAATTGATGAGTGCTTTTGCAACCCTTGATGCCTGGCTTCTTCACCTCATTTCTTCCTGACAACTTCCAGGCAAGTTTCGTTCATTGCAACCTTAGGGAGCCTGTTTAATTTCCCAATTACTTTCCCCGTTAAGAACATTCTAGTCATCGGTATCTAACCCAAATTTCCCCTTCTGTAGTTTCAGGCCATTGCTCTTTAGTCTACAATCTGAAAGGAAGAGCATCTCCCTGATTCCTTTGCTTTATGATCACAGAGTTAGCTGTTTACGTGAGTTTCTGCTTCCCATGGAGTCTCTGGTTTTGGATTCTTGGGAGAATGAGATTTCCCTGTCCATTTCTTCTCTGTGCCTCAATACTTCATTTGTAAACCTCTGTGCTCTTTCTGGGTGTTGTATTTAGGGATTTTTATTTCCTGGTTGATGTACATTAGTTGCTGTCATTTATGAAATGTTTATTCAGTCTGTGTATTGGGTAAGCACGGTTAGATACATTACCTTTTGACTCTCGAAATGAGGTGGGTGCTATTATTGACGTTAGAATGTAAAGAAACTGAATCTTCACGAATTACTTCACAAGTCCTCCTCTGTGGGTAGTGGTAAGTTTGCACTGGTCATTCCTTCTTGAAGAGAGATCAACCAAACGATTACACCTTTAGGATGAAATCTCCAGAATTCAAGCCTGATACTACTGTTGTCAGATAGGTGAATGTATGATAATTCTTAAATTTTCTAATGCTTCATTTTGAGAGTTGAAAAAAAAATCATGTATCTGTATTTGCTTAGCCTGGGCTCCTGTACTGGTCATTCATTGGTGAGGCTAGGATGGTTATAACCATCATGGCCAGCACTCAGGCTAGGAATTAGCTTATATTGGGATCACTAGCAGCACAGGACAAGATACCTGGTTGTTTAGTTGGGGTCATTATGATGGAGGTTATAAATGCTGAGAACACTACATCTTTTATTATGCTTGAATTCATCATCAAATAAGTCTGTTTAGAGACAGTGTCTCACTATGTAGACCTGATTTGTCTGGAACTTCCTTTGTGGACCAGATTGGGCTTGAACTTATAGAGGTCTACTTGCCTTTCCTTTCCTAGTGCTGAGATTAAGAGCATGTGCCAACATACTCAGCATATTGCCTCTTTCTTATACTATATCCTCAGTGCTTAGCAGGTTCTAACATATAAAAGGTAGTCAGGGAGACCTAGACAAATGAGCAAATTATAATGCCATTACAATATAATTTAGTTAGATGATGACCTTAAATGCAGAAATCCTGTACATGGTTCATCCCACTTAAAATTCCCTGTCTACATAGACAACTTTCCTCTTTGATATTGAGGATGATTTATATCTTCTAAACTATACAAATGTCATTACCAGAAAATTAACAGTAAGTGCTTATTGGAGAAATGTTCAAAGGACAATGAGTGCATGGGGAAATGCATTTTGATAGACAGCTAATGAGAAGCAGATGTGGCGATAACCTCCACCTTCTACTGGGTGCTTTAGAGGTCACTGGATGAACTTCAATTCTGGGGCAGAGATTCACCAATTCAGGTAGCATACAAGTGTTCTGAAACCACTGAGTGGTTCTAGAAACTTACTGACTGTATATTGTCTGTCAGTAGGGAAAGTGTTTTTGACATAATAATTGGCTCCCGGGACTCTGGCTCAGTCTGTGGACATGTGGGATCATGCTGGAAACCTACATTGACCTCTTCAAGTCAGTCCTCTTCCTTAATGGACAATCATTGGTTGTGATGCACTTGGGCCCAACTGGGCTTAGTTAGCCTAAGAACCACTGTGGTGTGACATTATTCTCTTGCACAAAGTTGCTATCATGTCGTCATAGCTCTGCTTTTCATCTTCCAAACTTAGCCTCCAGAGAAAAACCCTTCAGGGAATATTCTGACAGGACAAACCCTGAATGCTATTCATGCAAGTTGATCTGATTAATGGCAATGGGTTGAGGTGATTGACTCATCATGGGTTGAAGATCTTCCCTCAGATCTATGATTGGGTCCAGTGTATTAAGTACACGTCCTTCTCATTTGCAGCATCTGCTGGAGAGAACATCTAGTACAGACACACAGAACCTATGGTCACTGACAGCTACATGACCTTGACAAGTTATTTCGTTTTTCATACTCAAGATCACTGTCCTAGTTAGATTTGAGTGTCAACTGGACAGAGTCTAGAGTCATCTGAGTCAACTGTCTAGATCAGAGTGGCCTGTGTAATTAAAATAGGAGGACCCAGCCCATAGTATTGGGCTGCAAAAGAAATTCAGCTAAGTATGAGCCTGGGTATCAGCATTCCTTCATGGTTTCTACTTCTCGTTATTGCCTGGATCTCACTCAAGGATGGACTATAACCTGGAAGCTGAAATTAGACCTTGGTTTCCCTAAGTTGTTTCTGGCCAGAGTGTTTCATCATAGCAACAGAAAGCAAACTTGGAGAGAAGTTAAAGATATTAGACATTGAAACTTAAGTGTGATTATTTGTACATATAATTGTATATACATGCATGTGATCTACAAACATACACATAATGTATATGCTTATTAGTTATCTCAGATTCTCAGTGCCCACAGTGTGACTGCTGTTGCTAGGACTGTGCCTGATATATAGCAAGTGTTAGGCAAGCCTGCTAGCTCACTAGTTATTAGCAGAGCCCAGCTGGTAGGAATGGTTTTCAAAGGAAGGGAGTTTGAGTTGTTACCTCACTTATCTATGTCCTTTCATTGCAAGACTTATGATGTGGCCAACGGACTTTGTCTTTTAGCTCAGCTCCCAGCTAATGGATCCTACTGACACTGCTCATATTTGAATTCAGAAGGATCCAATGGTAGGCAATCTGAACCATCATGGATCTAGGACATTGTCAACCTTTCTGGCCAAAGTCAGGCTTTGCTGTCTGTTAGGGGTGAACCTGTGTAGGAAATCAAGTATCTTTTGACTTTCATATCAATTCAGCTTTCACCTCAGGCATGCAACCCAGGCTGCATATAGTGCAGTTCTTCAGGGTGACAAGCTGAAACAGTTTCAGAGCTCTCTTTCTTCTTGTCCCTGACTGAAAGATAAACACTAAGAGTCCTGTAACCAAACAGCTTGATTTCTTTACTTGTGTTTGATTAGAAACTGAATTTAGGATTACCAATGGTCCAATTGTAGACTTAAGGCAGATTTGGTCCTTATCAGTACCACTGACAGGTTAATCAATAAGCACACAGTGTGATATGATACTATGATTGACAAGGACATCTAATGGGCTCCAGTTTAATTGTCCCAATGAGTGAGAAGTCTTGTGAGTGAGTCCCTTAGATCTTTTGAAAAAATACATGCAATGGTGGCATCTTGGCTTATAAAATCTTCCGTGGTCCCTGTTGCTGTCAGGATAAAATTTGAAGTCCCTTTTGAGAACCTGTAAGAATTCTTTGCACTATGGGGCCCCACCACACAGTACTATCTATATTAACTGAAATTTAAAGTTTAACTAAATTGGAAAGTTCAGTTCCTCAAGTGCACCAGCCTCACTTCTAGCTATGAAATAACCTCATTGCTTCGGGGAGTGTGGAGAACACATTGTCATTGTCACAGGTTATTCAATTAGTTAGCGCAGCCCTGCCTGCTCATGTGCTCATCAGAGTACAGGCACTGTCTTTGGAAATCATCTTTCCCCTTTCCTCCAGTGCACAGTTCTTTCTCTCTCTCTTTCACATTCTCCTCTTTGCCTCTCCTTAGGTGGCCCTTTAAGCTACTTTCTTTCCAAGACTTTCTCTGATCATTGCTTTCAATCAAAATTCCTGTCTCAATTAGTTCTTCTTCTAGCAGATTGGCCTATTCTCTTATTTAAGGATTTTCCTGGATAAAGCTACCACTCAAAGATTCTAAGCTGTAAGCTCACAAATGCAACCACACTTTAAATAACCCTAATGTTCAGCAAATCAGAGGTGTTCCGCCAATATTTGTTAAATTAATGAATGTTTGATTGAACAAGTCCTTCCATGTGACACCTCCCCATGTTACACTCTTTGCAGTGTTCAGACAGGAGGGACAATGACTGTAATTTTCTCTTTCCATTCCCATTGTCCTTTGAAATGAAAGCTTTGAAATTCTGGTTTCTTTTTAAAAACATAGAAATATTGTAACAAAGTGTTTTTGTTTTAATCTTACGTGTAGGGATATGGGGTGCTTCAGACTGTCCACAGCAGCTGATTGTGATTTGCCTCATGCTCTAGCAGAGGTGTAGTTTTGCCGGCTGCAGATGGTTTCTGTGATAGTGTGACATTTGGAATTCTGGAAACTTTGACTCACTTTGCCCCCCACCCCCAGAGGTGGATTGGTGATTGTTGGTTGTTCAGGGGGGTTGGTCATAGTTTGTTAGCAGTTGTGCCCAAAGATGAAATAAGAAGAAAGAAATGAGATCCATATCTCCTCCCCCTTTATTCTATGTTTCTTCCTCTTCCATTTAGTGATAGTGGGTGAAACTGGGGGAAGGGCAGATAAAGGGTGGGAAAAAGAACACACAAATAGCAAAGACAGCTACAGTTCCCTTTCTATTGAGGGTTTCCTTCAGAGTCCTTTGAGATCTGTTCTTCCAGATTGTCCTTTCAAAACCTGTTTGGTGGCATCGTGTCTGGGCTATAACTGCATCATCAGGCTATGTATTTCTTTGGGTAAAAGGAAGACAAGTTGGCAGTGTAACTAGACTTTATTGCCCAAGGTCTATAGTTTGCCAGTATTTCACTATAATAATTGAAAAGCCAAACTGTGCTATTTTCTATGTATATATGTAATTAATATGTCCACTTTGTAAGTCAATTATCCATGATAATTATTGTTAATTTTGTGGTTCATAACTGAATACTAGTCTCAGTCACAAACTGAGTAAGACATACTTTCCTGTTGTTCAAAGGGGATGGTCAATTCTAATCAGCAGTAAATTCAATCAAAACTTTCTGACATGAATTACTGAAATCATATGAGAGGTTGTAAAAATGGGACAATTATACTCATTTTGTAAGTTGTAGGAATTCTAACAAACTTTGAGATATGAGCCTGTTAAAGAAACAGGGGGGCACAACTTGAGGCACAAGTCATGAGAGGGAGACCATGTCTGAAACTGTCTGGATGACCAGGTCCAGGAACCAAAAGCTGAACAGCTCAGAGGCCTAGAACAAAACACAACTGGAATAAAAGAAAAAAGTCAATGAAATGATTCCTAAGGATATTCTGCTACACTCATAGATCAGTGTCTTGCTCAGCCCTCATCGGAGAAGTTTCTTCCTGCAGCTGATTGGAGCAGATTCAGAGACCCACACTCAAACATTACGTGAAGCTTGGGGTACCATGTAGAAGAAGGAAGGGAGGACTGTAGGAGCCAGAGGGGTCAAGGACACCAGGAGAACACCATCTACAGAATCAACTAAGGAAGCCTCTTAAGGAAAGACACTGAAGTGGCTTTCACAGAGACTGCATGGGTCTGTTCTCAGCCATCTGCAAATATGTTATAGTTGTGGAGTTTTGGTTTGCTGGACTTCAAACAGTGTGAACAGGGGTATCTCTGACTCTTCTGCCTGCTCTTGGAACCCTTTCCTCCTACTGGTTTCCTCCTACTGGTTGGTTTGTCCAGTTTTGATATGAGGGTTTGTACCTATCCTTATTGAATCTTGTTATGCTGTTTTCAGTTGGTATCACTGGAGACCTGTTGTTTTTCTAAGGGGACTTGTGGGGATCTGGGAGAGAATAGAGGTATGGTCCAGATATATTATATGGAGATAAATAAAAAGGAAAAGGGTTTAAGAACAGAAAAAATAAAGTACCTATATGTGTCTCATCTCTCCTAGTATGTGGAAAGACAATTTGTAGAAATAAATTAATAATCTTCATAGTTCTAAAAATGTCAATTAAGTTACCTTTTTTTTCATGTTTAGCTAAGGATAAGGCTAAGCAGATGATATGTGGGCCACTGAAGCAGGAGAGGGCAACGTGCAAAGTTGACAGTCAGGGTTAATTCATTTTTAAAACCCTACTTTTCTCATATATTATTTACTTACTTATCTTTTGAGACAGTCTCACTATATAGTTCAAACTGGCTTTGAATTCACTATGTAGGCCACAGGCTAATTTGAATACCAGATCTTCCTGCTTCCACCTTCCAGGTGTGGGATTGCAGGACCTGGCTTTCCCTTTATTGTTTAAAGGAAAACTTATTGGTGAGTAAAATGAACATTGAGCAGATATGGTGATCTATAATTCTAGTTATTTGGGAGACTGAGGAGTACTTGGATCAAGGACATGCCTAGATGTAAAATGTGTTCACATCCAACCTGGGCAGATTAAAGATACCCAGTCTCAAACTAAAAATTGGTGTCAGAATGCAGCTTATATATAGTGCTTCCTAACTATGGTGCTCAGAACTGTGTGCTGTTCTAGGTTCCTCTTCCACTGAATATATCCTCAGGGATTGGCCTTCTAGTTCATCCTGTTGGCCACAGGAGCAAAACAGTTTAGGACTATGACACTGTAATACCATGAGAAATATGTATTTGGTCTCTGGCCCTGGTTCTCAACCCACAGCTCTTGAAATCTGTCTTCACAGTGATAAGAATATCCTACAGCTAATGGGAGGGCTGTGTTTGGGACCTCCTGGTTGGCTTCAAGAGCGGGTCTGGTCTTAGTAAATACCAAGATGTAAGCAAGGAGTACATACTTTCAGCTCTGCCTTTATTTCCAACCTCCAGGAAAGAGAGAGGGGCATGCTGAGTCTCACCAGTAGACAATGATTTAGTTGACAGTGCCTTCAGAAAAACCTAAAAAACTGAGTTCAGAATGTTCCTGGAGGACACTGGGGCTGGAGACCACAGGGAAGCTTGGGACTTTCCCAGTGGCCCTTCAAGGTGCATATCCTTATTTGATGGCCTTTTCTATATCTTCAGAATTTCTATTTGTGTTGGCTGTTGGGTATTTTAATGACTAGCCAAGGTTTGGAGCCAGTGACTTAGACCACAGACTGGGAGTTTCTTGTTCCTGTTTCTGTCTTGTTCCTGTTTCTGTCTTGTTCCCTCTGCTTAGAAGTCTATGGAAGTGTTCTATCTCAATCCATGGAACCAGATGTGATTTATGACAATAACCAAATGACCTTTGAGTTAGAGCAGGGCTCCTCAAATCTAAAGGTACATGGCAGTCACCTGTCCTGTTCTATATAGGTCTATAATACAATGCATCTTTCTACAGGAAGTTTCCTTTATTTTTGACCACTTCTTTACAACTATCCAGCTTGAGTAACAGCCGCATTTCCATGACAGTTCTGGAAGTTGAGATTCCTATTTCTGCCTCATAGCATACTTGTCTGGAGGTTCCTTGCACATCATTTTCTCTTTTTCCTATGCATACAGAACAGATGTCCTAAACATGATGCTTTCATGTTCTCTTTACAATGTGTCTGTCTCCTTACCTCTATTACTAGATACCACAAAGAAAGCCTTTTACATAGACACTCAACAGGAAAGTCATCAAGGAACAACACAGACTGAACTTCAGGTTGGTTTAATAAATCTAGACCTTCTACTGACTGGGTGCAAGAGAATCAGCTCTTATGGGAAGTTGGATAACTTCTTACAGGGCCATAAGATCAAATCTCAGGCCAAAACACTTGAATGATTTTGCTTAGCATCTTCTCTCTGTTCAGATGTGGAGTTTAGGTCATTGATATAGGTTTCTCGTTCTGAGGATTATGTACTCCTACATCATCTAACTGCCCTTATCCTGCAATGGCACAGAAGCAGTAGCAAGGCTGAGATTTGTTGAGGGAAAGATCTCAGCACTGGGTGTCTCTGATGGTTTTCTTGATGAGTTAGAGGCAAGAGTTTCTTTAGGGAGGCCAGTGCATGCATGCTTTCACTGGCTGTTTGGTGGTAGTGAGTCACTGTCCGTCTGATTCCTGGATTTTTCTTAACACCAAAATTCTTGTTTTCTGGATTTCAAATAAAACTGGGAGAAAGTATGGATACAACATATACAAAATTTACTCTAACGTTTCAAGTGTAGACAGTTCTTCCCTTCAAAATTTGTCCAAATAAAATCAACTCTGGTTCAAAGTCCTTGCTCAGCCATCTGGAAGAAATCCATTCACCGTCATTGCATGGGCCTGCTCTGTGACTCCTCCAGGCTTCCTACACTGTGACAATGATAGAGGAGTCTGTGAGCAGTTAGTCTTGCATCACATCTATTCTGATGGGAAAAGCATGTCACAGGATGCTTCAATAAAATTCACCCAGCATTGCTGCTCTAACAGGCCTAGAGACAGACCACAGCATAACAGCTTTCTAAGTAGATCAATGTTGTGTTTTGGACTCCTGTACTCACAGTGCTGAATGCCAGACTGTCTCTATGAACATTATACAAGCTCGATCCAAGGTCTTGTCTAGAGGTAAGATCTGGCAATGAATCTTCTACTCCTGGTAAATCTCCCAGTGCTCTGTTCCCTCCACGTGGAAGTAGGTATTTGTCTGCAGTTTTGACCTTGCAGCATAGCCATATAAAAAAATCACCATAAAAGGAGTTAAACATTGCAAACAAAAATATCATAAAGTTTTAAATAAAGTTACAATTCAGAGTTGGGCTGCATGCAGAACTATTACTGGCCAAATTCATATGCAACACATAGGCGGTAGCCTGGACTCAACCTGTTTGAGGCATCTAACTGTCTAGGAATGGTCTAGCCTTCACCCTTTCTTTTCTGCCCTTTCCCCCATAGATGTGGTTTATAGTTGAAGGGAAGGGAAGCTAATCTGTGAGTGCCTATGATGAGTCTCATTCATCCTGTGACAAGCTACAGAGAGCTACAGCCCATGTCCTGAAGACTTGACACAAAAGAAATACAAAATATGCCAATAATGATTTTATTCAATAGTTCTATGCTCAAATAATATTTTACTTATTAACCTTGGATTAAATACACATATTAAAATTCTGGTACACTCTGTCAATGGTCAACTAGAAAATTTAAAATTCATACTTTGTTCATACTCTGTTTATGCTAAGAGGGATGTTTTCTGTCCAGTGTCTTCCTTTTGATCTTTGAGTAAATCTAGGCTAGGGAGAAGAAAAATGAAGTGGGCCAAGAACATCTCACTACTACTCATCGTTCCTGATGCACAAATGGACATCAGGGCCCTCTGTGCCCTGTCTCTGCTCTCCAGGAGCCTAGATATCCTGGCCAGGATGTTGTGTAGGATTCATCTCTTGAATGTTGGAGGAGGGAAGAGAAAGCATTCCTCCTGGTCTACTTCTTGTGTTTAGCACTGAGAACAGGACCAGTAAGATGCGAGCTGATGTCTTCACCTCACTTATTCTTGATCTTCTTTCCAAGTTTACAGATAAGGAGGTTGAAACCCAGAGAGGGCAAGCATTCCCCAAAGACAGAGTGACTTACAAGAAAGAGAAGCATCCTGGGTTCCCCAACACTCAATAGTGTCTACCTCGTCTCCTAAAGAGAGGTGGAAGCAGGAGGCAGGCAGGGAATAATGTGCCAAACGAATGGGGCCATCCCACCACCCTGGTTTTCTGCATGTTTGCTGGAGTGACTATGATTTATCGCCAGTGATGTGAGTTCAACCTCACCCGTCCTTTATTCATAAATGACTGTGATTTACATTTCTGCTGCCTTTTCATCTTTAGTTATTTAGAGTAAAATGATTCTAGCGGTCCCTGAGATGGCTCAGCAGGTGCATGTGCTCCCCGCCAGACCTGACAGGATGAGTACAATCTCTGGGGTCCACATGGTAGAAAGAGGGACTAAGTCCTGCAAGTTGTCCTCCAATCTTCACATGTACACTATAACACACACACACACACACACACACTAATAATAATAATAAAGAAAAGGCTATTTCAATGATGATGTTTTCCTTTATATGTTTAATGCATTACTACAGTTATTTTCCATGTTTTTCACCCTGGTGAGACAAGGCAAGCTAGAGAGAAAGGAGCAAAAGAGCACCAGCCACATTCCTGTGCTGTCACATCACCTCTGCCTCCATGACAGAGCTCCCCAAGGGGAGCCGAGGCACTGAGCCTCTGTCAAAGCACCAGCTGCACTCGGCTATGGGAGCCGCCCCTCCTCAGGAAGGTCGATGCCTTTCCTTTAATCAAACACAGACCAACCAGCTCATGTGAAAAGGTTCTGCGAGCCTTCAGGGAATGGAGAGATGCTGAAAGACATGAGATCCAGCAAAATTCCATGTGAGCTCCCCTTACAGAGCTGGTTTCTTCTGCCTTCCTCCTCAGTTGGGGAAATCACACTGCGTTTCTCCACTAGCAGCTCTAAAAAGAGTTTTGTATTTCTCTGTGGACTTTTCTGAACACTGGAGTCTAGCTTTCTCCTTGGCTTTATCTGCAAGCGACAATAGAGGTTTTGCAGTCAGCCCAGGTGCCTGGGCTGCAGGGAGTTAAACTCAAGGGATGGTCCAGCTAACTTCAGTTGCGCCACAGTGCGATACAGTCCGAGAGGGCCAAGGAGAAGACCTGAGTTCTGCAGTCTCTTTGGTGCTTGCCGGAGGGAGGAACACAGCATAGAACAGTCCAGTTAGAAAGATGGCTCTGTCTGCATCTGTCCATTCACTGTGAGCACATCTCCAAGGAGAATTAGGTTCAGGAGAAGCGGCTGAGTAAACACCGGACGGCAGATGACATTCTGACAGGCTTTAATTATCACATGGTCATGGTTGCTTAGTACGTGCTAGTTTTATTTACTTATTTTATGTGTCTGTTCATGTGTGCAGAGGTACACGAGTGTGTGCACATATGTGTGTGTGTGTGTGTGTGCATGTGGAGACCAGAGGACATTCTCAGATATTATCCCACTTTAAGTGCTGGTCACCTAGTTTTGTGAAATGGACTTCACTGGCCTGGAGCCTGCTGGTTAGGCTAGGCTGGCAGCCAGCAAGCTCCAAGGATCTGCCTGGCTCAGTCTCCCCAGCAGAGATTCTAAGTGTATGAACCCCTTGCCTCACTTCCCCCTGCTCCCAAGAGTCCTGGGATTAGAACTCAGGTCTGGACGTTGGTATAACAAGCACATTATGAACTGAGCTATCTCCCTGGCCTGGCTGTTCAACTTGTGAGCAACTGCTTTGTGCCATTAACATTGCTTATGAGTGTTCTCTCTTTAGAGATATCTTTTATGGCTGGCTTACCTAGCATTGCTTTGCTGAAACTGGATGCTAGCCAGCCTGGCCAGGCCTCTTGCTTAACTGTAAAGAACACGTTCTGTGGGATATCTACCCTTCAATAAAACAAGAATTGTGTTTCATATGATTTTTTTTTAACGTGTAAAATTTGCGTGGGGTTGATTTTTTGGAAGTCCGGAATGTAGAAAGCATTATTACCATGCTCTGGAGAGAAAGAATTTAAAAATCTGAGTGTGGGAGGGAAGGAAGCCAGAGGGAAAAAACAAAAGAGAAAAGTCGGCTAGCATCTCAGCAGGGGGTGAGGCAGAGCAGAGAAAATGCCACAGAGCTGGGGTGGCCAAAGGACTTGTCACACACAAAAATGTTCTAATGTACAATTCAAGATGCTTTGTGTCTTCACTGATGTCAGCTAACCCTCCATCTTCTCAGGATCCCCTCCAAATACACAAGACAGTACACATTATCCTGTGCACACCCCAGGGTCCCCAAAGAGCTGTTTCTGGTGCCCTTGTAGTTTTGTTGGGGGTAAGAGAAGTCTTGAGTTGTCCCTCTGCATCAAGATGATACAGGCTGGGTTCAACAGAAGCAGCACCTTAGAGACAGATGGCCACAAGGATGCAACTGGCTCCCACTTTTTAAAAATATCGGTAGAAATGTCAAGATGTGTAAAATCCAGGGCAAGGAATGCTGTCTAAAAACCAAGGTGGGCAGCACTTAACACTACAAGATGGTCTGCTGGCCTCCACAGGCATATGCACAGATACATAATCATGCAATAAAACAAAGGAGTAATCCGTCAAGATTCTAGACTCTGGGGGAACGCAGGAGAAATCCCTAGTTACCTGGTTATTTGGACAAAGTTTCACCTCACGCCTCTTTCTCCTCCTCACCTCTCCAACTCTCTCACTCTCTCTCTGTCTCTCTCTCTCTCTGTTTCTCTCTCTCTCTCTCTCTCTCTCTCTCTCTCTCTCTCTCTCTCTCTCTCTCTCTCTCTCTCTTTCATCTTAAGGCTGTATATAGAAATTCACACTTTATGTGAATCAAGAAAATCCACATGAGTGTATGAATCATGCTATATGAAGATGGAAAATTATACAGGAACCCTTTCTAAGGAGTTTTTCTTGGTAAAGAGGGTGAGGTGGGGGATAGAGGGATGGAGTGTGCCACATGTTCTCTATTTGATGAAAGAACTTCTCCATTGTCCATTGCTCAATTTTAGAGCAGTAAATCTCTATAGGAGATATAGAACTATATGTTAGTGTAAATCATTTGTGTGTGTGTGTGTGTGTGTGTGTGTGTGTGTGTGTGTAATTCTGAGGAATAAATTGTTCACTCCCAGACCACAGTCAAACAAATTCATAGAGACTTCATCCCAGGATTAGCTATGAGAAACTTGCAACAATTCTATCTATCACACCATCTACCAAGACTGACTCAATGTCTTTCTTGCTCATAAAAATTGTTTTTTTCCAATCATTCCTTCATGTTCATTTCTGTTAACTTCTGCTCTCTTACAGAATCCAAGATTTAGAAAGGCATCATTATCTTTATGGACACGTTAGCATCTAATATGACCACATGTATTTCAGACTTTCTTGGTTGTGCTTCATGATCAGGCATCCATAGGGGCCTCCTGCTAAATTACTGCCTTCTTGGCCACAGTGGATTTATAGTTTACTTTTAAAATAACTCACTTGAAACTGAATAGGACATTTTAAAGCCACACTGGGTCGAATCCCCACAGGTTCTAGCTTTCATGAACATGTTGGCACACCAGCCCAGAGCTTCCCCAGCTCTTAAGAGGAGCAGATTTGCTATTGTGTTGCCTGTTGGTGCTGTCCTCATGGCATATAGAAAAATAAACCAGAAATCTATGCTATGGCTACTCTGTTAATAAACTCACTGATGTACAATGACTAGGGGAATAGAATGTGAAAATGTGCAGAGCCTTGGAATGTGTAACATGTCTGACTGTCATTATCAGCAAGAAAGGCGAGAGACAAAATTATTTTTTTTAGGATATTAGCTTCTAGTCAATTGTTTTTAAAAACCAGAGAAATCATTTGGGGCTCGAGAGATGGCTTGGCAGTTAAGCCTGTGCACTGCTCTTGCAGAGGATCCCAGGTTGGTTCCCACAGCTTGACTCACACTTTATAGTTGATGCTGGGAGACAGGATATGTTGAAGCACACAGAGCTAACCCTGGCTTCAGGACCAGCCTCCTGTGGTTTTGCCTGATACTAATGGTCCAGGCTTTGTGCATCCTTCTGAATACCTGTGCATACCCAGGAATCCCTCCAACAGATCTCATGATACAAACCTATATTCCTACTTACTACTTCCGTGTCATCTTTGGTTTAGGAGGAGTTGTCAAACTCCTTGTTTAGAAATCAAACACAACTGACTCCGCTCAGTTGTTATAGATTATGCTTTCTACGCATTGTGGATGCCCCGGTGCCTCCTGGTGACATCTTAGCTCTGCAGACTTCTTCCCATAAGCTTTTCTTCTCTAAGTTCCCATCTTAATCCTTCTCATTCAGTGAGAACTTGCTGTGAGAGATGTGGAAAAACAGCAACACTATTCTAATATGTCTTAGTTCAAAATTGAAAGAATAGTTAGTAAGTTCAATGTCATAAACCTGTAAAGAGTTGAATAGCTTGTACATAGTCTGCTCACTGACAGAACTACTCCATGAAGAAACTGTGAAGAACTTTTTGCCTCTAAGCAGAGTTACAGACGTACACTGTAAAGTAAAAATAAAATTGAGTTGAAAGCAGTTTGTGCATAAAGATAGTAACTGCTATCTTTGGTTAGTGTAGGATGAAAGGGGCAGGCCTTGATGCATTCAACAACAGGAAAGGGTTAGCTAAGCTTGATGTGTCTACTGATGGATACTATGAAACCACTAAAAATGATGACGATTTTAATATATATTTATAATAATATATATTTACAATGTTTATTCTCAGTTTCTCTAAAAGCTAAAGGGATTTATTTCTTAAACAAATAAAAACATGGTATCAGTAGAGCAAGGAAGTTGACAAAAGCAGCCTAGAGACAGCAGCACCACACCAGACACTGGAATGCACGTTTATGGTTGATAACTGAGTTACATAGTGGGGAAAGCTGAACCCTGGGCCTTATGTTGCCAGTTAATGTCCTGACCACCTGGTAGAAGAGTGGGGTTTTACCTTCAGTGGAGGTGACACCAGATTCCAGTCTTGGATATGACAACATTGAAATTGCAGCCGGAGTGTCACGGTGAGTGGGGGAAATGGTGTCGGAGTGGTGACCATGCACAGAACTGAACATCTTAGCACCTGTGGTGATGATTCCTGACTGTGGACTTGATTAGAGTTGGAAACAAGTAACAGACAAGATCTTGGCAGATCTGTAGGGTTGCTCTAGAAATGAATAACTAATGGGAGATGATTCTCTCCAAGAGAAGGCAGTACATCCAATGGGTGGCTCATGGATATGAAGACTCAGGAAAGCTAAGCCCTGACTCTTGCCTCAACCCCATTGCCTGATTCTTTTGCTGTGCAGAAGATTCTTCATTTGATAGAATCCCAGTTGTTATGTCTGTTTGTTTGTTTGTTTGTTTGTTTGTTTTTGGCATTTGTTACCCATGTTTGGGGGGGGTGTCTTACAGTCTTAGAGTGATACCAGTGCTTTTGTGGGTGATAATATGTATTCATGCATGTGTGTGTTCATGTGAGTTTGCAGTTTGTATGTGTGTGCGCATGTGCATTTGCACATGCGTGTAAGAACCCAAGGAGCTCAGAGATGGATGTCAGGTGTCTTCCTCGAACACTTTCCACTATTTATTTATTTATTTATTTATTTATTTATTTATTTATTTATTTATTTTTGAGCCAAGGTCTGTCACTAACCATGGAGTTCATCAGTTGAAACAGGCTGACAGGCCACAGAGCTCCAGGGATCTGCTTATCACTTTCTGCCTTTGCTTCTTGCTGGTGAGAAAACCTATTGATGCTGCCTCCATTCATCACTGAAATCGGGCTCCAGTTTCTTTGCCCTTTCAATGTGGGCTCAAGACCGATTACTCTGCAGGATTCTTGCTTCAGATTAGAATTATGAAGACACCCACCTTTATGGGCTGGATAGCAATTAGTTCCTCAGTCTTTCCAGTGTGCAAAAGGGCATGTTCAGACTTGGTAGCTCTTATTATGTAAGCTAATCTAGAGAGTCCTGCTTTACAATATATGTACACACACACACACACACACACACACACACACACACATTTTATGAGTCTCTTTTAATAACTATGCTAGAATGCTAGTTGACAAGCTGATGACAGGAAGTAGGAAAATTACCCAGGTAATTATGAACCCAGCATGCTCAGAAGGAAACTACAGATCCCAGTGCTGGCTGACAGGCATTGTCTCGAATAATGATCAGGTCTGATATCTGTCACTCTGTGACAATGTCCTCAACTTGAGTAGCTTGAACACCTAAAGAGGGTCCAAGTGGCTTTTTAATGCCTGATTCTTAAGGAAGACCAGTCAAGCAGGGATCACCAGACTTTCACATAAACCTCGTCAATGGGAAAGACAGTGCCCAAACTACACCACAAGCAAAGATAAAAACAGCACAACTGATAGAAGTTTCTAAGAAGGCAAGCTACAGCATTATTTACATGAAAACCTTAAAGAACTGTTCAGAAATGATTTTTTAAAAGAATTTATAAAAATAAATATGGTGCAAAACATTGAAAATTCAACAAAAGTTTTGGCAGGTCTATCTGAGGACACCTCCCAGGAATTAGAACAGATACAAAGGTAGATAAAGAGCAAATTCATTTCAGAAAGAGGGAAAACTGGAAAAAGGAAAAAAAAGAAGAAAGGAGGTGACATGAATGGAAAAGACCTTTGTCACTACAAAGAATAGAAAGAATAGAAAGAAAGAAAGAAAGAAAGAAAGAAAGAAAGAAAGGAAGGAAGGAAGGAAGGAAGGAAGAAAGAAAGAAAACAAAGTGAAACAACGTCCAAAGCCTCTACCTTCAAACTGTTTCCAAATGTCATGGCTACAGTGTTTTGCCTGTATGAATGTCTGTGCACAAACATGTGTGTGCAGTGCCTGAGGAGACCAGAAGAGGGAAGAAGATGCCCTGGAACTGGAGTTGCAGATGATTGTGCTTCACCATCTGGGTGCTGGGAATTGAAATCAGGTCCTTTGGAAGATCAGCAGGTGCTTTTAAAGTGCTGTGCCATCTCTCCAGCCCCCTCCAAAAATCCATTTATCAAGTAAGGTATATTGAAGTGAAACTTCAGAAGCCCAAAATAAAAATGGATTCTAAGGCTTTCTGAATGCAGACAGAGAGTAGGAACCAGTATAATGACTCACACTTCCTGGTGGCAACAATTGGGTCTTTCTGACGAAGGAGCTACTTGTTATTGAGAGGAAAATGACTTCTGTTCCAGACTCTAGATTTAGTACACAGTTATTCAAATGTGGCATCAGAATCAAGATGTTTTCAGGCATTCAAAGTCTCAAAAAAATCTTACTTTTCATACACTTTTATCAAACTAGAATAAGTTAAGAGGTAGGGGATATGGAACCCCAGAAAGAGTCAGCAAACGCAGCAGAGAGGGGAGGACATTCTCAGAATGGTGAAGAGGCCTTGGGGGAGAAAGGTTTCAGCAGACCTTAGCAGCACCTAGTCTGACTGGAACCGAAAGAGAACAGTAGGAAAAGATTTTCCAACGGAGAAACTACACAGACTCTACTAATGTCTGTGTTATATGCAAGGGTTTGGAAGATAATGGCATTGAGAACATTGAAAATGATGCCTTTTAAAGATATAGCAGTCATCAACCTGAGGGGCAAAAAGGTTGACAAGGGTCAGCCAAGGAACAGTGCCCAACATGTAAATGAACTTAGTCAAATAAACATTGAATACTGAACAATCAGACATCACTATCTACTATACTGGGGCAATGAACAGAGGAGAAAGTATGTGAGTGTGTGTGTGTGTGTGTGTGTGTGTGTGTGTGTGTGTGTGAGAGAGAGAGAGAGAGAGAGAGAGAGAGAGAGAGAGAGAGAGAGAGAGAGAGAGGTTTTGTGTAAGAGATAAAGATAGTGTCTGGGTTTGGTGGTTGTTTATTGTATGGATCCCCAAGTGGGGCAGTCTCTGAATGGTCATTCCTTCAGTCCCTGCTCTGAACTTTGTCTCTGTAACTCCTTCCATGGGTATTTTTGTTTCCCTTTCAAAGAAGGATTCTGAGCTTCTGGGCTAATATCCACTTATCAGTGAGTGCATATCATGTGTGTTCTTTTGTGATTTTGTTACCTCACTCAAGATGATATCCTCCAGATCCATTCATTTGTCTAAGAATTTCATAAACTCATTGTTTTTAATAGCTGAGTAGTACTCCAGACACTATGGCAGATGCTAACAAGAGTCTGCTGACAGGAGCCTGATACAGCTGTCTCCTGAGGGCCTCTGCCGGTGTCTAGCAAATACAGAAGTGGATGCTCACAATCATCCACTGGACGGAGCACAAGGTCCCCAATGAAGGAGCTAGAGAAAGTACCCGAGGAGCTGAAGGGGTCTGAAATCCCATAGGAGAAACATCAATATGAACTAACCAGTACCTCCAGAACTCCTTGGAACTAAACCACCAATCAAAGAAAACACATGGTAGGACTCATCCTCTAGCTGAGGATGGCCTAGTCAGTCATCAATGGGAGGAGAGGCCCTAGGTCCTCTGAAGGTTCTATGTCCCAGTATAGGGGAATGCTAGGGCCAGGAATGGGAGTGGGTGGGTTGGGGAGCAGGGGCAAGCAGGGGAAGCAGGGAGAGGATAGGGGATTTTCAGAGGTGAAATTAGGAAAGGGGATACCATTTGAAATGTAAATAAAGAAGATATCTAATAAAAAAGAGATAGAGATAGGTAAGTAGAAAGAAAGGAAGAAAGAAAGAAAGAAAGAAAGAAAGAAAGAAAGAAAGAAAGAAAGAAAGAGAAAGCAATAGGCAATATGTAAAACAGCAAAATTAAGAAATATCTATTGTACTTCATGCGAGAATGCTGCCTGTCTTCTAGTGTTGATTTCCTTCAGAGAATGGAGCAGGCACAGAGCTGCAAAGCCCAGAGTTCATGGCTGCTGCTGAAGTTGTAGGAGCCCCATCTGTGGGACTCCTGAGACTTCAGATGATAGACACTCCACAGCCTGTAAAGAGAAGGTCAGCTTTCCTGTGAATATTACAGATTACTAGGCATGTCCTGGGAGTTAGAGGAGCAGGGGGAAGGGCAGGGTCTTGGTGATAAGTGACTTTGCTATACAGAGAGGGTTCTCTGTGACATGCAAATCAAGGGAAACCCCATTTCATGAACTTCAGTAGGAGGATGGGAAGCAAGCCCTTTAAAAAAGTGATTTTGCTTCTTGGGATAGAAGGGGGCAGAATGAAGAGGGGGAAGGGTGCACACAAAGAAGATCCGGGATCCAGGGTTCTAGACACAACCCTGCAAGCTCCAGCTTGGAAGTCAGATGCCTCCACAGTCCAGAGAAGGTGAATGTTGCTCATGAAATAGCCTCATGGGAAGTGTGCTCACCTGAATGAATGGCTGTTCAAGAGGTGAGCATTTTGAGAAGAAATTGGAGAATTTAGAGCTTGATTAAGGTAACTTCAAAAGAGTGAACTTCTTGGATGTCAGAGCTCTAGTGACTCAAGCTAAGCTAAAGAAAACCACGATCTAACAAGTTAGCTGATGTGATTCTGGTGACAGCTGGAAGTTCAGTGTCACCCACTAATGGCTTTATAATCACAGGATGATGAAGTGGAAACTGAAGGGTTCTTTGGAAAGTCAGTTGTGTTGGATGGTGTTTTGGTGGGGCAAGGAACGTTTTGCTGAAGCAGACACAGAAGAGAGGATGTTCTACTAAAACAAGCACACGAAAGGATACATGATGAAAGACTATTTGCTAAGGACACACTTGTATTAGACTGCCTTACACTGCGTAGTTGGGCTGCATTTGTTGGGTCTTCATAGAGAGAAACACACCTAAAACTTCTGCTTTTTTGCCGCTTCCGAGGCCTTGGGCTGATTGGCAAAATGATGTCAGCTGAGACAGACACGTGTGCCAAGGCAAGATAAGTGCTTAGGCAAGACCCTTGGAGGATACCTGATGTTTGGAGAGAGTATAAAAAGGACTCACTGCTAACCTGTGAACTGAACTGCCAATTTCCTTACAATGCAGATAGGATGTGCTCCAAAGCACCCTTTCTAAACACAACCACTTCCCCCATATCCTTTCTTTTCCACTGTCTCTGGTGGGTGTTGGGCTACAAAGGAAGTCAAAGTGCTTAAGAACCATCATTAAAAGTATGTTTTGAAAAAAATTAAAGTTAGAGGCTGGGGTTAGAGAAGGACTGAAATTCTTTGTAGACTGCCCAAGCTTCCATTAGTTAGCCTCTCCACTTAAGACCAATCATACCAACACTGTTATATGCACATGCATACACAGTCATGTATTTATATGCATGCCCATGTGCATGTCTCTCTGTGTGTATGTACATTTAATAGAACACTATCTTACTGGGTACATATTTCTCTACAATGTAATATTTACTATTATACTGTAATTCTCTCCTATTAGAACTGCTTGGATGCAAGAATGATCTTGTCAGGGGATGGATAGATGGCTCAGAAGGGAAGAGTGTGTATTGATCTTCCAGGGGACCCAAATTTGGTTTCTAGCATACACAGTGGGCTGCTCACAGCTGCAGCCTGTAACTTCAACTCTAGGGATCTAGTGCCCCCGTCTGGCTACTCTAGGTATCTGCACTCACATGCAGATACCCTTGTAGCTTTCGTGTGCATGTGCGGCATGCATAGACACAATTAAAACTAAAATAAAATTGTAAAAATATCGATTATTGATTTGCACAATTAGTTCTAGATTGCTTAGCATGTGTATGAACTGTGGGTACTCTGCAGTTCCCGCTTTTGTTCTCTCCTCGTTCAGACTTGAGCCTAGTTGTGAATGCTCTCCTAGACTATGTATCTCTGTAGGGAAGTCAAGATGGGAACTTAAAGTAGTCACACCTACAGTCAGTCACAAGCAGAGGAAGAATGAATGCATGTTTGCTTACTTGTGCTCTATACTTGTATAGTTTAGGATCCCCTGCCTAGGGAATGGTGCTAACCACAGTGGGCATGTCTTCCCTCTTCAATTAATGACATCAAGACAATCCCTCATGCATATGCCTGTGGGTCTCCCTTTTCCTGGGGCAGGGGCTATGGCCACCAGATCATAAGGACAAAAGGAGCAGAAGCATCAAGAAGGGTTTGGATGGCTACAATTCTGATGGAAGTACTTGTGGAGAGTGTTGCAGTGAGACAAATCTATGTTATTTTTTCCAAGGATAGGGTATATAAGGGCTTTTAGGGGTAGGAATGCAAATGAATGATTGCTCATAAAATAGCACCTAATTATTATGGGAAGGGATGAATGGTCATCTTATAGTATTTAATTATCATGAGGGTAGGAGGCCAGAGCAGGACTTGTGTGCTGAGTTATGCAATGCTTGCAGAGAGTAAGGCATAAGGTCACTTTTCAGATAAGGCTCTGTGCTCAGGGACACTCTCCAGACACGGTCAGTCAGAGAAAGGGAAGCCCTGCTGAGAAAGGAAGCCCTCCATTTTGCACCAAGCTCAGAGAGCTATCTGGACTTGGGGGGTGGGGACTGCAACCTTAATAGCAGGGTTCTCCAACACATGCCCACAGGCCAATTTCATCCAAACAATTCCTCAGTTAGAGTGTATTGCCAGGTGGTTCAAGATGGTGTCAAGCTATCAGTTCAGCCTAGCCATCGTGCAAGTTGAACCTTCAATGAGGGAGTCGAGGCACAGAGAGTTGTTTGTTCATGGTCAGCGAGAGCCTTTATCTGCCTCTTCAATCCTCTCTATCCTCAAGATTGTTATACGCAATATAAGTAGGCCTTTCGGCTGTAGCACTCATGCCTCTCAGAGTGAAAGAACATTCTATCCACTGACGTTCATTTGTTCAATCAATGGTTACCATGGTTAATACTATTAAATATTTGATTCTCCATGATTTACATCAAGTAGCAAGTCAATCAAGATCCCCAGATAATCTATGTTTTGGTATACTGGTATGCATAAATGCAAATTCCATCTGGTGACTATGAACTCTAAGGGAAGAAATTCCTTTTAAAGTTGTGTTTTATCATTAGAGAATGCCCATTAACCTGGGACAACTCCCAGAAGCCATTAGAGCTAGGGTCAGCAAGCTAATATTCATATCCAAATCCAGTCTACTGTTTGCTTTTCTAAATAAAATACAGTCATTTACATTCCTTGGTATGTAGTAGTATATTTACACATGGCAGAATTGTCTAGTGGTAGGGACTAGAAATATTTAATATTCACACTTTATAGAGTATTTTTTCCAGTTTCTGCTTTAAACCATGGTTTCTTTTGCAGGGCTTGACTGCTCCTACATTGTTGACTTTTTTCTTTGCTTGACGGCACTGGGGATTAAACCTGGGCTTGCACACACTACTAGGTAAGTGCTCAGCACTAAGCTACATGCCTTGCACTTGTTAGCTAAACTGAAGTTGGATTTTTTCTGCAGTTATTTTATTTTGTTTTGCCAATTATGTCTCTTCAGCTTCAGAAATATCCAGGGATAGAAAGGCATTAGGGATAAAAGTTTATAAATATTAACTGTACGAATTGTTTTTAGGGATATTTAGAACACAGAATTCTGGGCTTCTTCTCAGAGTTGTGGTTTAATAGGTTGGAGCAGGGTTGGCAATGGTTGTTCTGGTGCACATAGAGATGCTGAGGATGGCTGAATAAAATGGAACCGATGACTCAGGTTACCTATGTGACCTTAGGTGAAAACCTTTGCCGAGCCTTGTTTAGCTTGCACAAAGTAGAACAACACTTCTTCCTCTACACGGAGTTCTGGGGAACAGATGAGGTAAAGTTTATAAAACACCCCACACTGTGTATACGCACGAGGCTGATGCTAATTTCCTGTGCTTCACTGGAGAATCCGGTGCCTTGGCAGCACAGCAGTCAGATTCTCTTTATGTTGCTTTGTGTGTTACATTTCCATTTCTGCTCATTTTAATTTTGCTTTTGTCAAATAGATTCTTAATGTACCAGTTGTTTTCTGTTGCCTGAAAGCTGTGGGGGGTTTTGAAGAAGAAATTGCAAACTTGTTCTAGGGAACTACCCAGAAAGATGAATCACCTTGGGAGGCTACTTAGTAACAAGTTGGTTGATTTAATTGTTGTGACATATCAACTAACTTCTGGAGGAGTGATAGATTTGGCCTTACAGTCCCAGAGGATGCAGCCCATCACCGTACAGGAGCTGTGGTGGCCAGAGCAGCCCTGTCTGTGGCAATGGGAATTTACACTGTAGCATCTTCACAAGTTGGTGGAACAGGAAGAAGAGAGCAGGACTAGGGGCAGGGATGGTGTATCAGTAATCCTACAATCGGGTCCTACAATCTTTTTTTCTTTGGTTTTACAAGACAAGGTTTTTCTGTGTGGCCCTGGCTGTCCTGGAACTCATTCTGTAGACCAGGCTGGCCTCGAATTCAGAGATCTACCTGCCTCTGCCTCTGCCTTTGCCTCCCGAGTGCTGGGATTAAAGGCGTGTACCACCATGCCCGGCTCGGATCCTACAATCTTCCAAACAACACATCCAGCCCAGATGGGGATATCTAGGTATTCAAACACACAAACCCATGGATGACATTTCAGTTTCAAAGTACAACAAGCCACACGATTGGTTTTAATTCTACTAAAACATCATCAATCACGAACCTTCTTATCACTTGCTTTCATAAATAACCTTGAGAGATAATGGTAGGTGAGATGATGTCAGATGACATTTAGTCAGAATCTTTCTCCTTAGAAGTGGAAAGACTGGTTAGGCCTCTGCCTTTGCGTTTTGAATGACTTTTGAGAAGTCTGTCAGGATTAGAAACTGTGGATATTGTTATGACCATCCTCTAGCCCTACCTCCAGTAGAGTTCTTGCATGGATCACTTCAATGTCGGAAGCATCTCTCTCTTTGCCTTCTGACAACCTGCTTAGTATCCCCGGAGTTTGCTCTCTACAAGTCAGAAACAACCCGGAAATGGGCAAATGGATAGTTATAGTCCCCACCTCCAGGGTACAGTGCTCAAGGTATCACACATACTTGTTAAGAGGGTCATCAGTGGCTTTAGATCTGTTGAAATCTATATATCCACCCTTGAATCTCTTCTTTACTCTTCCCCCACCTCCTTTTACTGCCCCAGTTTCCCTTTCTTCACTTGAGATTTCTGGAATGAGTCCCAGATGAGACAAACCTGGACCAGCACAGCTAGCTCTGAGCAGGAAGCTTTGAATCACCCTATACATTTTAGTCTCACCCTTTGTACAAGAAGAGCTTCAGTTTTAAGATTGTAGATGAGAGAGAGCCAAGACACGGGAAATGGGTTCTGACCTCCCAGACAGGGCTAAGCAGCATGCTGTGTAGTCTTTATTCCCAGGTGAGCATCCTTTATCCTAAGAACCCGTTTACTTTTTTTTTTTCTGCATTGGTGTAACAATCTTACCTAACTCATGTCAAAATCTGTAAATACTACAAGTGGGAAATTGCAGAAAATTTCGAGTTTTCTCTAAGCATTAGTGCAAAACACAGTTGTTACCAGCCTGCTTGCTGGTAAGTAGGGAGATGCAAATTGCTCACAGTAAAAAGCACAATAGCATATGGCCATTAAGCGAAGGGATGACAGTCCCACCTACAGTTTCAGGGAGCCTCACTGCACTTCAGTCTGATTGTGATCGTTGTTTGATGTATGGACTTGGTTGGGTCATAGTGCCTCAATATGTGGTCAAACATTATATTAGATGTGTCTCTGAAGGTATATGTGCATGAGGCTAACATAAAATTGGCAGATTTTGAGTAAAGTACATTTCCTTCATTATCCAATCAGTTGAGGCCAGAACAGCACAAAAGGCTGAAGCAAGCAGGATTTTTGCAGGGAAAAAAAAAAAAAAAAAACCCAAAAAAACCTTTGGACTCCTTCAAGCAAGAGTAGCTTGAATACTGTAGCTGATGGGATTGGGTTTGAGCAACATTGCCTTTTTTTGTGACTCTTTTTTGGTCTACCTTTCAGGCTTTCCAGTCTCTGTGGTTATATGAAAGAGTTCTTTGAAATAACTCTCTTTCTCTCTGAATATGGCATGCTATTGTATGTCCCCAGCTGCCCCTGATCACCACACTGAAATCTATGTGTCTTTTTATTCAACAATTATTTTGTGGGAATGTTCATGTGCCAAGTAACATTCTAGACACTCAGCATGCATCATTGAGCAATAGAGATTACAATTCCACTCTGTTGTGCTTTTGTTCTTGGGGGCAGAGAAAGATACTCGGCAGTAAACATGAAGTATAAATTACATGCTGTCATGCTAGAAGTGATTAGCGCCTCAATAAAAACAACAGAGAAAATGCAGGGCAGTGTTAGGGGCCGTTGGGTTACTGAAGAAGATGAAAAATAATAGATTTTTAAGAAAGTAGATAAAGGATGGCTACCAGGAGATAGTGTCTTGAGAACACAGCAGAGAAGCTGCCCGTTCTAGCTCAGCGGTTGTGATAACACACGTAAGACCTGTGCAAGCCAAAGCCAGACCAAATCCCAGCATGGAAGGGAGGGGGGGTTGGGCATGAAACCCCATCATCCCTAGCGGTGGAACACTGGCAGTTGCTAGATGCTGGGAGAGTAAGAGTCAGTTTTCTCTAAGAATGCAGCCACTGAAAAACCAACCAGCTCCAGTGGATCGCAACACACACACACACACACACACACACACTCATGTCCATATAAGGTATTTTTTATCAAAATTTTAATTTTGAGATAACTATAGATTCTTATGCAGTTGTAAGAAAAACTCTGTGGATTCTTTCCCAGTTATCCCCAATGAGGACACATGATAAAGCTACATGAAATAGCATAACTGGACAATTAGAATTGATACAGTCAAGACACAGCAATTTCACCACATGTATCTCACCCTTTCAGTTTTTTAGACCCACGCTCGTTCACTCCCTCATAGCAGGCTCATACTTCCAGGAATTGGCTTTTCCGGTTACTACAGTTCTCTGAAATTCATCCGTTATTGCTCTCTGCATTAATAATTCATTTCTTTTCATTGCTGAGTCATAGTCTATATAGTAGGGATACAACATTATTTTTAGAAATAAGCTATCCACTGAAAGGCATTTGGGCTGGCTACTGTTCGAGGCTCTTGAATTCATTTGTTTTGATTGCCTACATACAGGTTTTGTGTGTGAAAGGTTTTTTTTTAATGTATAATTTTGTTCAATTTTTTTAATTAAAAAATTTATTTTAAAATATGTACGCCTGTGTAAGTATGTGCATGTCCATGTAGATGTCTGCTGAGGCCAGGGATAGTGTTGTATACCCTGCAGCAGGAGTTACAGGCAATTGTAAGCTACCCATGCGGGTGCCAGGAACTGAACAAATCTGAGTCCTCTGGAAGAGCAGCAACTGCTCTTAACCACCGAGCACCACCATCTCTCCAGCTCTGGTTTCACTTAATTTTTAACTTTAATTAATAACACACACACACACACACACACACACACACACACACACACACACACATTCCTCCAGTGGGAATAGTATGATAATTCTATACAAGCATATAATGATCACACCAGTGCAATTTGTATTTCCATTTTATTTTGCTCCTTCGTATTTGGAGTCTTCAAACATGACTTTTCTATTTCTTCTTAACATTTATCGTGTGCTTGTAAACTACAGCCACCTCTTCGTGCAGAAGAATACTACAAGGCCTCCTGCCTGAGCCCCCCCCCCCCCGCCCCCCCCCCCCCCCACTTTAAGCCAGCTCCAGTCTTCCACAGCCTCTGTTAATCTCTGTTCCACTCTCTGTACTTTGAAAACAACTGCCTTAGCACTCACCTGTAGAAAAGGACATGGAGAATTTGTGTTTCCGTGCCTGGCTTATTTCACTTAACATAACAATCTCCAGTCCCATCTGCTGTGCCACAGATCACATGGAATTTTATCCCTTCTGTGGCTGAATAACACACTGTTAGGAATAGGTACCCCATTTTATCTGTTGATCCTCGGTGAGCACCTCAGTTGAAGTCTTCTCATGATTACCATAACTTATGTTGCAAATTCAGGGGGTGCAGCTATTTCTTGGGCATCCTGATTTCATGTCCTTTGGGTATATATCTCAGAGTAAGGCAGTGGAATAATATACAGTACACCTATTTTCAAGCTTTTCTGAGGAACATCTATGCTGTTCTTTATCATGATCGTACTCCCTTATCCATCCCCAGCTTCAGTGAATGAGTGTTCCTTTTGCAGTTTTGTCAGTTAAAAAGAAAACAGCCATCTAGACAGGGCTGCAGTGGTACCTCCCTCTGGATGTGAGTTTCATTTCTCTAATGGTTACTAATACTGAACATTTCATACACTGGAGTATTTATATTTCTTCTTTTGAAAATTATTTTCAGATTATTTGTCCACTTTTAATTGTACTATTTGGATTTCTACTGAGTCCCTTAAATGCCTCATACATTTTGGATTCATTTGGCAGATGAATAATTTGTGATATTTTTCTTCCATTTAGTTGCTATCTCTCAACCCTGTTATTAAAAAAAAGTCCTAACATTTTTTTTTTTAAATTTGAAGTCAAAACCATTAAGATCCATCAGAACTGATGGCAGTTTTGCACATTCCAGAGTGCCTAGAACATCCTCCTGGCACTGCTTGTTTCTGGGAAAGAGAATACTACCACATCACTCACCTGAGCTTCCACCTATATTATAGCAGTACGTAGGAAATGCAGGAATCCCCCTTGGAGACCGAAGATGTTTGATGACATCAGTGTAAATGAGCTTGCTTTTGCTTCTGTTTTTGTTTTATGAAATTATAAAAGCAGACAGATCCTACTGAGGTGAGGGCCTTTTAAGTTTTTAACGTGGTGGAAGGATGCAGCATTGTCTGGGTTCTGATCTGTGTCTCATTTGAATGGAAAGTCGTAATTACACCAATCAAGGCGGCGTTCCTTCCCAGTGAGCTCTGTATTATATTTTCCTTCAAGAGAAAGGCAGCCATTTATGCAATTAAAAGAAGTTGAAAAAAATTTATGTCAGACAAAATCTCAGAATTATATTTGGGGACTCAATGATCATGAGACATTAAAAAAATCCTGCAGAACTTGGAAAGCATTTTTCCTTTTTCCAACATACATTTTAAGCTGGAACAAGGTATTTCCCCCATCCCCATGTACAGCAGCTAGACTGGGCTCATTAGTTCATCCCAGAGCTGGGGCTGCCCCCACAGGTCCTCATCAGCTTCACACACACACTATAAAATTGATCCAATAGCTCATGGAAGAAAGTATACAGGCAGGAGGGGAGCACAGGAGAGGCTCACCATAGCACAGAATTCTGAAGTTCAAGGACTTGACATATTTGCCTAACACCAGGGGCTGTAGTCAGTGGGGCCTCTCTCTCTCTCTCTCTCTCTCTTTCTCTCTCTCTCTCTCTGTGTGTGTGTGTGTGTGTAAGAGAGAGAGGGGTGATGGGAGATAGAGACAGGTAGAGAGACAGAAGCAGAGACACAGAGAAAGAGGAAGAGAAAGAGGGGGGTGAAGTAGGAGTGTCTTTGAGTCTGAGATTTGCTAACGCTTGTTTAAAATGACTCTTGACTCTCCTTCACATATAGATCCAAGACAGCATTTTAAAATTATTTATTCAAAGTTAAGCAGTTTTGTTTTCTTTTAAAATCATCAAAAACATAGCGGAGGGAAGAACTTTTAATCACTGTAGGAGGCAGAGCAAGAAAGGTGGCAGAAATATTCAGCATCTAGAAAGCATAGGGATCAGGGATGGTGATTCCACCAGAGGTTCTTTTATTGTTGAGAAGATTTTGCTATCCTAGATTTTTTGTTATTCCAGATGAATTTGAAAATTGCCCTCTCTAACTCTGTGAAGAATTGAGTTGGAATTTTGATGGGGATTGCATTGACTCTGTAGATTGCTTTCGGCAGGATAGCCATTTTTACTATATTAATCCTGCCAATCCATGAGCATGGGAGATCTTTCCATCTTCTGAGATCTTCAATTTCTTTCTTCAAAGACTTGAAGTTCTTGTCATACAGATCTTTCACTTCCTTAGAGTCACACCAAGGTATTTTATATTATTTGTGACTATTGTGAAGGGTGCTGCTTTCCTAATTTCTTTCTCAGCCTGTTTATCCTTTGTGTAGAGAAAGGCCACTGATTTGTTTGAGTTAATTTTATATCCAGCTACTTTGCTGAATTGTTTATCAGATTTAGGAGTTCTCTGGTGGAATTTTTGGGGTAACTTGAATATACTATCATATCATCTGCAAATAGTGATATTTTGACTTCTTTCCATTTTGTATCCCTTTGACCTCCATTTGTTGTCTAATTGCTCTGACTAGGACATCAAGCACTATATTGAATAGGTAGGGAGAGAGTGGGCAGCCTTGTCTAGTTGTACTACAGAGCAATTGTGATAAAAACTGCATGGTACTGGTACAGCAACAGACAGGTAGATCAATGGAATAGAATTGAAGACCCAGAAATCAACCCATACACCTATAGTCACTTGATCTTTGACAAAGGAGCTAAAACCATCCAGTGGAAAACAGACAACATTTTTAACAAATGATGCTGGCTCAACTGGCAGTTATCATGTAGAAGAATGTGAATTGATCCATTCTTTTATTTATTTATTTATTTTGTGGTCTCAAGAAATTGTGGACAAATAGCTTTTGGCATTAAAACAGGTTAACACACACACAGCCTTTAGTAATACACAGGAAGCGTAGTTTTCTGGGACTAGTGACAAGAAAAGATGAACATGCTCATTGAAAAGTCAGTGTCCAAGCAATTCCTAACAATGCTTCTGTAGCTTCAAGCTCCGAACAGTGGTAGAATTTATGCAAATGCATTAGAGTTCAAGCTTGGCAAATCACACCCAAGCAGGTTATTAAACTATATATACAGAAAGCAAATGATAAATACAGAAGTCAAAGAGTTCTGGTTTTCCTTCTATCCTTGAAAGTTGACAAACTTTTTGAGGACAGTCCTATAATGCTAAACATTAGGTAACTGCAGGTGTTGGGAAACCTAACTACACAAACTGATTTAAAATACCATGACTTTGTAGTGTCTAATACAATTCAGCTCGTAGTTAATGGCACAAGACAACATTTAACAAAAAATAATCACATCAATTGGCCTAGAAATCAAATGCAAATAGATATGAATACAATCTCCAAAATCTGTCTTTTAAAGTGAACATTAACCATTTACTCAAAGTTATACAAGAATCGGAAGGATTAAAGTCTCCTGTGACATAAAGCCATTTCAATAGTTTCATGTCTCAGCTGAGCATGAGGAAAGAGGGTGACAGAGTGCGTGGCTCCACTGGGCAGCCGGTAACACCAGACTCAACAGCAGCCTCCCCCTGCCTGCGGTCCGCCTTGGTTGCTTCCATGAGATGCGTTGGTAACAGCGTGCTGAGGGCTAATTTTAATGCCGTTTGCCTCATTATTAATGTCAAAGACCCCTTCTTAGCTTTTTTTCATAAATTTCTTTTGCTGTGTTAATAAATGCCTCCTCTACATTAGAAGCCGTCTTGGCAGAAGTTTCCATGAAGATAAGTCCATGCTCTCGTGCAAAAGCTTCACCTTCTTCCCTTTTCTCTTCTCTCCTAGATTCTAAGTCACTTTTATTTCCAATAAGCGTGATGACCATGTTGGAATTGGAATGCTGACGGGCATCTTCTAACCAGGTTGTCAAGTGGTTGAAAGTGTCTCTCCTTGTAATATCATACACTAGTAAAGCCCCCGCTGCACCTCTGTAATATGACCTTGTGATAGAACAAAAGGACTCTTGCCCTGCTGTATCCCAGATCTGGAGTTTTATCTCTTTCCCATCAATCTTTATCATCTGAGCACCAAACTCTACACCAATTGTGAGGTCATGCACCGGCTGAAACCTCTTGTCTGTAAACTGTAGCAATAAGCACGATTTACCAACACCTGTGTCGCTGGCTGATGTACTTGAAGAGATAGGCGAACGCCACCGTGGCCTAGGCCTCTCGGTGCTGCTCCGAGCCCTCACTGGTGCCGCTCCATAGCGAACAGGGGCACCTCCCACCTCGGCCACCATCAGAGGCAGCAGCAAAGGCAGCCTGGCAGCGGAAGAACTGAGAGCAGATCCTTTTTCTTTTCTTTTCTTTTTTTTTCTAAGACAGGGTTTCTCTGTATAGCCCTGGCTGTCCTGGAACTCACTTTGTAGACCAGGCTGGCCTCAAACTCAGAAATCTGCCTGCCTCTGCACTTGGGAGGCAGAGCCGATCCATTCTTATCTCCTTGTACAAAGCTCAAGTCTAAGTGGATCAAGGAACTCCACATAAAACCAGAGACATTGAAACTTATAGAGGAGAAAGTGGGGAAAAGCCTCAAAGATATGGGCACAGGGGAAAAATTCCTGAACAGAACACCAGTGGCTTGTGCTGTAAGATCAAGAATTGACAAATGGGACCTCATAAAATTGCAAAGCTTCTGTAAGGCAAAAGACACTGTCAATAAGACAAAAGGGCAACCAACAGATTGGGAAAAGATCTTTACCAATCCTACATCTGATAGAGGGCTAATATCCAATATATACAAAGAACTCAAGAAGTTAGACTCCAGAGAAACAAATTACCCTATTAAAAATGGGGTACACAGCTAAACAAGGAATTCTCAACTGAGGAACACTGAATGGCTGAGAAACACCTAAAGAAATGTTCAACATCCTTCGTCACCACGGAAATGCAAATCAAAACAACCCTGAGATTTTACCTCACACCAGTCAGAATGGCTAAGATCAAAAAGTCAGTTGACAGGGGATGATGACAAGGTTGTGGAGAAAGGGGAACATTCCTCCATTGTTGGTGGGATTGCAAGATGGTACAACCACTCTGGAAATCAGTTTGGTGGTTCTTCAGAAAATTGGACATAGTACTACCTGAGGACCCAGCTATACCACTTCTGGGCATATACCCAGAAGATGCTCCAACATGTAACAAAGACACATGCTCCACTATGTTCATAGCAGCCTTATTTATAATAGCCAGAAGCTGGAAAGAACCCAGATGTCCCCCAACAGAGGAATGGGTACAGAAAATGTGGTACATTTTCACAATGGAGTACTACTCAGCTATTAAAAACAATGAATTTATGAAATTCTGAGGAAAAAGGATGGATCTGGAGGATATCATCCTGAGTGAGGTAACCCAATCACAAAAGAACACACATGATATGCACTCACTGATAAGTGGATATTAGCCCAGAAGCTTGGAATATAGAAGATACAATTCGCAAAACACGTGAAACTCAAGAAGAAGGAAGACCAAAGTGTGGATACTTCGATCCTTCTTAGAAGTGGGAACAAAATACCATGGAAGGAATTACAGAGACAAAGTTTGGAGCAGAGACTGAAGGAATGACCATCCAGAGACTGCCCCACCTGGGGATCCATCCAATATACAATCACCAAACCCAGTCACTATTGTGGATATCAACAAGAGCTTGCTGACAGGAGCCTGATATAGCTGTCTCCTGAGAGGCTCTGCCAGAGCCTGACAAATACAGAAGTGAACTTTCACAGCTATCCATTGAACTGAGCACAGGGTCCCCAGTGAAGGAGCTAGAGAAAGTACCCAAGGAGCTGAAGGGGTTTCAGCCCCATAGGAGGAACAACAATATGAATTAATCAGTACCCCCAGAGCTCCCTGGGACTAAACTACCAACCAAAGAAAACACATGGTGGGACATGTGGCTCTAGCTGCATATGTAGCCAAGGATGGCCTAGTCGGCCATCAATGGGAGGAGAGACCCTCAGTCTTGTGATGTTCCAGAGGGCTGGGAAGCTGGAGTGGTGGGTTGGTGAGCAGGTGGAGGGGGGAAGGGGGTTTTTTTGGGGGGGTGTTACTGGGAAAGGGGATAACATTTAAAGTGTATGTGAAGAAAATAAGTAATAAAAAGAGAAAGCATAGGGAGAGCCTACCAGAAGCATCTTGGCTTTGGTCCTGGAGTTTCAATAAAAGGGTTAGGATGGTGGGGCAGTGGGGAAACAAGGAAGCAACCAGCTGGGACTGTTTATAAACAGTGCTTAATTTGCTACACAGAATGCCAACGAAGTAGGCTGTGCACAAGGATAGCTGACTTTCCTTAAGGCAACCAGCTCACCAGATCTAACAAGAGATTTGAACTCATCTAGTTTTATTGCAAAGATAAGACTTCACAGTTTAGACTCATCCATTCACCAACTCTTTCCTACAAGGGCAGAGCTGGCTGGTGCATCTGGGAAAGTCCTAGAAGCACTGTCTGGGGATGTCAGAGGCTGTCCTGTGAACACCTTAGTCAAGGTGATACAGATGGTTTACCAGAAATGTAGAACTCATAGCAATCTCATGAAGGTTAGAGACAAAAATTGGAAAGGGCACTTAGAAGCAAAGATGGATAACTGGAAATGACTATTGTCAAAATCTATGCTGTTATTCGTTATAAATTCTCCTTTTATGATGTGGGAGGAATCACAGCTTACAACCTGCATGCTCTTCTGAAGAAGGTGGTTGGTCTACTCAACTAATTTGAGAAGATGCCCTCTCTAACTCAAATGTCTAAGCTAAAAGTGCCTCAACATCTCCAGTTAAGCCTTTGCTTCTTTCTCCTAAGTGGGATGATGTTAAACCTCCAAGTCTTGAGCATGGCATTAGAGGACAGCAGAAGGAATGCAAGGGATGCTGTACAATGCAGTCTCTGGGTGTCTTAGTCGGGATTTCTATTCCTGCACAAACATCATGACCAAGAAGCAAGTTGGGGAGGAAAGGGTTTATTTGGCTTACACTTCCATACTGCTGTTCATCATCAATGGAAGTCAGGACTGGAACTCAAGCAGGTCAGAAAGCAGAAGCTGATGCAGAAGCCATGGAGGGATGTTCTTTACTGGCTTGCTTCCCCTGGCTTGCTCAGCCTGCTCTCTTACAGAACCAAGACTACGAGCCCAGAGATGGTCCCACTCACAAGGGGCCTTTTCCCCTGATCACTAATTAAGAAAATGCCTTACAGTTGGATCTCATGGAGGCATTTCCTCAACTGAAGCTCCTTTCTCTGTGATAACTCCAGCTGTGTCAAGTTGACACAAAACCAGCCAGTACAATTGACCCCTTGTCAATTTGACACACAAACACATCACTAGTAAGTCTCAACCCTTACATTCATATTCATCCCTAAGGTCTAAATAACTTTAAACGTCCCACAGTCTTTACATATTCTTAAAATTTCAATCTCTTTAAAATATCCATCTCTTAAAATCCAATGTCTTTTTACAATTAAAAGTCTCTTAACTGTGGGCTCCACTAAAACAGTTTCTTCCTTCAAGAGGGAAAATATCAGGGCACAGTCACAATCAAAAGCAAAAATCAATCTCCAACCGTCCAGTGTCTGGGATCCAACTCACAATCTTCTGTGCTCCTCCAAGGGCTTGGGTCACTTCTCCAGCCATGCCCTTTGTAGCACACGCATCGTCTTCTAGGCTCCAGATGCCTGTACTCCACTGCTGCTGCTGCTCTTGGTGGTCATCTCATGGTACTGACATCTCCAAAACACTGCATGACCCCTTCAGTCCTGGGCCGTCAATTGCAACTGAGGCTGCACCTTCACCAATGGCCTTCCATGGCCTCTCAAAGTGCCAAGCCTCAGCTGCTCTGTGTGACCTCTTCATGCCTTCAAAATTAGTACCACCTGGGTGACCCTTACACATTACCAAGTCCTGCTGCAGCAGGAGTAGAACCTTGGCTATCTCTGGAACACAGCCTCTTTGTGCTTTCAGAAAACACTTCCCAGAAGATGTCACCTCAACGATGCTGGTCTCTTCTTAATCACCGCTAATTTCTTAGCTGCAGCTAACCAGTATCAATAGTCCCAGTAATGCAAAGTTTTTGCTTTCGTAGTTCTGGTATCTTGTTAATCACAGCTGATTCTTCAGCTCCAGCTAACCAGAACTACAGAATCTTCACAATCAAAACAGCAATGGCCCTGAAAAGAGTCTTTAGTTTTCCCTCTGAAATTTCACAAGCCAGGCCTCCATCTTCTGCACTATCTCAACATAATGTAATCTCAACATTATCTTCCAAGCTCCTACACAATATCTGACAGAGCTCTTAACACTGAATGGCTCTTCTAGCCCAAAGTTCCAAATTCCTTCCACAGTCCTCCCCAAAACATGGTCAGGTTGTCACAGGAATACCCCACTCTGCTGGTACCAATTTGTCTTAGTCAGGGTTTCTATTCCTGCACAAACATCATGACCAAGAAGCAAGTTGGGGAGGAAAAGGTTTATTTGGCTTACACTTCCATGTTGCTGTTCATCACCAAAGGAAGTCAGGACTGGAACTCAAGCAGGTCAGAAAGCAGGAGATGACAATACTAACTAATACACTGGGGCCCATGGCTATTGCACTCACAGATTCAAGGCAGCTGTGTTTATCTGCACAGAAATAAGTCAGCCAAAATTCTGACACAGGTCTCATAGATGTTCTCCAGGCTCAGCATCTTATTGAGGAGCTATTGAGAGTTGCTAGCTGCTGTTTGGGGCTGGAAAAAATTTCCTTGGCTACTTCTAGGCTTCCAATGCTCCAGAGGATGGCCCTGTGCCATGAAGATATGGGCAGCACTATCTGGGCTTAGTGGGTTAGAGAAGAAAAGGATGATGATGATAATGATGAAGAGGAGGAGGAGATGCTAAAACTGTTGAGTGAGGAACACATTGCTGGGATTTGGGGCAACGGGAGAGGGAGTGAGGGAACTGATATGTAAGAAATTGTTCTGGAGTCACAAGAAAATGTCCACACAACCAAAAGCATTTTGGCAAGGCAGAAATTTTTGTTTCTTCAAAAGGGTGTATAGCCAAGCTGAATCAGCAGGTGAACACATCCTTCAGGGCTCTTTCTAGTTTGTAAATTCTCAAAGGGGTCCTGTGCCTGACTCTGAGTGGTCAGAGCTCAGCCTTACACACTTACATGATTGGCTGATTTAAAGCAATACAATTGATAAGCAGAATGCAAGTTAAAGCTCTGAGCCTACCCCTGAGCATATATTTTGATTTCAAGAAGTGCTGACCCTGGAGGAATTTGAATTTCTACCAAGTGGTTTCTTTATAAGTATTTTTAGAGTAAAGTTCTGTCTTTTTTAACCCTTCCATAGGAAAAAAAAAAACAGGAAAAGCAGTGGTGACCCTGGAGGAATTTGAATTTCTATCAAGTGGTATATATATATATATATATATATGAGTAAAGTTCTGTCTTATTGAACCCTCCAATAGAAAAAACAGTATACTTCCTTTACATTCTCCAAGATATGATCCTATTTCATTGTTTAAATATATAAAAATCTCAAGAATAAAGAAAAACATATAAAAACAACAGCAGCTGCAAAATATTTCACCCTTTCACAGGCAAAATACAGTGTCCAGAAAATTCAGCCCATTAATAGCATTATATTGGCATTATGATTCATGGATTCTGTACTATGAAACACCCTGCCACCTGTGTTCATTCACACCTAACTAACACGATCCCACCAGTTCTTTCTAGTACTTGTCCTCAAGCTACAAATAAAAACACGTTGATGGAAGTTAAAAGAATGGCCATACCTATCCAAATACAGACAAACTTCTGGGGATGGAAGTCAAGCCTGTAACCCTGTCAACCAGGAGAATAAATTCCTGGAGGAATCCTTTAAGTTTGAGGACAGTTAGGGCTAAAGACCCTGTCTCAATGAAGCAGAACAACAACATATACAAACAAACAAACAAACAAACAGTGAAACACAAACATCTTTACTTACTGAATGAACTAACATGCTGTGAGTACACACCTACTCCTCTCCAAGGATTAGCCAGGCTCATGTGTACTTACAAACCTTTGAATGTATGCCTCCCTATGTTCTCCCCCATTATCAGGAGCATCTTTCACTACATCTTCTGCTCACTCAGGGAGTATAACCTCTCCCTTCCTGCTTCAAGAGTCAGAGCTCCTCTATGGTAAGTACATATCTATAGTATCACAGGCCCTTAGATGTGGTTTATGCACATCATAGTGAACCAGTTGATCCTAAGCAGTAGAGGCATGTGTGTATTCCCATTGTAATAATTGTATATTTATTTCCATGTGTATTAAAGTACACACTTGCAAGGCTAGGGCTGTGATTGCATAAGTACTGTGCAGTACAGGATAAGCTTCAGGAGTAAATTTTATTATGAACAATGAAAATACATTGATAAAATAAAGGTATAGATTTGAGTAAGAATATAGCAGAGTGTGAACATTTGGGATACAGGTCAATCTAGGTATGAGACAGCATATTTTAGCATTACTGTAGCTGAATCTTCAGTGTTCTACAAAGGCACATGTGGTAAAGATCTGCACTCAGGATGAAAATGATGGGACTATGAAGAAGTGGAGTCTTGAAGTCGACCTCAGTCTATTGGGGAAATATGCTTTTTTTTATTAGATATTTTCTTTATATACATTTCAAATGCTATCCCAAAAGTTCCCTATACCCTCCCCCCGCCCTCCTCCCCTCCCCACCCACTCCCGCTTCTCGGCTCTGGCATTCCCCTGTACTGGGGCATATAAAGTTTGCAATACCAAGGGGCCTCTCTTCCCTACATATCAGAAAAGAAGCAAATGACAAGGCCCTTATAAAAATGCCTCAGCAGCCAATGGCAGTTGCTGTTTGCATTGTAGGTGGCTCATAACCACTCTATAACTCTCATTCCAGGGAACCCTATGCCCTCTTCTGGCCTCCATAGGCACCCATGCACACATGGTATACACCACTCCCCACCCCAAATACATTTATCTTTTACAAAAGAACTAAGGTGGGAGAACAGAAAACAATTAGAGCTGGAGAAATGAGGAAAGCTGATGTCATGTGGGCGAGGAGGAAAAGGGGTCCAGTGTCCTAATTTAGTTTCTGTTGCTTTATTAGTTCATTCCTGTTGCTGTAATAAAACACGGTTTCCAAGGAAACTTACAAAAGAGTACGCTTGGGTTATGGTGTCAGAGGCTTAGAGTCCATGCCGGCAGGGTAAAGGAGGAACTGAGATCACACATCTTAATCTACAGCAAAGGAGGGAGGGGGAGAGACAGAGAGAGAGAAAGCATTGGAAATCCCAAAACATTTTTGAAGTCTCAAAAGTGACACATTTGCTTCAGTAGGTTATACCTCTTAATTTTATAAGCATTTACCAAATGGGAACCAAGTGTTAAAACACATGAACCATTCTCATTCAAACCCCCATTTTTGCCATGATAAAATACCATGACAAAAAATAATAATAACTGAGGCTAGAAAGGCTTTATTTTATCTCTCAGGTTCAGGTTCTAGTCTGTCTGTGCAGGGAAGTCAGCTGTAGGAGTCTGGGATTGATTGCCTTTAGGCTTAGAGTTTTGAAAACCTACTTTACTAAGGGTTCTTAAATGCTTCAACCTCCCACCCAGCCTGCCACCCACCAGAGGTAGTGGAAAAGGAAGGCTAATAGGAAATGGGAGTTGTGGATCTGTTTAGAAATAGTTCTTTGGGGCTATTCCCATCTGCATTGTCAGCAATCCAGTCCTCTAGCAAAACACCAACACAAATCAGCAGTTGCAGTCCAGTCCACTTGACAATCACCACTCGTGATTCAGAAATGGCAGTATGATCTGATCTCCACACTCACCAAAAGGCTTTCATTCTGTTTAAATGTCCATAGTCTCTTAGACTTCGTACATTGAAAGGGTACTGAGGCGTGGGGGAGATGAACCTGGTTTTCCATTTTACAGAAGACAGAGGTGAACAGCAGAAAGAGAACCCCGGAGTTCCCACAACCTCTTGGTGGGAGCAAAAGAGGTGTGTTCTTTGTGAACTATCCAAACACATTTCTGTAAGTGTGGAGCAGTTGGGCTAAAATAGAATCTTGGCTCCATTTTCTCTGTCAATGGCCCGGGAGAAGGGAACACTTGCTCATCAGGCCCGGGGATGGAAAACCTGGCGCCCAGCCTAGAATGGAGATTCTTGCATTTCAGAGAAACGACGCAGGGAGAACATCCCACGAGATGCTGCTGATTAGTACAATGTGTATTTGCTCAAAACCCGCTTTCCCAGCTGAGTTCCACCCTTCCAGTCCAGCCCTTCCTGGCTGTTTTCTGCTCTGTTGACTCCTTTGTGGCCTTGTTTTGGTCCAATTCTGCTTGGGGAATCTTACTGTGCAGAGTTTCAAAGTGATTCTGCAAATGTGCACACGTGTCCTGATTTATGGATCAGAAGGCATGGGAAATCTGTTCACTGTTAAGAGCATCCATGAGAATAAACATTTTATAATAGCTGATTTACTGTGTGTCAAACCCAGTACAAGCACTGTGCAGACATTAACTTACCTCAACCTTACAAAATAAACCCTCTAAACAACAACAACAACAACAACAGCAACAACAACAACAACAACAACAACAACAACAACTTAGGCATGAGGTATTACATGGCTTGCTTGAGCAACTGAGAGAGTGTTACATGTTTACTTTGTGACCCCAGAGCTCATGTTTAAAACACAACAGGACAACTCACACATTTCCTCCTTCCTAGGGTCCATCGGAAGATTGGATGGGATACTGATAAGGGCAATCTTTAATAATCCAGTACACTAGAACTAGAAATATTTGAGGGTGCTTCTGCTAGTTGTTTCTGACCCCTACATTATAGTGGAGTAGATCTTGTATTCCTTCCTTCTTTCTCTCCCGGGTCCTACCCTTTCTCCTCTCCCCCAAGCTCTCTTTCTCCATAGTTCCTTCCCTCTCTCTGATTATTTCACACACTGATACTAACTTGCTCTCTTAGTTAAGTAAGTGTTGCAATATTATTAGAGTCACTGGACTGGAAGACCTAGCTGGAATGATTGTAGCAACATCCTTGTGCACTGTTTCCTACCCATCCTTCCACAATATCCTTGTGCATTGCTTCCAGGGCCAGCTTAGCCTGGCACATGACCATTGTATAGTCAGTGTATATTTAAGGTACTTTGAGAGGCTGGGAAGATAGGAAAGTGGGTAAAGTGCTTACCACACAAGCATGAAGACCAGGGTTCGGATTCCCAGAACTCACACGGATGCCAGTCAGGTGTGGTGATGGACTGTAACCCCAACATTTGGGAGGCAGAGAAAGGTGATCCCAGGGCAAAATGGCTAGCTAGACTAGAAGGAATTGGTGAGCTCCCAATCAACAAGAGACCCTGCCTCCGTAAATACGAGAGCAATTGAGGGAGACACAACATCATTGTTGAGCCTCTCTCTCTCTCTCTACACACACATGCACACACACACACGTACACACATGTACACACTTACACATTTCTCCCACTCACGTACTCACACACATGTGAATACATATACACATATGTACATAAATAGCTCATGTATACACACAAATAAAGTAGTAAATACATAGTAAAATGGTGTGGGTTAATTCACATGACCCAATATACCAAAAGCATTAAGTGAAAAGCTTATCATTAGACAACTCAGAAAGCTGTTTTCTTCCTTCTTGATTTTCATAGCAAAATCATTAATTTATGTTTGATGTGCTCTGAACCTTGCTTCACCTTTCTAAGGGAATACGAATGGAGCAGAACTTCAGTATGTCAATTTTGGCATGTTAGAGACTTGTCCTCATCACACGCACATGCCCTTCCAGTGACACTTTAAAAGATCATTGCTTCACTGATATATCTGTCTCTTTAAGTTCTTGACCCAGACCGGCTACCTCAAGTGAATCCTTTTCAGAACTGACTTATCCAGTGGACCAGGAGGTGTAGGGTATAATAGATGCAGCTGGCAGAGCTCTGGAAAGTGAACAATGCCAATGAAACCACAGGCCTGGAAGAGAGAGCTGACAGAGAGACAGAGACATGAGCAAGCCATCAGGCTAAAAGTCCAGAATAGGAGAGACGTTGGCTTTATTGCATAGTAATTACTTTTTGTTTTTAATGGATCACACTATTGTTGACTTGCACACTATCTCACTTAAGTGGAATTAACAGGTGAAGCCTGCAATACTGTTAGTATTAAGCTTATTGTTTAAATTTTGTCTTCATTCCCAATAAAACCAAGCAGTAATTGTAAGGCACCATGTCAGCCTCTTTGCTGCCTCTGTATATGAGAGGACCACCCCGCACATACTACAGGATTGTTCCATAGGGCTGGAGGCACTGTGGCTTGGTTCTGGATCACATATAGTTCTGGAAAACTTCAAGTTGGGAGCTAGAGGAGCAAAAAGGCTGGGGCTGGGCAGAATCCACCCTGCAGAAATCAGCAACAAGTGTGTGGGTATAGTGACAGGCACATCCACATTACTGTAACCCATCAGAAGCATGGCCTGGCACCTGTGTCAAAAAGTGGCAGGAATGCTGTCACCCAGAACAGTCCTTCATTATAACTTGAAAATTACTCCTGATTTGTAGTTGCCAAGTGCTATTTCTGGCTTGCCAAAATTTTTCTACAGCTCTTCTAATTAAATCACTTAAAATAATGGCTACAACTGCTTCAACATTGCACTCGTCTTTCTGATTTCAAGACGGTAGCTGGGAAACCCTTTGAAATAAATATATTCCACTAGGATCATCACTATGAATGAAAGAAAAGTTAAAATAGAAATACAATGGCACTTGAAAATGAGACCAAACACTTCCTGGACTGGAGTTTGTGAGCCATTTTTAGAAGAAAGTCTAGGCTACATGACAACCACTATAGCCGTGTAACAACATGTTACAAAGGTCTCTATGTCATTCTGCAGCCAACATTCACTGGCCATGGCCCAGTCTGAAGGTTGGCTGGGTGCTATGGAAAGCAGTTGTCTAGGACATGGCTGATCTAAATTGAACCTGGTTTTTGTTGGCTTCAAGATGCAGCTTTGGTTCAGATCTTTCCCACAAGCTTCTCACTCTCTGGGGAGCAGCAATTGTTTAAGACATGTTCTCCTCATGGGCACGTTTAAGAAGACACAGTGAACTGTGCCACACAGCCACTATCCAAGATTAGGTTTGTAACATGTCACATGACCAAGCCCATCAAAAGCCCCGTGTTCATATTCTTCCCCTGGGGGTTATGAGAGAGAGAAGTAAATATACAGCGACTCCTAACCTCCGCGGTGAACAATATGTAATGCCACAGACCATGGCAGCTATAAATGATGCTTTACACTCACAGAGGAGAAATAAAGGCACATTAAATAGCTGGTGGAAGATGGTGAAAGAGAGAACACACTTAGAAACTGCAAGAATATGTGTGTGAGGAAACAGGCTGGATAGAAAAGAATAATGTAAACTAAATTTTAAAATGGTTTAATATGGAGAAGTAAGGGAATGGGATTACTTCTTAAAATGGACTATGGCACCACAGAAAAATGAAGCAGATAGCAAACACAATTGGAGGCTTTAAAAGAGAATAGCAGTTGTAGAAATGGAAACTTTGGTAGAAATCCCCTCTGAAGTTAGTGAAGCTAACACAGGAGTGGTGAGCTAGACTATACAATTGGCACATCATAAGTGAATATTGTGTAACAAATCAAAGTGGAGCCTGCAAGATCATGCATTCCAGCATCTCCAAATCTTTGGTCTGCACAATGCTTCAGTGTGGTGGGATCTGCTAAATTCTATCTGGATGTCAGGTCAAATTGTTATGGCTCTGTTCTCCATCACTTGCAAGGCTCACACGAATGGCTGAGCTTCACCCACTTCTGCCCCTCCACAATCCTTTAGGTATTACAGTCAGGGAGCGAGTTACAGCAGGAATCACTTGTTTCTTTTTCTTTTTTTTTTAAAATAATTTATTTTATTTTAGTTTTTTATTAGATATTTTCTTTATTTACATTTCAAATGCTATCCCGAAAGTTCCCTATACCATGCCCCTGCCCTGCTCCCCTACCCACTCACTCCCACTTCTTGGCCCTGGTGTTCTCCTGTATTGGGGCATATAAAGTTTGCAAGACCAAGGGGCCTCTCTTCCCAATAATGGCCGACTAGGCCATCACCTGATACATATACAGCTAGAGACACGAGCTCTGGGGGTACTGGTTAGTTCATATTGTTGTTCCTCCTATAGGATTGCAGACCCCTTCAGCTCCTTGGGTACTTTCTCTAGCTCCTCCATCGGGGGCCCTGTGTTCCATCTTATAGATGACAGTGAGCATACACTTCTGTATTTGCCAGGCACTGGCATAGCCTCACTCGAGATAGCTATTTCAGGGTCCTGTCAGCAAAATGTTGCTGACAGATGCAATAGTGTCTGGGTTTGGTGGCTGATTATGGGATGAATCCCCAGGTGGGGTAGTCTCTGGATGGTCCATCCTTTCGTCTTAGCTTGAAGCGCTGTTACATTCACTCAAGGGCTGAGTGAATTCACCCTAAGTCTATGCCATTGTCTCAAAACTTCTGTGTGTTGTGAAACTGGAACCTCATCTCACCACTTTGCACATTGCTTGTTAACTTCATTTGATCTTGTGAACCAGGCAGGATGTCTCCAAACTTAAAACTGTAGCAAGATTGACTTCCTCCCATCAAAGCACTCACACCTCTTTCCTGTCTTGGATTTGCTTGGCAAATTCCTTTCTCTTGGGCAATTAACCTTATCTCAAATATATCTCAGTTCTCACTTGTCCATCTTCCAAGGCTGGAATAAGCCTTCTTCTCTACTCTCTTGTCATCTGTTGCTTCCCTTTTTCATCATTTAATCACAACTAAAGTTAAATTGTGTGTGAGTATGTTTTGCTTAATGCCTCTTTCTCCAGTGCTTAACAATTCCCAACCTTATTTAGGGCATATAATTGCTTTTCAAGAAATATGGATGAGTTCCTATTTAAATACAAGATTAACCCAGTTCTATTGTAAATAGATGTCACATAGTTATAGAAAGAAGAGTTGTACAAAATTTTCTAGGGTTTGGTTTTATAAACATCATGAAAGTTAATGTGTGCATTAACCTATGATGAGTTCTTTGGTGGCTGATTTGTGTGATCCTCAAGTTGGCCTTTATCAGTGAGTCAATTCTCATCTCAGGAGATACATCTTTGAGAAGATGCTCCTCCTTCTCCCCATTAACAGCCAGACCTCCATTGTCTTCTTGTTCACAGTGTCTATCAAAGCTTAAGGGTGTTGAGCTTGGGGTTTTCCAAGGAACAAAAGACTGTGTGCCATTTGTCAAAATCCTAAACTCCAATATGGAGATATGAGGAATAAGGGCTTATTAGAAGGCAACTAGGGTCTACCCTCATGAGTGCAATTAGCGCCATTAGTAGAAAAGAGATACTTTTTACCCTGTGAGAAGATATTGGAAAGATCCATGAAGAAGCATACCCTCACCAGATACCAAATCTGCTCGAGTCTTTTCTGGTCCAGTATAATTGGTGTTCTACACACTTCCTGTATGTTTATAGGCATATTTTTCTTTAGTTTGAGAAAGTTTTCTATGATTTTTGTTGAGAATATTTTCTGGGCCTTGGACTCTTCACCTTATATTCTTATTATTCTTGGATTAGGTCTTTTTTATGGTATCCCAGATTTCCTGGATGTTTTGTTTCAGGAATTTTTTAGAGTCAACATTTCTTTGACTGATGTATCAATTTCTTCTATTGTATCTTCTACACTGAGATTCTCTCTTCCATCTCCTGTATTCTGTTGGTGATACTTGTGTCTGTTGCTCCTGTTCTCCTCCTTAGGGTTTTCATCTCCAGAATTCCCTCAGCTTGTGTTTTCTTTATTGCTTCTATTTCTTCTTTCTGGTCTGGCACAGTTTTATTTCCTTTATCTGTTTAATTGTATTTACCTATATATTTTTGAGGGATGCATTTGTTTTCTTTTTAATAATCTCTACCTGTTTGATTGTATTTTCCTGTGTTTCTTTAAGGGATTTATTCATTTCATCTCTAAAGGCCTCTATAATTTTCATAAGATTGCATTTAAGGTCATTTTCTTGTGCTTTGGTTTTGTTAGGATATCCAGGGTATTCTAAAAGTATAGTATTGCCCTGGCTTTTGTTGACTGTGCTCTTTTTAGGGTCTTTAGCCATATGTATGACTTTGGTTCCTGGATGTTCCTATTGTAGTAGGTATTGGGAGAGGGGTTAACCTTGATGGTCCTGGTGTGGCAGGCCTCTGATGGGCATCCTTGGGCTGTATGGTTTCCGATCAGCAGGTCTGTGTTATTTAGAAGCCACAAGTCAGATGAAGGTGGGCAGAGAGGTAGCAGAAGTATGAAGGGTCAGCAGGGTATAGCTGACTGGTCAGGGCAGCTGAGGGTGCCCTAGAGGACTCAGAGAGCAGGCTTTATTCTTTAAGTTAAAAAAATGACTGATTAGAAGAACATAGGACCTTGTAATACACATTGAACAATTTCTCTTACTTTAATTAATACACATTTAATCTTTGGCAGACCCTCCATTTCTTTCCTTTGTTGACTGATTTATAAATCCTTCATGATTTTTTTGTCAGTTCTTTTCATTCCTCAGTTACTCTCCCTAGTGTGCTGGTTATCACTGTTATTTTCCTTTTTTACTACAAGCATTCTAATGGGTATGTGATGTTTGGAAGGGTGCTTTTCAAAATACAAAACCGATTTTGAAAGAACATGAATCCATCAGAACGGCTATGCTTGTGCATGAACAAGATCTGCCTGCTTACAATTCCCTGGTCTGTCTGCCTGTATTTCCCTGGTCTGTCTACTTATATTTCCCTGGTCTGTCTGCATTTATTTCCCTAGTCTGTCTGCTTATATTTCCCTGGTCTGTCTGCATGTATTTCCCTGATATGTATGCCTGTATTTTCCTGGTCTGTCTGCCTGTAGTTCCCTGGTCTGTCTGCCTATATTTTTCTGATCTGTCTGCCTGTATTTCCCTGGTCTGTCTGTCAATGTTTTCCACTGTGAACTTCCATCATTTCTGAAAGAGAAAATCTCTTTCTTTCTAAAAGACAGGAATTGAACTGAACCTACTTTTAATTTTTATTTCTCTATATTCTTCATTAGAAATTCCTCTTGATATGTAGAATGATGTAATTATTTAAATATATCACGTTCCTCATTGTTCCTTCATTGCCCCAAGCTCACTTTGGCTTGTCTAGGCAATGGTTTGCGATAAACTCTTTATCATAAATTATAAGACAATGCATAATAGACTATTTTATGGTTATTTCCTTGATCTTATTTTTTTTAGAAATGTCACATTATTTAAATGTTATAAAATAATTTAAATAATAAAATAATATTATGTGCTTCCTCATTTAAAATTCATAAATATTCTCTTATTTTTATAGGTAAATTGGAAACTCATTTTGTTAAAGGCAGGTTGGGGTTCTTAAAAACAGTTTAATAGCAAGTCACACATTAATTTCAGCTCTGCCATGTGGCTCCTCTCTTGTCATGCAAGGCTTCTTATGTCCCTTTCCCTGAGCATTGCAGCTTTATGTAGGTCACAGTTTGTGTTAGAATCATTTCATGATGTTTTTGTTGCTGCTGGAAATAATTTAAAAAACTCTTTTGTAGGACTGGCAAGATGTCTCAGTGGTAAGATGGCTTGCTGCTTTTGTAGGTGACCCCAGTTTGGTTCTTTGTACTATGTCAGCCATGTGGACACACTGGCACCCACAAACGCATATAAAAGTAAATATTAAAACCTCTTGTATACATTGTTTTGATAATCTAACTTTTCTTACATCCAGACTCATGAATGTTAATAGACTTCAGTCATTTATGCATGTGCATTGGAATTGTTTTTCTTTTCTCTTTTAAAAATTATCTTTACTTTTTTGTTATTAGATATTTTCTTTATTTACATTTCAAATGTCATTTCCATTCCTAGTTTCCCCTCCAAAAAAACTCTATATCCTCCCCCCTTCCCCTGCTCCCCAACCCACCTACTCCCACTCCCATTGGTATTTTTTAAAGGAATGTAGTGTGTGGCAATAAGAATTATTTTCTTCTCAATGTTTATCTTTTCACTTTACATCATTTTTCTTTCCTTGGGATTTCTTAAACACTGTAAAATTTATTAATGAAAACCTTGCTTTTTTCCTTTCTTTTAATTTGTAGCTGACAGATCCTGAGGTGACCTCCCAGTGAGTCACATCCTTGCATAATCAATCTCTTTGACAGTTCATTCTATCTCCTTAAAGGGGCACCTGTAGCCTACATCTAACCAACATATCCAGTAAAGGTCAGGGAAGCTGCCAGTCTTTCCTAGGATGTGTCATATGACAAAAGTGGCAAAGAGTCTCTACCACGATTGTATTGATAAACAACAACAACAACAACAAACCAAAACAAAAAAAACAAAAAAAAAACAAAAAAAAACCAACCTTCCAAGCTGATTCCTCTTTGAGCCTACTATGTATTGTCAGTAATTTCAAAGCCTCATTACAAGAAATGTGCATTTGTCTAGAAATGTGGCTCATTCTCGGGATTCCCAGATCTTAAGGTGTAGACACAGGCATAAAGATTAAGAGCTCAGGGACAGCAAAACAAAAACAAGGAAGGCATGGTGAGATCTCTGTGATCTAACACAGCAAGCAGATCTCTGTAAGTTTGAGGACAGCCTGGTCTACAAATTGAGTTCCAAGATAGCCAGGACTGGTACATCGAGAAATCCTGTCTCAAAAGAACCAAAAAACCAAAAACCAAAACCAAAAACCAAACAACCCCCCCCAAAAAAATCCCAAAACCAAAAACCAAACAAACAAAACAAAAACACCCAAATAGAATAGTTTTATTTGCAAGTGGAAGTTCTGTAATTATATATGTGTGTGTGTGTGTGTGTGTGTGTATACACATACATATATATACACACACACTACACACCTGAATTATACTTAATATTTTATTTTTAAATTAATGTTTTTATCAATAGTTAATAGTTAATATACAGAAACAATCTTTTCTTACACAGATCTTACATACTCTCTTTTTTTTGTTTTGTTTTGGGGTTTTTTGTTTTGTTTTTTCTTCATAGACTCGTATTTATGGTTCAGTTCTATTGGCTGCTTTTTTATCCATATAAAATTACTCATTTGCATTATTCAGAGAAAAGAGCTCAACATAAAGGAAAGAGAGGCAATTGTAAGGTCCCATTACTAAGATTAATTATCTTACATACTCCCTTATGAGGGAGGCAGTATCTCTGCGTGCTGTTTAGGCTCTTTTAAAACATAGTCGATCCCCTCACTGTCTGTAGACTCACATCCTCTTGACTCAGCCTCTTGAGTGCTGCAATGGTAGGTATGGGCCCCACAATTACCTTACTGATTCTTATATAATTGGATATTATGATCCAATTGACTTGGGATAGTATAAGAATTGTAGCCCCTTCTTGGTAAAAAATAAAGTATTCCCTCCCCCCTATTTATTCATCATGAGAGTGGTCCTTTATTCTTTCAGTGCAAATTCGTAAAGGTTTCTGGACAGTTCTACTTGGCAAGGGGAGGGTTTCCAAATGACTCTGCTAGAGTTATGTGAACTTGGACTGCTCCGTTACTCTGAGAAGCTGCAGTTCTTCCTCTGCAAAATATAGCATACAGCACCTGTTTTCAAGATGTGTATATAAACCCATTCTATAGATATCTTAATGACCTGTACAGGTTCTGTGCACAGTAAGGAAGCAGAGTACCAGCTGCCCATCTCCTGCCCCTCCCAGGCAGATAGTCAGTTCATGTGTTACATAGGGTCTCTGGGAGTTGAATCTGTTTTGTTCCTAGTTTTCAAATCTATGCATGCCTTCCCCATCAGTTTTCTTTCCTATGTAGGTTGCTGGGTAAAACTTAGATAATTTTGATGTCCATAGAAGAGACCGAAGCCACAAAACCAAGTCACCTGTGTTACATCTAATGAATTCTCAGGGCCAGGGAAGGTTAGTTGAAAAGCCCTCTGGTGGCTTTCTATTAAGTATAATATCAGGCCAGCAACCTGAGAAATCTCAGGTCCAAGGCTGTTCTCATCTTGCTATTTCACTTCAGATCAGTAGCTTCCACTGCAGGAAAGGCTATAATATGCTGGTGGCTTTCTGTTGTCTGATATTGTTCCCAGGTCCATGCCAAAGCTAAGTTTCAGAGAGCTTATACTTGACCACCTTTTGATACCTCTGTGTCCAACAAGTTCCATCAGTATCACCAAGGGCAACCATCTGTTACTATCCTGGTGGCTCTGATGACTTGTTTTAAACCGCACAAATGACTTAGTTTCCTGACATCACTTGGAAGAAACAGCTGACTTTGCTTTGTCTTGCTTTGTGTCTGCTCTCAACACCTTACAATATGCTATCTCACAATGCTTCGCAGCTCCCCATGAGCAATAGGCTGCCTGCAGAGGAGCTAAGTCTTAGACCTTGAGCTGTAGTTTAGTGTTTGCTCCTGGAAGTCAAGCAGCTTATTATGCACACAGTGCCATCTGTAGACATAGTACACTAGAATCACTCAAACACTGGATGTCTCCTAGAGTTCCTGTGGGTAAATGGGGCTGGGGGGGGGGATCATGGAAGGCATTCAACGGCCTGGGGCTATGTTTTCCAGCTCCTTGAATTCCATCTACTTCCCTGGTCCAGTTTCCCCTTTCTAAAGTGGGTCCCCAATATGCTTTTGAGATTTCTGAGGCCAATTAGTGAGTTAGAGGCTATCAATGCATGTTAATCTGCAAAAAGACACACCTATCATTTCCTATAATTTGATGCCTATAGTGGCCCTCCCAGAGGCTTCCTTCAAAGCCTGTTAGAGAGTGGCCATTTAGATATTGTAATTACAATTCTTGAACTCAATTGTGTTTTCAGTTCTGGGAGTCCTACAGTTTGGGGAGCCTAGCTGTGAGTTCACAGCTCTTTGACCCCCAGGATGATTGATTAGCTTTGATCATGGAGACAATGTCCACAAAAGAGCCACATTTCCCTCTGAAACTTTCAGGTAAACAGAAAGACCCTTTGAATGGATTGCAGAGTGAAGAACCTAGGTCTAAGACAAGGGTCTTCTTTGAATTGAATTTAGGGACCTGTTGACTAACATTGAACACGTGATTGCTGGATGGGAAAAGGTGACTCTGGTCCTGAGTGCATCAAAAAGTTCCCTGACTCTGCCTGCTGCAGATGGGCTTTCAGCCTCTTTGTGGATTCATCTGTGGGAAACATGTGGTTAAGGTGAGTCTGGGTAAGAATATCATAAGTAGCCTTG